>NC_046297.1:47763248-48134498 GCF_004115265.2 Rhinolophus ferrumequinum | reverse complement strand
ACACTCAACACAGGCAAAGATATCAAAGATATAAAGACAAACAAAACAAAACAAAAAAAAAAGCAGTGCCAGTCTTGGCTTAAGCCCACCAAGTAATCTCCAGGTTGTCCTCTGCTGTACCAAAGAGTCCTCTCTGTATTGTGCAGGCAGAGCCGGTCACCTGGTACCCAGAGTGATGTTGGGACTGCAGATCTAGATGCGTGGGGATGATGGGTCTGGATGGTAGTTTCTACAAAGTCAGTGCAGTTTCTGCCCTTGCCTGCACATATGCACACTGAGAGTAGCACCACCAGTCCTGTGTCCAGTTCTCCTGAGTCTGAGCTGCTGAAAGCCCAGAGCTGCGCCTGCTGCCTACTGCTGATCCCTGGGAGTGCCTCTGCAGTTGTAATTGCCCTGCCCTAGGCAGGCCAGAAAGGGTGGGGGCTGGGGATGGAGGGGTCTTCTCTCTCGCAGCCCAGCCATGTCACACTCTTCCCGCAGGCCAGAAAAGGTGGTGGCTGGGGGTGGAGGAGTCTGTTCTCTCCTAGCCCAGCAAAAATCACACTCTTCCCAGCCTCTTCCCTGGGTCAGAGCTGCCTGCCAGTCTTCCCAGAGCCTGAGCACTACGGTTCCTCTGTAATCTGACACTACTCTTCAGTTCAGGGGCCACTTTCAGTCTCTGGAACTGCAGGGGTAGGATTGGAAGAGGGGGTGGGGTGGAGGGGCCCAGGTATGGAGTTTGTGTCTTTTGTCCGACCTAGGGCCCAACTGGAGGTCTCAACTGAGGTTATTGCCCCAAATGCTGGATATGCTGCACCCTCGGTGGGAGAGATCAGCTGTGGGACACAGGGAAAGAGCCCACCTCCTGGCTTTTGTGTTCTCTGTTCTGTCCTGGGATCCCCTGCGTCTCTGCAGCTGCCGATGCGGGTGCGTTTCCACAGCCGCAGATGCGGGATGCGTCCCCACAGCTGCAGATGTTGGCCGCATCTCCACTCGGCTCCCTTCCCTCTTCCCCTGCTCGCCCAATTTGCCCACCTTCAAGTATTCCTTGCATGAGTCTCTTAGCGTGATGAGCAGGGAGTCCTTTGATGTGTTATAGATGTCCCGTTTGTTATAAGATCCGGAGGAGAACTCAAAAAGTGCACCTGCTGCCGCCATTCCTATGACGTCACTCCTATCTTTTCATTTTTTGTTTTGTTGATGGTTTTCTTTGCTGTGCAAAAATTTTTAGTTTCATGTAGTCCAATTTGTTTAATTTTTCTTTTGTTTCACTTGCCCAAGGAGATAGAACAGAAAAAATATTACTAAGAGCAGTGTCAGGGAGTTTACTGCCTATGTTTTCTTCTAGGAGTTTTATGGTTTTAGGTCTTACATTTATGTTTTTAATCCATTTTGAGTTTATACTGATATGTGGTGTAAGAAGGTGGTCCAGTTTCATTTTTTTTGCATGTATTTGTCCAGTTATCCCAACACCATTGAATGAAGAGACTTTCTTTACCCCACTGTATATTCTTGCTTCCTTTGTCACAGATTAAATACCATATACACGTAGGTTTATTTCTGAGCTCTATATTCTGGTCCATTGATTTATGTGTCTGTTTTTATGCCAGTACCATGCTGTTTCGATTACTATAGCCTCTTTATACTTTGATATAAGCTAGAGTGATGCCTCCAATTTTGTTCTTCTTTCTCAAGATTGCTGTAGCTATTCAGGGTCTTTTGTGGGTCCATATACATTTTAAGATTATTTTTTCTAGTTCTGTGAAAAATACCATTGGTATTTTGATAGAGATTGCATTGAATTTATGCATTGCTTTGGGTAGTATGGACATTTTAATGATGTCAATTCTTCCTATCCATGAGCACAGTATAGGCTTCCATTTATTTGTATCTTCTTCAATTTCTTTCTTCAGTGTCTTACAGTTTTCTGAGTACAGGTCTTTTACCTCCTTGGTTAAATTTATTACTAGGTTTTTTTAATGCAAATTTAAATGGGATAGTTTTCTTAACTTCTCTTTCTGACAGTTCATTATTTATGTATAAAAATGCAACTGCTTTCTGAATATTCATTTTGTATCTCGCTAATTTGCTGAATTCATTTATCACTTTTAATAGTTCATTGGTGGAATCTTTAAGGTTCATTATATATAGTATCATGTCACCTGCAAATAATGATGGTTTTACTTCTCCCTTTCTAATTTGGATGCCTTTTATTTATTTTTCTTGTCTGATACCTGTGGCTAGGACTTCCAATACTATGTTGAATAAAAGTGGTGAATCTGAGCATCCTTTTCTTGTTTCTGATCTTTGAAGAACACTTTTAGTGTTTCCCCATTGAGCATGATATGAGCTGTGGGTTTGTCATATGTGGCCTTTATTATGCTGGAGTATGTTTCCATTATTCCCACTTTGCTGAGAGTTTTTATCATAAATGGATGCTGGATTTTTTTTTTTTAAAGATTTTATTGGGGAAGGGGAACAGGACTTTATTGGGTGAACAGTGTGTACTTCCAGGACTTTTTTTCCAAGTCAAGTTGTCCTTTCAATGTTAGTTGTTGAGGGTTCAGCTTCAAGTTGTTGTCCTTTTGGTCTTAGTTGTGGAGGGCGCAGCTCAGCTCCAGGTCCAGTTGCTGTTGCTAGTTGCAGGGGGCGCAGCCTACCATCCCTTGCGGGAGTCGAACCAGCAACCTTGTGGTGAGAGGAGGCGCTCCAACCAACTGAGCCATCTGGGAGCTCAGAAGCAGCTCAGCTCAAGGTGCCATGTTCAATCTTAGTTGCAGGGGGCGGGGCCCACCATCCCTTGCAGGATTCAAGGAATTGAACTGGCAACCTTGTTGTTGAGAGCCCACTGGCCCATGTGGGAATCGAACCGGCAGCCTTCTGTGTTAGGAGCATGGAGCTCTAACCGCCTGAGCCACTGGGCCGGCCCCAGATGCTGGATTTTTTCAAAAGCTTTTTCTGCATCTATTGATATTATCGTATGATTTTTATCTTTCATTTTGTTTATATGGTATATCACATTGATTGATATGTGGATATTGAACCAGCCTTGCATCCCAGGAATAAAACCCATTTGACCATGGTGTATGATCTTTTTAATGTTTTGCTGAATTTGATTTGTTAATATTTGGTTGAGGATTTTTGCATTTATGTTCATCAGTCTATAATTTTCTTTTTTTAAATGTCTTTGTCTGGTTTTGAAATCAGGGTAATGGTGCCTCGAAAAATGAGCTTGGGAGATTTCCCTCCTCTTGAATTTTTTGAAATAATTTGAGAAGGATAGATGTTAATTCTTCTTTGAATGTTTGGTAAAAATCACCTGTGAAGCTGTCTGGTCCAGGACTTTTGGTTGTTGGGAGTTTTTTAATTATTGATTTGATTTCCTTAGTAGTAATTGGTCAGTTCAGATTTTCTGTTTCTTCTTGATTCAGTTTTAGAAGATTATATGTTTCTAGGAATTTACCCATTTCTTGCAGATTGTCAAATTCATTGACATATAATTGTTCGTAATATTTTCTCATAATTCTTTATATTTCTGTAGTGTCAGTTGTCACTTCTCTTTCATTTCTGATTTTATTTATTTGGGTTCTTTTCTTTTTTTCTTGATAAGTCTGGTTAAAGGTTTATCAATTTTGTTTATCTTTTCAAAGATCCAGCTCTTGGTTTCACTGATCTTTTGTATTGTTTTTTTAGACTCTTTTGTTTATTCCTTTCCGATCTTTATTATTTCCTCCCTTCTACTCATATTGGGGTTTGTTTGCTGTTCTTTCTCTAGTTCCTTTAAGTGGAAGGTTAGATTTTTTTATTTGAGATTTTTTTCTTGCTTCTTGAGGTAGGTCTATTGCTATGAATTTCCCCTCTTAGGACTGCTGTTGTTGGGTCCCATAGATTTTAGGTTGTTAATGTTTTCATTTTCTTTGTCTCAAGGTATCTTTTGATTTATTCTCTGATGTCATTGTTGACCCATTCATTATTAGTAGCATGTTATTTAGCCTCCATGTGTTTGTGTGGTTTTCAGTTTATTTCTTGTAATTGATGTCTAGTTTCATATCACTGTGGCCAGAGAAGATGCTTCATACGATTTCAGTCTTTTTAAGTTTATTGAGATTTGTTTTGTGGCCTAACTTGTGGTCTATCTTGGAAAACGTTCCATGTGCACTTGAAAAGAATGTATATTCCGTGGCTTTGAGGTGAAATGCTTTAAAAATATCAATGAAATCCATCTGGCCTACTGTGTCAGTTAAGGCCACTGTTTCCTTGTTGATTTTCTGTCTGGAAGATCTGAACCCATTGCTGTCAATGGGTTGTTAAAGTACCCTGCTATGATTATATTACTGTTGATCTCTCCCTTTATGTTGGTTAATATTTGTTTTACACATTTAGGTACTCCTATGTTGGGCACATAAAGGTTTACAAGAGTTGTATCCTCTTATTCGATTGATCCTTTTATCATTATGTTGTGTCCCTCTTTGTCTCTTATTATAGCCTGTGTTTTAAAGTCTGTTTTGTCTGCTACCCCAGCTTTTTTTGCTGCCCTGACTTTTTTGTTTTTTCATTTCCATTTGCATGAAATAGCTTATTTCATCCTTTTACTTCCAATCTATGTGTGTCTTTTGATCTAATGTGGTTCTCTTGTAGGCAGCATATGTTCAGGTCTTGTTTCCTCATCCATTCAGCTACCCTATGTTTTTGGACTGGAGCATTTAATCCGTTTCATTTACAGTGATTATTGATAGTACATAGTTATTGCCATTTTATTATTCATATTTACGTTCTTTTCTCCCCCCCCCCCCTTCTTCTTCTTATTAAAGAAGAAGTATTACAATCTCTTATAATACTAGTTTGGTGGAGATGAAGTCTTTTAGCTTTTTCTTGTCTGGGAAGCAATTTATCCCTCCTTTAATTTTAAATGATAGCTTTGCTGGGCAAAGTGATTGGGGTTGTAGGTCCTTGATTTTCATCACTTTGAATATTTCCTGCCAATCCCTTCTGGCCTGCAAGTTTCTGTTGAGAAATCAGCTGACAATCTTATGGGAGGCCCCTTATAAGTAACTAGTTGCCTTTCTCATGATGCTTTTAGCATCCTCTCTTTGTCTTTAACTTTTGCCGTTTTAATTATAGCATGTCTTTATGTGGGCCTCTATGGGTTCATCTTGTTTGGGACTCGCTGTGCTTTCTGTGCTTGTCTATTTCCTTTGTCGAGTTAGGAAAGTTTTCAGTCATTATTTCTCAAATAGGTTTTTAATTCTTTCCTTTCTCTCTTCTCCTTTGGGTATCCCTATGATGTGAATGTTGTTACGCTTGATGTTGTCTCAGAGATCTCTTAAACTATCTTTAATTTTTTTAAATTCTGTTTTTTCTTTTTGCTGTTCCAATTGAATGTTTCTGCTACCTTGTCTTCCAAATCACTGATCAGTTCTCTGATTCATACAGGCTGCCAGTGATTCCTTCTAGTGCATTTTTCATTTTGGTTGCTATATTCTTCACTTCTGACTTGTGTGTGTGTGTGTGTGTGGTTTCTATGTACTTTTGTTTTTCTTTTTTCTTTTTTTTTTTTTGCTTACTATGTCTTTGTTGAAGTTCTCAATAAGTTCCTTGAGCATCCTTATAATAATTGTTTTGAACTCTGTATCTGGTAGGTGGCTTGTCCTCATTTTCTTTAGTTCTTTTTCTGGAGTCTTCTCCTATTCTTTTTTTGGGACATATTTCTTTGTTTCCTCATCTTGGCTGCCTCTCTGTGTTTATTTCTATGTATTAGGTAGGTGTGCTATGTCTTCCAGGCTTGACCAGGTGGCTTTATATACTAAGTGCCTTGTGGGTCCTGGTAGCACAGATTTCCTGGTCACCTGCGCCAGGTACACCAGGAGTGTCCTTTGTATTGGTTGCGTGTGCACTTCTGTTATAGTTGAGCCTTTATTACTATTGGTACATCTATGGGTGGGATTGACCCTCAGGTTGACTGGCTGTGGGGTTTGGCCATGTCCACAGCTTATGAGCTGCTGGGGGGAGGGGAACTTGCTCCATGGAGCAGGATTCACCATAGCAGGTCTTTTGCTTGCTATGATAAACCCTTTGGGTATGCCACTCGTGGGGCTAATTGAGTAGTATTTTGCCACTTTTTCTGAAGCAAACCTCCAAGTATGTTGGTTTGGGGGCCTCTTGAGAGGGGATCTGGTGCAGGCCTAGGTCAGACACTGCTTGTGAAGTTGGCTGGGGACTACCTGGTAGGAGCTACAAAGCAATCCATGGTTGGTCTCTGCCTGTGCTGAACCTGGAGACGTGGGAAAGGCCATCCAAGGTGGCTGTCATCAGTACTATGCCTGGGTTAGCTCTTCAAAAAGCCTAGGGCACCCTGAGTCCGGTTGCCACCTGCCACCTCTGGTAAGGCTCAGTCACTGATGGAGCTTCATGCGGTATGTGAGTTGGGTGAGGAAGGGTCTCAGGAAGTCCCCAGAGTGGTGTTCACCACTTGTTAAAGTAGATTCTGGTTTGGTGCCAGTGCTGAGCCTGGAGCTACTCAGCTAAAGTCTCTGAGCACACTGAGGCCAGCTGTTGCCTACTTGGGGCCCATGGATCCTTGAGAGTTGTCCAAGAAAGAGGGCAATGTGGGAGGGGCTGTCTGCTGGCCATGAAATTACCTGGCATTGCACGAGTTGGGTGGAGTCACCAGGGTCTAGCAAGCGGTATGCACTGGCCCAAAGTAGGTTCAAATTTAGCAGGGGTAGGGGATGGGGGAGGGTCTCAACACAGGAAATATGGTACCTGCCTTGAAGCTGCATGGGAAAAGGATTCTACACAGGGAAAATGACAATTGTCCCTTTTATCCTTATCCTTAAGCCAAATGATTCAGTCTCTCCCTGTATGTCTCTGATGCCTGAGTCACCATCCCTCTGCCAGCGCTCAGAATGAGTGCATGTGAGTGAGTAAGTGACTCTTTGCACAGGCCCTTTAAGAGGATGTCTGGGTTTCCCTGCAGCCTTCTGTCTCACTCAGAATCCCCAACGTTTTTCACAGCCAGATGTTGTGGGGAGTCCTCTTCCCAGCACCAGTGCTTTTGGCTGGGGAACCTGGTGTGAGGCTGGGGTCCCTCGCTCATCCGGGGTGGGGAGACCTCCATGGCCAAGATGTCCCTCCCAATTCTCTACCATCACATGCAGGTGTGGGGCCAGCCTCTCCCACATCTTCACCCCTTTGTTGAGAAGAAGCAAGTCTCAACATTGCTTCTTCTTTATATCCTTAGTATAAAACTTCTGATCAGCTAGACTTCTGATGGTTCTCCAGGTTGATTGTTTTATAATTTAGTTGTAATTTTAATGTGGTCACAAGAGGAAGCAAGCACAGTGTTTATCTACTCTGCCATCTTGGATACCGTCTTACATTTTTTTTAAACACAAATGCTCCATCTCACTATTTTCCACCCACCTAACCTCCATCCCCCACCCCCACCCCCAGCAGGGCTGGGACTATGGTGAAGGGAGTGAGATAAAGTCATGGAAAACTGCATTACACATGTGCAGGAGCAGATCCTGAATTTATTTTAAAATGATATTGTGTTCAACATGTATTTTTTGCTTTAATTTTGATCTTTCAAATGTGTTAAAATATTATTTATCTTGACTACTGAGTATTTTTGGCAGCTCCTTAAATCTTGCGATTGAGGCAATCTCCTCTTTCATCACCTTAGTCCCTTGTCTCCTTCCCCCACAACTTTCTATAGCCCAAGCCCAGCCCTGGCCATGTCAGTATATATGTGAAAAGGTTTTCTATGTGTGTATGATATAGGTTTAGACCTGCTATAGAAAAGGAGGAAAGCTCCCATGGTGTCATTTTTAGAGGAAGACCCTTTAGATTGATATTGACCCTCCAGAAGTTTCATCAGGTCCCTTTTAATAAGTACTAACAATGACATGATAGTTTATAAAAGTTTTCAAATGACATGGGGAGATTTTAAAACTAATTATACCTCTCCCTTGCCCTTTTTACCTCCCTTAAGGAAGAAGGGGGTCAGGCAAAGGACAGAGACAGGGAGGGAGAAGGACACTGCCACAGTTTGAAGGCATCTTCTAGGACTGGAGTATGTGATGTTTGCTCAGAGGATGAGTGTGTTTGGGTTTACAGCTCACATACTCATGTTATATTAAAGCTTAACTAGCAACATGAGTCTTCAATGATTCAAGATGAGTGGAACATTTACAGTTTCTAGAGGACCTAGTGTAGTGCAATTGAAAGGACAACTACAATTTATCTTCATTGCGATATAGACTCCTGGTCACTTCATTTCAGATTAAGACCCAGGATAGGGTAGGTTGACTCTCTCTCTTCTTAGTTTTCTGTATAGAGCAATAGAATTAGAGTCCCACTATCTGGGTTTGAAACACAGTTCTTCCCTTGTTTCCTGTGTCAATTTTAGCCACTTGCTGAACCTGTTTCCTCATTTGTAAATTGATGATAATAATTCCTCCCTCAACAGTTGCCCATGTGTATGTAATGATACGACATTTGGAAGAGTTGACATGACCCATCAGTATAGGTGTTCAATAAATGTGTGCTCATGAATCTGCCTAAACTAAGTCAAAAGTTGTTTGCACATTTCTAATTGGTTTATGTAAGGTGATAGACCAAGACAGGCATATTTTACATACCTATTAGTTATTCTTAATTATACACAATATCTAAGACCGTGTATTAATACTCATTTTGTATTTGTAAATATTGGTGATAATATCTATAAAGCAACTAGCATGGGGAAATAGCCTAGGGATACAGGACACAAAAATATAAATATGAAAAATGGATTTAACAACTCAATTTTCTCATTCAGCTGAAACCTCAATCTCAAACATAATTTTAAGAAACATGTAAAGCATTAATTAGTAGAATGTAGACCATTTAATTAAATATTCTGGAAGAAATACTAATTTAAAAGAAAATACAGCTCAATAAAAACCCCAAAATAGTTGTTTTTATTCTTTCTGATGGAAGTTTGAAATGTTTGTACCCTTTATCTTCAGGTGCTAAATCAAACATCTCGACTTGAAATACAACTGCTGGAGAATTCATTATCAACATACAAGCTAGAGAAGCAACTTGATCAGCAGACAAATGAAATCGTAAAGATTCGTGAGAAAAATAGGTGAGTATTGTTGTATTCCAAAAATATTTACACATGACTTATTTATATCCTTCACCTCTTTGCCAACTCTTTAAAAAAAAAAAGATTGAAGTGGTTTGCAAAAGTAAATAAATAAATAAATAGAAATATAAGAAATATAGAGCTAAATAATTTTGAATATACAGACAAAGGAGAGCTTAAGGTGAACGTAGCAAGTATGTGAACAATAGGATTAATACTGTTTACACTCTTGAAATATTTTCTTTTCATAATTTTGAACACTAATTTATCTAATGTTCAGTTGTTCAAAACCCACCATATCCACAAAATTAATTGATTCTATGACTAAATTCAGTGACACAAAACATTGACAGTTTGCAGCAGAATCAGAATCTATAGTGATAGAGAAAAGAATGGAGCCTTTGAAACTCTAATTTCAATTATCACTCCGCCTGTTCCTAAGCTTGTACAGAGCTACGGGATTGTTGAATTTTAGATCTTGCTCTAGAAAGAGGCAAAATGTATTTTGCTTCCAGAAAGTTATTTACCTGTAAAGTTGATTCAATAGTTTGTTTGTGTGTGCCCCCCGCCCCCATTTAAAGCCATTTCCCTTGGACCTAATACCTGGCTAGCTTTCAGGTGTGTTTTTATAAACTATGAATCATCTCAGGTAAGTGAAATGGATCTTAGACATCTTGAGAGCTGGAATGAAACATAGATTATATGATTTTGAAGTCATTGGCATTCAGGATGGACAATTCAATCAAAGCACTGACCTCTGTAGGAAAGTATATTGTATATTTAACTGCATTTCTTCTGGATATTTGGATGACGTGAAGACATTTCAGTTTGTGTGCATTATATTGAGTTAAAGACCATTGTCTTGCTAGAAACTAGTTATAAGCCATTGTGTTGATGGAGCTAGAGTTTGCACCATATTCCAAACCAGGAAAGTACCTAAGAGGCCTTCTAGTTTTCTTACTTTACAGATGAAGGAATACACTGATTGGAAGTGAGTGATCTGTCCAAGGTCACACAGTTTACTAATGGCACAACTAGGAATATAATTCAGGTTTCTTTGTTCCTAGTCCTGCTCTTTCCACTGTAGTACGTGGTCTCTGGATGCTATCTGCAACCTAGGAGGATTTCCCAACTTCATGCTAAAAGTAGACCTTAATGACAACAATTATAATTAACTTTTCCATGAAGAAGATAAACTTGGCTGTTGGTTTAGAGTCTGAAAGGGGTCACTCATGCTCTATGACTTGTTTTATATTTATTTATCTTAGTACTGTGTCATGGGGTAAACTATAACTATAAATAAACTTGACAGGACTTGACCCTGAACTGGTTACATGATGGAATGTTCTGGAATTGAAAATCCTGTTGGAAAGTGCCATTTATCCTATTGCAGCTTCACAGTAACAGATACATACACATAAAGGTATATTTTACTTCGACTATCCCTTGATTTAGGATCCCACCATGCTTTAACTTTATCACTAAAAATTGAACCCTACTTATAGTGATATTTTTCAAGATGCTATTGTGAAAGATTTGTCTAGGAATGAATAAAACAATGACAATTTTACCATTTTTAAGGCTGTTTTTATAATTATATAAGTAACACATTTATTGTAGAAAAAAGAGAAAGTACACAAAACAAAATTAAAAACCACAATCTCGTCACATTGCGAGGGCTGCCTATGTTGCTATGTGTTATATATAAATATAGTTTTCACAAAAAATTGTGTCATGATATACACACTGTTTTACAGCCTGCTTTCTTGGGATATAGAAATCTTTTCTAATCAATAAATAGTCCTCTAATATCATTCTTGATAACTGCATGGTATTTCATTTTATAGATGTTACCTAAGGTGGTTTTAATTCATCTCTCACTAAGTATGTTACTACATATGATTTATCTTTTAAAAAATTGTCAGCATGAATTTACATTCTTCAATTCTTCCCCTCCTGATATCTGTATTGTCTCTTGGTCTACATCTAACGCGTTAGCTGTCAGGATGCCATAAAAATACTGGGAGGCCTGAACGGCCTCATGCTTAACTACCATAACCAATGCTCTCCTTAAGTGTCATTGTCTTTAGCTTTCTCCATTTCTCTGTGAGTCTGTCTCTCTATCTCTTTCCTTCCCTCCTTCTCATATTCATGCTTTCTTTTGTTTTTTCTCCTTCTCCTTCTCCTCCTCCTCCTCTTTCTTCTTTTTTAAAGAATATATCCCTTTCTTCCCTAATTCTAGATCATTTTGGACCTTTTGTCTTTCCATCGTGATTCTTGATACGGCACCTAATATCATTTCCTGCTATGGAATTCTCACTATGACTGTACATTTTTTAAGGGAAACTGCTTAAAATGTGTTCTCTCTGTTCCATCAGTAAAGCTAAGTCAAGGTTCGAGCTCTCAGAAGAGCTTCATGCAGGTCAGGTAGAAGAGGCTTCTCCATGCATCGCAGCGTCTCAGAGGAATCTGACTCCTGGTCCCAAACACATACATGTGTTCTGCTGATGAGTTTTGCCCTCATTGAATTCTAATTTCTAAGGAAAATTCAGGTTTTCTTAGATATATAAATCCTACCATTTATTGCTAATAATATCTTTTCAGGATTATAACAATTCCATTTTCTAGCAACATAGGTATTTCACAATAAATCCAGAGATTTCTGTTTCAATTTGAAATTCATCTCTGTGCAAGGCTGACAAGAATGTATCTTTTACTCCTACTCTGCACCCCTTTCTTTTTTGACCATTAATTATGCCTTTACTTCACATGTGATTCCTGGGGTTATTTTTCTATCAGTGTGCTGTGTCTCCTGGAATTGCCATAGCTCTGTAGTTATCTGTGTCTCCCTGTTGAAGGGTCCAATGTATGTAATGGAGTGTTGGTGGAACATCTATTCTTAAACCAGGCAAACTCTTCCATGAACCACTTTTAAAAAAGTGTTTTTCTTTATACAAACCAAAAGTACCCATTAGTGATACACAGCATATTTTCCCTATTCTGTTTCTTGTTATTGTTTATTTTTATATGCGAAATGGAATTAGAGGAACTCTGCCAAGCACCTTCTAGAGCAACAAAGAAATGTGGGACCCCCAACCCATTTAAGTTCAAAACCCACCATATGGGTTTTGTGGTGTATAGAAGGTCAAAGTCAAACATGAAGCTGTTCTATATGTTTTAAAATAGCTTATTGATCACCCCTACGGATTCCTTAAGTGAATCTTAATCTTCCAAATGACAAGGAAGCTATTTCTACATTGTGGCATCTCTGAAATGTAGGAACAACATGCCTTTAGTCAGCTAGGTCTGGTTTGGATCAGCTAATACACTTTGCAAAGGGGATTATCTAAATTAAGTTTGCTTCCTCCCCAAGGAATGTCAGGGGTTGTGTCTGGGTGTATGACTTACCAGCTTTGAGTATGACGGGGCTTCAGCTGCTAATTCCGTGGGGTGAGGTGGCCCTTAAGAAGGTCCACCACTTCTTTGGCAGAACAAGCAGTGATATTTTATGAACAGGATTATACTCCACAATCACGCTGAGAGGTCCTGCTGATTTACATCCTGACAAATTAAATGCATCACTTGTAGGGTCGAAAATGGATTGTAGGCCTCATTGGATTCACATCTTTATCCCCTAAATGGCAAAAGGCACAAAGCAGGCATAGAATTAACGACATTTGCTCTACCATTTTGTTTTCCTAACCAACTAGTGTGTGTGGGCCGGGGGTAGGGTGGGTGGTGGGTGATTCCAGAAGCTTTCAGTTTGTTTTCTTTAGGATTTTTTTTTTCTTTTGTTAGATGCTATCCTCATCTCAAAACTTGGTTTTGTTTCTTACCTCAAGGAAACAGCACTTGGAGGTAAGGGGTCAGTAACTGGCCCATATAATTGAAATTACACAACCAAGAACCCAAGAAATGAGAAGCACTAATATTTACCTTGCACATAGTGGGTTGATAAGACCACGAAGTGTGACATGTAATTATCAACTTCTATCGTATTCCCCCGTATGTTTCCTACCACTTCTGCTCAAAACAGTATGAAAGATTTGAACAGGGAAAGATGTCATAATGCAAAGCCGTCAGCTGAAATAAATATGTAAATGATCTTTTGGTCTAAAGATTTGGTTAACTGACCAGGTTTCAAGGCACCTGCCCACTGCTGACTTAACCCCAACTCTTTCCAATGTGGGAGCACAACCAGATGAAGAAACTATTCTAGAAGAAATTTTTCTGCCTCACTATGGTATGCAGGAAGGGAAATCAACATTCCATGCATACAAAGATGGAGCACTTGGATTTTCTTAATGCTTGTGTTGAATATGCAGAGTTAAGATTAGGGAAATTCTTAATAAGACCATCCAGAGTGAAGTGAAACGACACATGATGGTTATTCTGACGTACTTTTAGCAAGACTATCTGCTGCCTAGATATCTAATATCAGGTGAACATCTGTGCCAGGAGTTTCACATACAATACTGATAATCCTTCAACAGATTCTGAAAAGTACCTATTATTATTTCCATTTTATATATAAAGAAACTGAAGTTTACAGAGGTGAAGTAACTTTCCTATGACCAAACAGCTAGTGTATGGCTAAATTAGGGTTCCAGTGCATGATGATTCGGTCTTTTAATTATTACAAAAATATTTTTCCAGTGTGATGCAGTCTTGAGATTAACTGATGTGGTTGTCACGTTATTTTCTTAACATAAACAAGTATGAATTTGAGGAAAGGGGAAGGCCAGTTGTTTTTGGCCTATTCCAAAAAAGATCATTATTTATTCCTCCTAATACTGGAGTAGGAAATATAAACTATTTATTTTACCTTGGGAATTCACTGAACTTCTTTGACAAGCCTCATCTGTCTTCTAGCTGGAGTTTATGGAAAGTTATTACGTTAATTAATTTTAAGTGATTGAAGTGTGTGTAATTTCAAGATATTAATTATACATTACAAGCAAAGTTCTATAGTGGCATAATAAAGTATTGATTTTTAATACTTAATATGACCAAAGAAATGAAAAGTTAAATCAGTCTTTTTAATTAAAGCTATCCTCCATTTGATAAATTCTTTACAAAATACTACAGTAAAACCTTGCTAACTTCTAGCATTGAATTAGGTTGAATTATGTTAGTTGTATATAGAAGGAATCAAGGAAAAGTATTTGAATTTATACTTTTCTATTCTATATTGTAAATGGAACACCTACAATGATTGAATAGAGTATTTTTCTTTCATGCTTTTAAAAAATGAATTTAATGCGTACAACTTTTTTTTTCATTTAAATTTTATTAACCTCAGGATATTAGAGTGGAACAGAATTCTGAATCAAACTGGAAATACAAGGGCCATCTTAATTCTTTTTCCTGATTCCTTACAACACACTAATGACTATTGATGCTGTCAATTCCATCTCTTAAATATTTTTTCCAATCTATCCTGTTCTTTCTGTTTCCACTGACTGGGTCTTAGGTCAAACTCCTATTAATTCTTGTCTCAGCCTTTGCAGTGTCCTCTGTGCCTTACGCCTTACTGTCTCTCAAACCTATCAGCCAGAGCTCTGACACTGTCTTCTTCCTCAAATGCAAGTCAGATTACTTGCCCCTTTTGTTGCGGTACCTTCGCACACTAATTCAGCCCAACTTCTAAATCTCTGGATAGAATCTGCCCAACTCCCTAATGATTCTCTGTAACTGACTGAAGAAAGCTCAAGTTCTTTAGCATCAAACACAGTCCATGATCATTATAATCCTAATTTGGTGGCCTTACTTCCACAAGTCTTCTTAAATTTTATAAAGTATGGTCTATAGCTAAGAGAATGAGCTCTGAGGCCAGACTACCTGAGTTTCACTTCTCCTTGATCCTATTATAACCGACTCTGCCACATATTATTTATGTGACTTTGAGCAAGTTACTTAAACTCTCTGTGCTTTAGTTTCCTAATTTGTAACTCAGGGATGATGAAAACAGTAGTGCTTGGCTTTGATGTGAGATTGAGTTAATGCGTACAAAGCACTAACAGTGCCTGGCACACACAGTAAGTGTTTAATTATGCTAGTTGTTAGTATCACACTGAAGACTTAATGTTATTTCAGATATGTTTAATGTTTGACTTGTCTGCAATGCCCTGCAGTTCTTGATTCAACTCACAAACTCCTGCCTACACTTCAAAACTCAGTGCAGGTATTACCCCACCCAAGAACCCTTCTCTGACTACCAAATAGACGTGGCGATTATAACTTACGTGATAACACTGTACCTTGTCCCCCTAACCATTATTTCACATATCCCATCACATCTGTTGTAGTGTGTGTGTGTGTGTGTGTGTGTGTGTGTGTGCACGCACACACGTGTGTGTTTATCTGTCTCTCTACTATTAGGCTGTGGTCTTCTGGAACCCAGAGGCTGTGTTTTATTTATCTTCATACTCCTAGGAACAATTCTCTACACATAGTATATATAGTATTAAATGCTCTTTGAATGTTGAATGAATGATGAATTGGTAAATGTCCCAGTAGCTCTATCCCAACAAATGTCATTTTCTATGTACACACACACACACACACACACTCACACGACTGAAAAATATTACTAATGGAAAACACAAATCACATAGTTTACATTATATGTTATATTAATTGTTCTTAACATAAATAAAATAGAGATGGGGTTTTAACTGCTATTCTGCATCCCCCAAAACCCTTTGCATGGCCCCCAGGGTTATCAGTCTAAGGTTCACAGAAGGTTCCCACATTCTGATGTTCACTCATTCAGCCCAATTTTTAAATCTCTAGACAACATCCTCTCAGACCATTCTAGACTCATGATTGTTTACCACATCTCTCTGATTAATAAAAAAAGTAACACAAACTTGATCTAAACATTAAATTATGTAGAAGTGTAACATTTGAAAGTCAAAGTCCCCCTAATTCCATAACATCCACCAACGCCACCCTCTGTAGAGAAGCACCAACAGATTAGCAGTTCGGTGCTTATTCTTTCAGACTTTTTCTGTGAATATACTAAGGCATACATGTATATGTGGAGTGTGTATATTTATGTATGTGTTTTCACAGACACACACCCATATACAATCGCACACATACACAAGTACATATTTATATGATGTAGGGGAATACATTATAATTATTTTTTAAGTGCTGGGTTTATTTCTACTTCATAATAATTTATCATGGATATATTACATATGTAACTATACAGCTGTACCTCATTCATTGTTAGAGATGTACTATAATTTGCTTAAATTTTTATGTGATTTAAAATTTTCATGGATATTGACAAATTATCTCAGGATTTTACATCTCTTTCCCCCCGCCCCCCAATGTGTGCCTGAGCTTCTAATTTTCCCAGACCTTGCTGGCCATTTTATTAATCTTGTCTACCTAAGAGGTTAGCTTGTGCATCTTTCACATTTATTGACCATTAACATTTCTTCTTCTGTAACTAGCCTATTCATGTATGCTTTTTATTTTTCTATTAGTTTATGCTTGCTTTATTAACTCATGTACGCTCTTTAATGAATATTAAAAGTTTTTATTTTTCTGTTAGTTTATGCTTGCTTTATTAACTCATATAAGCTCTTTAATGACTATTAAAAGTTTTTCATGTACGTTGCAAAAATAAATCCATCATTTATTTTTCAATCTATTTGAATAGAAATATTACATTTTTATGTCATGAAATGAATCTGTTTTTTTTCCTTCTTGCTTTCTGGCTTTTACAACATATTTAGCTTATTCTCATTTATCCCACACTTTAAAACATTTGTTTGCCAACGTTTACTTGTGGTAATCTATACTTCTGTCCTCATTTTAATTACAAAAATATTTAACTTCATATTTTGAGAGAGAAAATATACTCTGTACAAGTATAAACTTAAAGTATAAATTTAACCTGAACTTACTATACCCTTGTTTTAATGGGAAAAAGAAATATATATGCATCACTCTTTAAAGACCATATTTGCAACGCAAGTTGACACCTTACATATGAAAAATAAAATTAAAAAATGGAAACATCTGCAAGTAGGTTTGGACAAATAAAGAGAAGATTTCTACGTTTGAACATCTTCCTCTGTTTTAAGGCTGTCTTTACACACACAGAGCTCAGGCAACTGTCACTGCTGTGAATTCATTGACTGATATGTTAGGAACTCTATTGTGGGAAACAATTTGAAAGGGAGAGCTTTTGCTGTGAAAGTTTCAAGATGTGTTCAATGATTTCAAATATTTCCAATAAGATATGTTGGAGGAGGCAGACTGTGGAAATGAGGGGGATAAAATTAACCAAAAACTTCAAATAAGGTGTTGTATATGCTCAACTAGAACTTTTTACTGAGGTTCAAGGCGTAGGTTATTTTGTTTATTTTATTCATTAAAGTGCACCTCTACCTCAAACTAGAAGTTAAGTGCCAAAATTCTATGTATGTCTCTTCTCAAAGTGTTTCCAGAAAGATGGGAAACAGGAAGTACTGAGAATCCTGTGAGAAACTTTGTCTTTGTGTATTAAGATTTAAGTGCAGTTTCATAAATTGTTCCATGGAACATTAATTCTAAAAGATGCATCCTAATAAAAACTGTTTATTTAATTTAGGCTTGTCAAAAACTTGATAATGGAACTCTTAACTAATAAAAATACTGAATGCACTCTAGAAAGCAGTGCACTGGAGTTCGGAATCAGAATCCAGATTTGGGATTATGCATTTAAACCTAAACTAAACTTGTTGATGAAGGTCATCATCAGGGAAAATATGACTACTTTGCCTATCTAATTTTAGGGCACTATAGCTGTAATTTTGTCCTTCAGATCAACCTTTATATACAAAGATATTGATGCCTATCTCAGGTGGCCTCTCCTACTTGACCTGAATAGGGAAAATGTAAGAGAACCAATAGGGCAAAATGGGATGTGATTATATATATTAAATAAGAAAATGGAATTTGATGGCAGAGCGCTTCAGGCAGAGTGATGCTTAGGAAAATACCAGTTCAGATTAAATAGAAAACCTGACTTGGCAAAGACCTTTGTTTTTTATACACGTAAAAGATGAATAGGTTGAAATATTGTGGAAGACAAGCTCCCAGATTAAACAGATGTAGAGCAGCAAATACTAAAGAGATGTTAAAGTAATGCCTGATTCCTGATAAAAATACATGGGTGGAAATAGGTAGAGGTTATATTATACTAAATCAAAGTGATGAGACTCTAATGATACATAGTTTCCACGGCACAGGGATGCTATGGGCGGATTTCTAGTCCGAGAGTTAGAAGACACAATATGTACACAATTTTGGACAAGATATTTAGATTCTTACCTATAAACTGGGGTTTATTCTGTGTACTCAGTCTATACCACTATATTGCTTTAAGAATCAAAGGAGATAAGAGTTTTAAAATGTACACAACTATAATCATATATTATAACGTGAGCTAGCATATGAATTTTTCTGGCAAGAAAGTTTTGGATTTAAACCAATTTGGAAATAGTGAGGAGGAAGGGCTGACTTCCCAAGTAGATAATAACCAATAGATGAGAAGTATCAAAGAAAAGAGAATAGTTTTTTGGAAGCCAAATAGGAAGAAAAGATGAAGCGGGGGCGGGGGTGCAGGGGAGGGTGAGCAGTCAACGAACATGGAAGGGTCAAGAAGAGATCATTCTTGCCTGAAGAAGTCTAAAAAGCTTTTTATAATATAAAGAATATACCTAATAAATAAAAGTAGAGAATTATTGGAGTACAGAAGTTATTAAAGGAATTCCAAGTGAAGAAATGCAATGAGAAAAGGACTGGGAGAGAGAATTAACTGGTAAAACCTGCCATTTGGGAAACAATGAGACAGATTTCTGATATGCTTGCAGTTTTCATGTGTATTATTTTTTATTTGTATATTTTATTCCAAATCCTGTGAGATGTCTATGATGCAGAGCAGGCTTCTTGCTTCCATGAGCAGCCCCTTCTTTATTTGAACACCTATTTTAAGATGACAAGCTGTATTGATGTCTTTTATACCTGGTAGTCATAGCGTATTAAGACTTGCATGGTGAATTATCAAAAATGAATGTACTTTCCAACACACCAAGTAAATATTCCTTCTACATAGGAAATGCAGGCCTTTTCTTCCATAAGCCAGTGTCCAGAATTGTTTTCTTAGGCACCAGGACTTCTCTGTGATCAACTTTCCATTTAAGCTCTTTCCAAATTATCCTGAAAAACAAAACAAAACAAAACAAACAAACAAAACTCCTTTATTGACATTTCAGGTAGTGTCCATCTTTGAGTATATATGTCTTCTTGAAGAAGAAATGCATCAGAAGTAGAAAGTGGGAAAACATTGATGTAAAAAATGTTTTAAAGTATTATGTCTGAAACAGATGTTACTTATAGCTGGTGGTGTTTTATTTGAGGTTTTCTCTCTAAAAATAAATCCTTAGAGTAGGAGTAGTGTCATTTTATACTTTACATGGTGCTGAGAACACTATTGGCAGTTAGCAAGTAATAAATACAAGTTATAACTATAGCATGATATTTTCCAAACCAGAATGTTACCTACTGATTAGGAAAACTGAAAGACTATTGCTCAGCTTCTTTCAGGAACAAAATGGTAATTCAGAATTTTGTCTAGTATTATATGACTATAGCATCCAGATTTTGATCTTTACATTATTGTCATTTTAGTAGTTAATTGTAAGGTTTCTTGGCAGGATACTATAACTCTTGTGGATTTAGAAGACAATTGTCTTACAAGTTCACTGACTCTATGTTCTAGGGATCTTGCATCTGATCATTACCCTAGGAGAAACAAAAATAATTGAAAAGTAAACTGAGAATGAGCTAAGACATCAGCTGTGGTTAATTCTCATATCTGAAGGCCAAAAATTAATAGGCACAAAGAAAACCTCCCCTGACATCTACAGAAGTACACTAATCACTTAAGCAGTGGGTGGGATGAACGCTTTAACCAACAGAAAATATTTTTTTTTTGTTTTGTTTTCTTTTGTTTGTTTCTTAACAGTCAAGTTGTCTAACAGCAAGTTATTGACACAGAAGAAAATTCTAAGTTTATGAATCGTATCTATTCCTTAGAAATATTGTCTTTCATCTTACTCTGACTTCTGGCCTAAATTTTTCATTTCCAAAAAACATTTAAAAAATATTAAATGACTACCACATTTCCCCCAAATCACTATACCCAAGATCTTTCCAAATTGAGTTTGCTTAAGGATCAGTCAGGGCAGGGCTCCTTTCACTGTTGGTATCCCACAGGATAAAACTCAGAATAGAGACATGGCATTTCTTATTTTGCAGAAGTCACAGAGCTGCCCCTAACAGATCTTAAAGTGAAATTTTCATACGTGACTGTGAGCATGCTACCAAAGCTATTGTACATGATAGGATCTTATACACAGGAACATCCCAGTGTTTCTGCGTGGTTCAGCAGGCACCTTTCTTGCCACATTCTGGGCCACATTCTCTTAGAGGCAGGTTTGTGTGGCAAAGATCTGGAAGGCCCATGGGCAATCTTTTCCACACTTGTTAATCTGTGTCAAAGACAATGAAATATTCTAGCTCATCTCCCAGTACGTGGAGTTGGAAAATTTGGCTCTTCAAACATGTTCTATTTTATGATTTAAGTATTAAATTGAAAATAATCCCTAGTGTGCCCTTTATGAAAACTTATAGAATTGATTCAGTGACTGCCTCTCTCCAAGGTAAAGTAAGTGCCCAGTCTGGTATGTTACATTTGAATAACACCTTGTAAACTAAGGACTGGTTGAACCTTTTGAAAATGGAACTGAGAAAACTGAGTACAGCTGTCCTCTGAGGAATACTAGTACATTATACACTCTATAAAATGTAAATGCTTTGTATTTCCAGTCAGTTACTAGGATCCAGGAGTGCTTCTACACTCACTATCATTATTAGCGTGCAATATGGGGGATATCCTCTGAAGAGTTCTGAGAGAAGGAACGTTCTCAGTTGAAGACTGCATCACCCTGAAGAAAACATCCCAGGTCCTTTTATAACATCTTGCCACCAGCCTGCAACCTTCCTTTTTGGAACAATTTAGGGAGTGATTTAGGAGTTGGTGAGGCCTCATTCTGAAGCTTTCTCTCTCTTAGCTTAGACATAAATAGGCTAGTGGTTATGATAGTGGAGCAGATATCAAAAATCCCAAGAAATCTAATTAATTGTGATTTTACATAGCTCACTTTCTGGTCCTGTGGTTTCTGCATTGATATATTAGTCCCTGTCTCTGTAGAACTCTTGTGAAATTTAATCAGTGTTAAAGTTTTGAGAATCCCAAATGAATGAAGCAAAGTAAATAAAAAGTAGTGTCTACGTTTTGTTCAAATTTTTTTCTGAACGATTCTAATTCTTATTGGACCTATTTCCTTAATGAAAGTTATACTATAACTTCTCTAGACTATAACTGGGTCCAAGTCAGCTACCCTGGATATAAGATACTCCCCAGGATATAAATTATTTTTAGGAAACAAACATTTCTCTGACAACAACTTGTCTACTAATTATTCATTTCACATGTCATATATGTCTCTCTCTCTCTCTCTCTCTCTCTCTCTATATATATATATATATATATATGTATATATATATATATTTGTTTATATTTATATTTATATATATGTAAAATATGAGTCTCTCACGAAATCTTTCCATGGTGAAATATCTAATCAAAGTTTCTAACTTTAAATAAATTCAGGCACTGGTTGAATCACAATTTTTTTGTGTAGCATTTTAAACATTAAATCTTATCTTCCTTTCCTTGTAGTTTATTAGAACATAAAATCTTGGAAATGGAGGGAAGGCACAAGGAAGAGTTGGACGCCTTAAAGGAAGAGAAAGAGAATCTTCAAGGCTTGGTTACTCGTCAAACATATATAATCCAGGAACTAGAGAAACAACTGAACAGAGCGACCACCAACAACAGTGTCCTTCAGAAGCAACAGCTGGAGCTGATGGACACAGTACACAACCTCGTCAACCTCTGCACTAAAGAAGGTGGTAAGACTTTCTGTCACTTCGGGATAGTAAATATTATATTTAATATGGAGCAAGTAAATATTCAGCATAGCTTTCTGTGTTGCATTGATTGCTGTGTAAAAGCAGTAAAAGAACTTTATTTTTAGAAGCATCTCATGAGCTTTGTACTGACACTTTTCTCATATTTCTAACTTCAGAGCATGTATTCATAAGCTTGAATTTGTGAATTTACAATATCTTTCTAAAAGAAACTTCCACTTCTTTCTTTCTTGGTATTTTTAGCCTTAGGTAAAATCTACAATACTGTCATAGACAAATATTTGCTGTTGCGATGTTAGGCATTTAATTATATGGGACAGAAATTAGCCCGTGTTAAAGATTTGTTCGGAATGACAGAGTTTCAAGAGGGGAGAGGGAAGATATGCCTGCAGAGAAAAGGAGATATAGAAGTTCTCAATAAATATTTTGAGGGAGAAACCATTTTTGTTATTAAGTATTTCTTAAGACTTATTAAGACTTTATAAAGTCTTTATCACTTATGCTTAGTTCTGTGTGGAGAAAACCCAACCAAGGCATCTAGGCGTATTTATTCTGGGGTGTCCTTGTGACAGTGGAAATACAAGTTTTTCATATCATTAGAGTATCTGGAGCTATTTAACCACAGGCCTGTGCCTCTTTGGAAGACATCCATCCATCTGTCCATCCATCTGCCCAACGATTATTGAATGAGTGCCTCCATGTGTACTTTCCTACTTCAAGCAGAAACTCTCCTCAGCCTCAGGAGAGCTCTTCAAAGTTTGGAGCTAAAGGTCATCTTCTGTAGTTCTGCTTGCTAATCAGCCTTTCTCTGAGTGAAGATGGAATGGTAAATGGTGATGAGTGAAAGAGAGCACCACTTCCATCTGCAAGTTATGATTGTCATTGACCATTCATGAAATAGTTCAGTGTATATATGCAATCTATATAAGGTGGAGGCTCCTTTAATTTCAGAGGGGACTTGAGCTATATGACAAACTAGCTCACTCCCATACTTCTATGGATAGATATGAATACAGAGGATAAGTCTATATGAAGTGATCTTGTTTTAAAGACATTTCCCATTTCTCTATTACACTCCATTACCTTGAGTTATATCTCCTTTAGATAGTCTAAACAAGCCCTTCATATTCTTTGTAAAGAATATCTTTTAAACAGTGAGTTCCCAGAGCTCCATTTGGGTGTGCTCAGAAATGTGATTGGGAAGGAAAAAACCTGCTAATCAGTCAGAGCCTGCCAAAGCCTTGAGTTAGAGTCCACTGGAAGAAAAGCATGGTAGGATTTTGCCAGAGAATTTTAATAGAGCTCATGAGTATTTAGAAATTAAGTATTAATATGAGACATATCTATTCTCATATTGAACTGAACGCATTTGGGCAAAGATTGAAAACATATTTTTCTTATCGTCTTGAGACTTAAAGCACATGGAGTTAAGTAGTTCTGTTTTTTTCATGATGTTAGAAATATCAAACCCTGGTGATTCTCACAGAGCTCATATGTCTGCCTACTTATCATAATTTCACTTCTTTTCTAAGTATTTGTCTAATAAATGTATCTTTAAGCTTTTAGAAGCTGGGGGATGACTTCAAAATTAAAATTCCTGGCTAGCTTTGGAGTTTGGATGCAGCATCAGGGAACCAAACAGCTGTTCAATTCAAGAAACATTTATTGAACAATAACAATGGCACTTCTGATACATGCTGCCTAGAGGGTATGAGAAAAATAACTGTATATATTCTATTACATAACATATTAAAAATAACAATAATACTAGAGATAGAAATTGCCTAATACCTCAGGCCTCTAGATACTTATTTTCTTTGTAATGATACAATTCGAAAATAAATCCTGATTTAACGACAAGACTTGTGATCCTAATGTAAGCCTACTGCCTTATTTTCCAATACCTTCTGTGCTCTTATTACCGTAGACCTTATTTGCTTTTCATTAATCTTTTTTTCTTTAATCCCAGAATTAAATATTCTAACTAAATATTTGGCCACTTAAGGACTCAAAAGAGACACAAGAATGCAAAGTACCTCTCACTAAGGTTTCCATCAAGATGTTAATTCTCTGTACATCTTCATTTTCACTGGCACCATTGCCTTTAGTTATGGTGAATTTAAATTTTTTAAATGACTAATACTGGCTAAATATCAGTTGCTAAAATTAACTTTTATTTCATTCTAATTCTAAAGCACATATGGAAAACCGTCCCCTACTTTTATGACCAAAAATTCACTTATCAAATAGATTTATTATTTATCAAAGATTATATGTAAATATTCTACTTTTAAATTTAAATATATGTAAGTATGCCTATAGGAATAAATGCATCAATTTTCCAAAATGTATATTTAAAAAACTCAAAGAGTAGTCTTCTGAACATTTTTCCAAAAACGTCATGAAC
The DNA here is from genome assembly GCF_004115265.2 of Rhinolophus ferrumequinum. Taxonomy (NCBI): domain Eukaryota; kingdom Metazoa; phylum Chordata; class Mammalia; order Chiroptera; family Rhinolophidae; genus Rhinolophus; species Rhinolophus ferrumequinum. Next base: position 48,109,917 of record NC_046297.1, on the reverse strand, counting down.
TGTGTTATAATCCAAAAAGCCAAAAATTTTAATTGACCTTAAGGGTCCACTAGTTCCAACTTGACTCAGTTATTTATGGAGACAGCTTGAATGTAATACAAGATGAGATTTTTTTTTTAAGTTTTCTCTGTCCTGACAACTAATTTAACCTTTTTGAAGGTGTTTCATCATTTATAAAGTCAGGATAATTGCTCTACTTCACAGCGATAGGGAAATGATTAAATTAGATACTGCTTATAAAAGCAAAGAGCACATGACATAGCTGACTTATTAAACTTTAGTTCCTTCCTTCCCCTCCAAGCGACAAGATTTAATTAAACACAAGTTTATTAAGTGCAATCTATAAGTAAAATTTCTTTCACGGAAAATATCTGACTACAGTGCTCTAGAGGGTCTGATTAGTGTCATCCAAACACCTTCTTTCAGCCTCAGTTTTCTATCTCTAAAATGGGATCATGATGCATAACTGATGAGTTTGTAGTAACTAAAAGAGGTTTGTGTAAACACTGCCTGTCCAAAAATAACACCTGTCTAAAGTACAGCTATACACTGCCTAACGACATTTCAGTCAACAGTAGACCACATATGTGAAGGTGGTCCCATAAGATTAGAATAGATCTGTAAAATTCCTATTGCCTAATGGCATCATAACCATCGCAATGTCATAGAGCAACAATATTACTCACCTGTGTGTGGTGATGTTGGTGCACACAAACCTACTGTGCCGCCAGTCATATAAAGTACTGCACGTACAATTATGTACAGTACACAATAATTGATAATGATAATAAATGACAATGTTACTGGTTTATATATTTACTATACTATATGTTTTATCATTATTTGAGAGTGTATTCTTTCTACTTTTTTAAGAAAAAAAGGTTTGCTATTGTAAAACAGTATCCCTATTATGCCGACAGCAACCTCACACATCTCATGTTTACAGAGTCTCTTGATTGCATCATTTTCTCTTGTGCTTGATTTAATCTCATGTTGTTTTGTTCATTATAGCCTCTAAACATACAAAATCCACTACTAATGTTGCTAGTAAGAGGCCACCTTGAATGACTGACAGAAATGAAATTAAAATTGAATAAGGGACACAAAGGTAGAAAATCAGTGATGGTTACTGCTCACCAGTTAGGCGTGTCTCATTTCACCATAGCAGGATCTTGAAGAACAAGCACAAAGTGATGGAAGCTATCAAAGGATCTGCCCCAGTGAAGGCAATGAGACTAACAAAAATTCAAGAAAGGCCTGTATCAGACATGGAGAATCTTCTAATGACCTTGATGTTGAAGACCAGGCACAGAAGCCTATCTCTTTAAGCACCGTGATGATTATGGCCAAAGCAAAAAAGTCTGTTGAAAGAAAACGCTGGACCTGACCATGATGTTGAATTTATTGCCAGCTCTGGGTGGTTTAAACGATTCAAGAACCGTTACTCATTACATAATGTGAAAGTAAGTGGTGAGTCTGTGAGTGCTGATGTGAAGGCAGCTGAAGAATGTTTGAAAACTCCAGATAAGCTGATTGTGGTGGAAAATTACTTGCCAGAGCAAATATTCAATATGGATGAAACATCCCTATTCTGGAAATGGATGTCTGAAAGGACTTTGATCCATAAGGAGGCCGAGTCAATGCCAGGTCTTAAGGCTTTTAAGGACAGGCTAACAATCTTGTTTGGGGGTAATGTAGCAGGCTACAAATTGACACCCTTTGTGATCGGGCACAGTGAGAACTCCAGGGTCTTCCAGCATATCAATAAGCACACACTGCCAGTTTACTACAGAAGCAATAAGAAGTCACGGGTGACCCAGATCCTCTTCCAAAATGCCCTCCTGGATTGTAATGCCAGCAAAATGGAGAAGTACTATTTGGAGGACAACATACTTCTCAAAATTGTGCTTATTGTTGAAAATGCTTCCAGACATTCTCCTTTTATTGGTGATCTTCATCCCAATATCAAAGTGGTTTTTCTCCCTCTAAACACACCTCTTTGATCCGATGAATGGATTAAGGAGTTATAGCCGCTTTTAAAGTCTACTAGCTGATGAGATCCTTTGCTCAGGCTATTGCTGCAGCTGAGAAGATGGTTGATACAATTCTGGGAGGATTACTACATCTATGACAGCATCAAAAGCCTCACTTGGGCCTGAGGTCATGGCACCAAGGACTGTATGAATGGCATCTGGAAGAAGACACTCAAAAGATTCACCTATGACTTCAAAGGATTTGCCACGGAGGCAGAGGTTGCAAAAATCCACAAGGCTGTGGTTGAGACGACATGTGGGTTTAACCTTATGTGGGTGAGGGTGACATCAAGCCTCTCTGAGGGTGCTCTGAGGAACAGGAACGGAAACGCATACCTGAAAAAAGGCAAGAGAAAAGAAGAAAGAGAAGAACCCTCAAGAAAATTCCCCATGAATAGTTTAGCAGACTCTTTTGCCAACCTCAACAAGCTTCATAAAAAGTTTTAAAAAATAGACCCCAACCCTGAAAGATTCTTAGTCATAGAAAGGAATGTTCATGGTGCATTATCTGCTTACAAGCAAATCTATGATGGAAAAAAAAAAAGAAACAAACCAAGCAAACTACCATGGACATAGTTCTGAAACGAGTAATACCTCCTCAAGAAGAGCCTCGGGCAGGTCCTCCAGGCGGTATTCCAGGAAAAGGCATTGTTATCACAGGAGATGACGGCTCCATGCCTGTTACTGAACCTAAAGATTTTTCCCGTGAGACGAAGTGTGGAGGTAGGAGGCAGTGATAATGAAGATCCTCACCCTGTATAGGCCTAGGGGTGCTCCTGTCTTAGTTCTTAACAAAAAAATGTAAAAAGTAAAAAGCAAAAGAAAACAAAACAAAAAAATCTTTAAAAATAAAAAACGTACAGAATAAGAATATAAAGAAAAAAAGATTATTGTATAGTTGTACAATGCGCTTGTGTTTTCCTCTAAGAGTTACAAAAGTGTTGAGAATTTAAGGAAAATGTAAAAGCTTATAAAGCAAAAAAGTTACGGTAAGCTAAGGTTAATTTGTTATTGAAGAAAGAACACTATTTTTTTTAAATAAATTTAGTGTAGCCTAAGTGTACAGAGTTTATACAGTCTACCTTAGCACAGAGTAATGTCCTAGCCTGCACATTCACTCACCACTCACTCACTCCCTCACTCACCCAGAACTTCCAATCCTGCAAGCTCCATTTGTAGTATGTGCCCTATGCAGGTGTGCCATTTTAAATCTTGATACCATATTTTTACTATATTTTTCTAGGTTTAGATATGTTTAGATAGATGAATATTTACCATTGTGTTACAGTTGCTTACAGTGTTCAGTACAGTAACATGCTGTACAGGGTTGTGTCTAGGAGTAGTAGGTTATACCATCTAGCCTAGGTGTGTAATAGGCTATATCATGTAGGTTTGTGTAAGTACATGCTATGATGTCTGCACAATGATGGAATCTCCTCAGGACACGTTCATCACAATGTTATCTCCATCATTAAGTGAAGGAATCACTGTAAATGCTCAAAAAATTGTAGTTTTTTATTTTTTATTTTTATGCTTGCTGAAGTGCTTATAACCCACTAAAGTTATGTGATAAAAATATTCCTAGGAAGTGTTGGCTAGAAACATCCTTTTTCTCAAATGTGTTCAGTCCAGAAACCATAAATATATATTTTGCATACAGGGAGTATTTTTGTTTAGTTTCACAGGATTTTTCTTATTAAAACATCTGTATCATGAATTATATTGAACCTAAGTACAATTAAGATACACTTTTCTGAAATAATTTACTAAACCTTCCTCTCTTGTTCCAAACAGACAATAGTGGCATCTTAAGCTAATAGTCATTTCAAACTGAATTGCATCCGCTTTGTGAGACTTCGGGTAACACATTTATTTTTGTCTAACCTTTGACTGCAAATATTTGGTCACATTTATTCTTAGAAACATTACCCACTAAGGAAATATTACCCTCAATGTTACCATAGTGTCAAAGCTTAGCTGATTGCTTCATGATTTTGGCAATTCACAGTTAATGCAGGAATTAAATAGTTTATGTTGATAATAACGTGGAAACAAGGTTTGGACTTCTGGGAAGAATAATGATTATCAAATATTCACCAGTCATCTGTGTTCAGAGATGATTAAACCATCATCACATACGTTGAACACACAGAAGGCAAACAGCATATTATGTGATCATGAATTTAATTACTAGCTAAGCATAAAAAAAGGAAGAAAAAATTTAAAAAGAAAATGGTATTTAGACTCCATCATAAAATTATGTGGGCTGATTTCCTTGCTGTCCCAATCAGCTTGAGCATACTCCTGTTATATCAAGATATGGTTCATAAATTTATCCATTCATTCAAAACGTTGTACAACTGTTCTGGTTTAGATTCCCTTCTGAGAATAAGGATACTCATCCATTTTTATTTCACAAGTATTTTCTGAATTCTTATAATATGCCAGATACTGTTCAGAACTCTGGGGAAAAAAGATGCAATTCGGTCTTTGGCTTCAAGGAAACTAGTTTGGTGGAGAGAAAGACAGGTACACAGTTATATTCTGGTCCCAATGTAGGAAGAATGAATTGGAAAGTTGACAAGCTAGAAGCAGAGAGACAAAATGGGTATCTTTGCCATTATTAAAATATTAACAAATACTTAGACAGTACAAGCCAGTCTTCTGAGCCATTTGTATATATTAACTCATTTAATTCTAGCAAAAGTACAAGCTGAAATTTGAACCCAGAGAGTCTGATTTTGGAGTCTGTACATTATCCACTGTACTATGATGGGGAGGAAAGGTAGAGTTAATTATGTTTTTCATCAGATTCTCAAAAGGATCTCCTAGCAGAGAAATAATGAGATCAGGATCAAATGGGCAAATGGAAAGGCAGGAGGAGGGGAAATTTGTGAACAAGGAAGAATTAGAATCAAAGAAATAATGACTTATTAGAATTAGAGTCAAATGTAACTTACGATTTTGGGGATTGAGTAACTGAGAGGATGTTGATGACATTCCCTAAAATCAGCAACATGGGAAGAGAAACAGGTTTAATGGGGGAAAGACAATGAGTTTAGTTGGGGGCATATTGACTGAGGTAACTGGGGGACAACTGAAATCTGTAAGGCAGAGGAATAGGAGTCTGGAATTCAGGAGCGAAATCTGATGACCGTATGATTGGTGTGTCCTCGCCGGAGACAAGTGGTAAGGCCACGCAGCAAATGAAATCATTGAAAGTGTGTATAAAGCAATGACTCAACTATTTGGGGGCTTTATAGATCCATCTGAGAATCTGATAAAAACTTGCCTACTTTTCTCTCCCACTTAGTGCAAATACCCAGGCACAAGTTTATGTACAATTTTCAGAGAATTTACACACCAAGATTATGAACCGTTTTTAAAATAATAAGAATGTAAAATCAAAGACAGGAAATTGGGAGTTCTTTAAGGGACAGATAAAAGGAGACCAAAAAGAAAACAGAATTAGGGGAAGAAATATTAGTGATCAGTATTATGCAGGGAGAACAGATTGTCATGAAAGGTCTTATTTCAATGGCAAATCAGCAGAAAGTTTAAATAAAAAAAAAGAAAGAAAGAAACAGACTGAAAAGTGAATTTTGAAACTCAGATATGATCTTCTGTAGGGAGAGTTTGGGTGACGTATATGGCTCAATTGTGTAGGTGAAGACTAGAATGAGTAAGAGGAAGTAAAAGCAAAAAAAAAAAAATGTTGTCTGCCCACATTTAAGAGACTTGAATGTGGAAGGAGTGATAACAGTTTTGGGTAGGGAGGCACACAGGGTAGAGAGGATTAAATGAAACTTAAAAATAAATACTGAGACATGACCGTATTTATATACTTTGTTCCTGATTCTGAAATTCAAACTTCAAATCATAAGGAGCTTCTCATGAAATTCATTTTAAAAACTTCTTTCACATCACCTGAAAGACATAATGACAAATTTTTAAGTGTTCTAAATTATTAGGTTTAAAGTGTCTTTCCCAGAGGCTGATTGCAATGGTATGGAACATTTGATCATTATTTTCGGTGCTCTGGCATTCTGAAAAGGGGAAATGAGGCATTTGCTTCCTTTCCAGTGCTGAGGAGACATTTGACTCTGTTCTCAGAATAATTCTACCATCTGAAAGGAATTTACCTCCTGTGCAGTGTCTATTGAGTTTGTGAAGTAAATCATTCAGTCAACAGAGAAGATAGTTTGAACTCCTGCAAGTCCCTTGAGTTAAGAATGACTGTAAAAACATCACAAGTGATGGGAGGAAATTAAAACTTTTGAATGTCACTCATATAAACATTGATAAAAATAGAAGCTCTCATTTTCATTGACTGAGTAAAATATTTGGTTTTTCATTGACTACGTGCAATGCACCATTTAACATTAGGGAGAAAGAGAAAGAAAAATACGGGAAGTCATCTGCTGAACACAACAGTGAGCACTTGTTCCCATTTAATGAGGGAAATGCTTTATCTTGACAGAAAATTATATGTCAAACATTCACAATTTCCTTAAAATGAACCACACTTTCTAGCACTTCCTTTCATAAAACCCAGTGGATTAAGGGGAAAGTGACTGTTTATTTTTGGAAATGATATATTTCTCCTTTGTGATGGAGCATGTTATCTGCTTTTCAAAAAGTTATAATTTCTGTAAAAAAGTTGTATGAATAGCAGATAGCCAAGCTCATGATAATAATATAAAAAATAATATAGTCCTTGATCTCTTCCATAAGTTATTTCTAAAGCACATCTTTTAAAATTTTTATTAAATTTATTGGGGTGACATTGGTTAGTAAAATCATATAGGTTTCAGGTGTACAATTCTGTAATACATCATCTATATATCACATTGTGTGCTCACCACCCGGAGTCAGTTCTCCTTCCATCACCATGTATTTGACCCCCTTTTCCCTCTTCTATCATTTCCACTTCCACCTTAACCTCTGGTAACCACTAAACTGTTGTCTGTGTCTATGAGTTTTTGTTTCCTTTCTTGTTTGTTTGTTGCTTTCAGTTTTATAGCCCACATGAGTGAAGTCATAAAGTCTTATGACTTCACTTCATGAAGACTTTTTCTGTGATAATCTAAGATCACAATGATAATCTCAAGATCAATTCACGTTGTTGCAAATTATTTCTTATTTCTTATGGCTTATTTCTTATTTCTTATTATTTCTTATTTCTTATTTCTTATGGTATTTCATCTTTCTTATGGCAGAGTAGGATTCTATTGTGTATATATACCACATGTTCTTTATCCAATCACCTATCAGAGGATGCTTTGGTTGTTTGAATGTCTTGGCCACCATGAATAATGCTGCAATGAACATAGGGTACATATATCTTTATGGTTAAATGTATTCAGATTTTTTTGGTAGATAACCCAGAGGAGGGATTGCTGGGTTGTATGATAATTCTATTCTTAATATTTTGAGGAATCTCCATGTTGTTTTCCACAGTGGATGTACCAATTTACATACCCACCGGCAGTATATGAGAGTTCCTTTTTCTCCACAACCTCTTCAACACTTGTTACTATTGTCTTATTGATAATTGACTTTCTAACAGGTGTGAGGTGCTATTTCACTATTTCAGTGTTGAGTTGCATTTCCCTAATAGCTAGTGAACTTGAGAATTTTTTCATGTATCTGCTGGCCATTAGTATGTCTTCTTCGGAGAAGGTCTGTTTAGGTCCTCTGCCCATTTTGTAATTGGATTGTTTTGTTGTTCTTGTTGTTGGGTTATATGAGTTCTTTATACGTTTTGGATATTATCCCCTTATCAGAGGTGTTGTTTGCAAATATGTTCTACCATTCTGGTGGTTGCCTCTTTTTTTTAGTTAGATATAGTTCCATTCATTTATTTTGGTTTTAATTATCTTGCCTTTGAAATCAAATTTATAAGATCCCCCTCTCTGAATCCAAGGTGCATATGTTTAGTACCTATGCTTTCTTCCATGCAGATTATTGTTTCAGGTCTTATGTTTAGGTCTTTGATCCATTTAGAGTTAATTTTGGTGTATGATGACAGATAACAGTCTAGTTTCATTCTTTTGCATGTGGCTTTCCAATTTTCCCAGTACCATTTATTCAAGAGGCTTTCTTTTTTCCATTGTATGTTTTTGGCTCCTTTGTCAAAAATTATCTGTCTTTATGTGGGTTTATTTCTGGGTTCTCAATTCTATTCCATTGGTCTGTGTGTCTGTTTTTCTGCCAATATCATGCTGTTTTGATTATTGGTGCTTTGCAGTATAAAATAAAGTCAGGGAGTGTGTTACCTCTGGCCTTGTTCTTTTTTCTTAGGATTGCTATGGCTATTTGAGGTCTTTTGTGATTCCATACAAATCTAATGATTTTTTTTTTTTTGGTTCTATTTCCTTAAAAAAAATGCCTTTGGGATTTTGACGGGATTGCATTAAATCTGTACATTGCTTTGGGTAATACGGCCATTTTAACTACATTGATTCTTCCAAACCGTCAACATGGAATATCTTTCCATTTCTTTGTGTCTTCAGTTTCTTTTAATAATGTCTCATGATTTTCAGTGTATCAGTCCCTCATATCCTTTGTTAAGTTTATTCCTAGGTATTTTTTTTCTTTTTGTTGCAATTGCAAAATAAATTATTTTTTCATTTCTTTTTCTGAAATTTCATTGTTAGTGTATAGGAATGCAATGGATTTTTGTACATTGATTTTGTATCCTGCAACTTTACTGTATTTGTTTATTGTCTCTAACAGTTTTGTGGTAGAATCTTTAGGGTTTTATATATAAAGAGTCATGTCATCTGCAAAAAGTGACAATTTAACTTCTTCATTCCCAATTTGGATGCCTTATATTTCTCTCTCTTGCCTGATTGCTCTGGCTAGGTCTTCCAACACTATGTTAAATTACAGTGGTGAGAGGAAGCATCCTTGTCTTGTTCCTGATCTTAGAGGAAAAGCTTTCAGTTTTTCACCATTAAGTATGATATTAGCTGAGGATTTGTTTTGTATGGCTTTTATTATGTGTATGAGGTACTTTTATTTTACACCCATTTTATTAAGTGTTTTAATCATAGATGGATGTGTGTCTTGTCAAATGCTTTTTCTGCATCTATTGATAGGATCATATGATTTTTATTCTTTATTTTGTTAATGCGATCAAACACATTGATTTAATTGTATATGTTGAACCATCCTTGTGCCCCTGGAATGAACCCCACTTGATCGTGATATATAATCTTTTTAATGCATTGTTGTATTCAAATTGTTAGTATTTTGTTTAGGATTATTGCATTTGTAATCATCAGAGATATTGGTCTGTAGTTTTCTTTTTTTGTGTGTTATCCTTATCAGGTTTTGGTATTAGGGTAATGTTGGTCTCATAAAATGAGTTAGAAAGTATTGCCTCTTCAATATTTTGGAAGAGTTTAAGGAGGACAGATATTAAATCATCTCTGAATGTTTGGTAGAATTCACTAGTGAAGCCATCGGGTCCTAGAATTTAGCTTTTGGGGAGGTTTTGGATGACTGTTTCAATTTCTATTGTTCTGTTTAGATTTTCTAGTTCTTCATGATCCAGTCTAGGAAGGTTATGTATTTTTAAGAACTTGTCCATTTCTTCTAGGTTATTGAGTTTGGTGGCATATAGTCCTTCAAATAAACAAAATTAGAAATAAAAGAGGAGAAGTTATGGCAGATACTACAGAAATACACAGGATCATACAAGAATACTATGAAGGACTATATGCCTCTAAGCCACATCTTTTGGGGGTGATTTGAAATTTTGTGGTTAATTGTTTTTTGGAATTAGAGTTTCAACTTCAGAAACTAGACTATCTGAAAAGGGATATCTCTTGGTTCCAGCTGGGCCTAGAAGTTACCAAGGTGAAAGGTTACACACACACAAAAATTGTTGCCTTGATATTCCAACATTACGATGAGTAAACTCCATTCCTTCTTGTCTTATGCCTTCATGGTCTGGTTGACTAAAGCCAAGAAGCACAAAATATTTTGAATAGAATTTCAACAAAGTCATTTCCGGGCTCATCCACACTCAGGTCAAATTCAACAGATATTTTTTAAGTTCAGGGATGTAATGGGACATTGGACATTAGTTACAGATAAGCTATGGTACTCCACACTGAACCAGATGAAACCTGTAATTACTCAGAGAGAAAGAAGAAAAAAAGACATTTTATTAACATCATTCAGTACGTATGCATCACATCAACCATAGACTGAAATCCTCGTGAAATTTCTTATGCTTTAAGGAGAGAAGAAAAATAAAACCTGAGAAATGTTGTAACTGTACAGTTATGTTTAACTACATATAAACAAAATATTGATTTTTAGCATAAGATTTTTCTAAAAGGCAATTGCAAAGAACCTTGAAAACTATCGATTAGTCTTTTTTTTCAGTTTCCTGTGGAAGCTCATCATTATCAACTAAATAACACCAATGTCATAACACTGGACTCTCTTCTTACTATTGGCTTGGGTGTTCACATTCTGAATGGGACCAACGTCAGTAACAAAGCATGTTCATATATGACCTACCAAGAATAACCTACCTTTTTTTTAAATGAATTTATGATGAAGTTAAATTATTAAATGTAATACCAATTAATATTAATCATATTTCTTCTAATTTTATCATCTCCTTTCATGTACACATAATTACCTTTAGGTGTGAACATTCTGCTGTCACAACCAGCGTGAATTTAGAACAGTGAATTTGAACTTTGGTTTTAATTTTAAGTGGAGATTTGGTTTTAATGGAAGGTTTTTCCAGTTGTTTCTGCTTTGTGTACACACTTACAAATGCACAAATAAACTGAATCTCAACCATAATCAACCCAGCCCATGTCCCTAGAACAAGGATTTAGTTTGAAATGGTCACCGCGCCAGCATTTTAGAGCAGCTATGAAACATGACATCTAGAGGGCAATGCATGATGGTCTAGAAGGAACAGGACTCAGGACATCCGAGTTCTAGTTCTAGCACTGCTGCCAGGTCGCTTAACATATAAGTACCACACATGATTTTGCTTGTTGGTCCGTACAACCCACACATTTTATAACTCTTATCAATAATATATCTTCTCTTTGTTTTTTTTTTCACTCTTAACTGAGGAAGCCCTAAGTTCAGAGTAAAACCCCAGGTAGAATCCCAGCTGGTAGCCAAGTACTGCTCTTCAAGTATATTTCACCACAAGAGTAAGAAACAAAGTGATATACCTATGGTGGCAGTCAGCCTTTATTTATTTAAAACTTCAAAGTGAAGTTTTGCCTGTGTGTCAATTTTCAAAACCATTTGGCAACTACTTTCTACCCTTTAGAGCATTGCCTGAAGACTTTCATTCTGTTTTTAATGGTTTTTGCTGAATTTAATTTGTCTACTTTATAATAGGACACAAAAGATGCCCTTTAAGCTTTCCCACATGCATAGGAAATCTTTTGTTCAAAATCAATATATTCCAGTCATGCCAAAAACATTACATGGAAAATTACCACACATGAAACACCTGAAATATCTTTGTTAATGAAATGACCTTCCGAACAAATGGCAAAGGTCGTGTAGCACTCATAACTGCCCATCAGGGTGCCCAAAGGGAAAAGAGAAATAAATTTTATGAAAAATGAATAATCACTTGATTAAATTGAAGTTGTGTGTAAATCCATTTTCAACTTTCAGTAATTTTTTTTCATTCATAGTTGCTTAAAGTGTAATGTGCATTGAATATATATTCAGTTATATATGTGAGTTGTTTCCCATTAAAGGAGCATTAGAAAATTTATTTAAATATACTAATCAAACTAAAATAGAAGTATATAGATGGTTCATTATTCTGTACTTAAAAAAAAGTACCCTAAAATTAGTAATCCGCCTATGAATGCCATAGAGTGCTTTGCATGTCCACATAAGTTTACCTCATGTATATATCTCAATATTAAAAATGTGTATATATATATGTATATATTTATGTGTATATATTTATATATGCATGTATATATAATCTAAAATTATACATAATAGTTAATATATTCTTCAGAAAATTAAAATGTATCTCCTTAAATAGCAAAATTTTAAGAAAGTTAAAAAAATATCGTGATGGTAAATTGTTTTCAATCTTCTCCTCTCTTTTTCTTCTAAGTAGAGAAGATTGTATAAAATTAAAGCTTTTCTCAAAATTTACTTTACTATCATCAGCATGAATTAATGTGTATTACAATAATACCATGATGCTTTTGGAAAATTATATAATATAATATGTCCCTTATATTATACACTGCCCAGACTATTATCATTTCTTCTTTTTGCTTGCTTTTAAAATTTTACTGTATTTTCCTCATACACACAAAAAAGCTTTTAATTATCAATTTTGTTGTTTTTCATGCCTGATTCTAGTATTGAACACCAACACACTCACAAACACACACACATATGCCTACTCTCACCTCCCTCACTAGCCCTTCCTCTAAATTTGTAGCTGCTAGTAAATAGTCCAGAGGCTGGGACATCAAGTCATTAGGCTTGTCAAACAATATCTAATACTAATGCGGTAAATTCTGGTCAGCATAACTTATAAGGTATGGACATTATGCAATCCAATATGGTTTCTCAGGGACCTCTTACTCCCTAATCCTTTGTTAGCTTTTGAAGTTCTGTTTTATATTTCTGCTGAGAGTTCCCCTCTCACAGATAATTCTGCTACCTGTGTTTCTCTTCTATACGCATCTCAATATTTTTCTTTTTTGTCATGTCTGCTTCCTGTCACTCCTTGCATACTTCCTGTGTCCATGCCAAGAACCTGTACCCATTCAGAATTGAGGTTTGTCCTGATGCACTCAAGACCCTGGCTGTGACTTTGTCAGCTAACTATTGCTGCGACTCTGTGACACACGATTCACTTGAGTTCTGTTTGAATTTGACTTTACTGCAGAAACCAGTAAGAAGTAGTTAAGAGTCTCAGCCTTATAGTTAAAGAGTTCCATTACTTGTAAGTTTTGTTGAAGTTAGATAGCACACTGAGCTAGTTTCCTGATCATGATTATTACAGTTCCACCAGGAAGATGATGGATAGTTAAAATTTTACAGAGTATCTACAAAGTAATAACACATAAAGAATTTAAATGAGGGTAAAACAGTCCTTTTTACAAAAAAAAAAGTAATTAAAATAGTAATGCTGCAAGTAACCGATGTTAAAGTGTTCCCTCATACAAGGGTTGGAGGATTGTGGGGAAAAGGAATAGCAGATTTTCAAAAAGGAAAGCTTTCAGCTACTTTACCAATGACTTCAGATTTGAAGTATTTACAAATAGAATATATTATGTGTTTGTTATACTGTGACATAGTAATATATATATATATATATATATATATATATATGTATGTATATATATATACATACATATATATATATTCGATTAAACCATATTCAGTTGCCATTTTTGTAGGTTAAAAGCTATCATGCTGAGATATCAAATGATGAGCTATTTAGGTTCACATGCATATGTTTTATATGAGATAAAGTACCAACTGTGAAATTCTCAATTTAGAAGCATAAAGATTTTATGTATTTATGTAGTTGTGTATATATGATATATATGTATAAAATCACTGGTAAGTCTCCCTCTCCCTCACACCCATCCACAAAATACTGAAATGCTGAATATTGCCTGCAAATCTTTTAATTTTGCCCCACCTTTGAAATGCAAAGTATCACTTTCTTCAACTTCTAAAAGTTGTTTCAAATAAATTAGGGTTCTAGGAGGTATCTTCAAATGCCCACACACCTGTGTCAAGAATACAGAAGCTAATCAATTGTTTGCTTGTTTTCATCTTGTCAGATATGCCTTTTATTTTCATCCACGTGCTAAGTTAACAGCAGCAACCTGTTGTTACAGATTTAGGGAAAATTACAGATTTAGGGTCAATTCCTAGGATTGTGAGCTCTCTGATGATGATGGCCCAAAATGTACCACAAGGATTACCTCTAAATCAATAACTTGATACACATCCATTGTCATGTTTGCTAAATACTGGAGAGATATGAACGATGAGCTACATCTAAGATATAAAAAGAAAGTTTGAAGAATCAATTCTTTTATAGCAACTATTAGGAAATGAATAAGATCAAGGACTTGGCCTTTTTTCAGTGTCTCTGGTAGCAAGGCTAATTGCCACTTGTGTTTTCTACTAGGTCTGCTGAGACTCAGAGTTACCAATTCTGCATTCCTGGAAGTTTTCTCTTTAGGGTTCATCTGAATTGAAGTGACCCTGTGCCTCAACTTTCATAGTTCTTCCCTGAGATCAGCCTGGTAGCAGATATACCATCTGGATTGAAATTGGTTGGGCAAATAAAAGGAAGAGCCTGACAAAGTCAATAGCTGCTAGAGTGAGGGTTTCAGGTTGCTCATTGACTGAATGTTGGCTGGTGAAAGACAGACATACACCTGCTTGTCTGTATGTCTTTCCTTTTACATCATGAAGATTTGGTTGTACAGATAAGGCTAAATGAAAAGAATGAATAATGATTCTTTCCTAACACTTTCTAGATTTATTTGCTGATATTGGTGTAGGTAAAGTCTGAACTGGCATACCAGCCTTTTAAAATTTAGTGCAGATAAGCTCTTTTACATGTTTTATTCATGCAGGTGTTACCTTGCATGGACAGCCTTCCCCAAGTCTATCTGGCAGATATAGTGTATTCTTTCTGCATACTCCCAATGCACTTGATACATACTTCCAAGATAACAATTGTGTATGTTATCTCTTTTTGGTGCTATGTTTCAACTGGTAACATTATAGCTTTAGAAGCTGTTGCTAGCCATCTTGTGACCAGGTAGAGCGGCAACAACTGAGTCAAGAAAAGATGTTGTTTGAAACCTGATCATGCTTTACCTAAACCTCTATCCTAGATTAATTACCTTATTCAATAAATTATCTTTTTGCATAACCCAGGTTGAGTTGAGTTTTCTCCTATCATGGATATAGCTATTATGAGCTATCATGGAGACCTACTAACATAGTAGGTCTTTCTCCCATCAGACTGTGATCACATTAAGGTCAGGTCGTTGTTTTCTTACGTGTGTATCTCTATTGCCTAGGATAAGTCTTGCAAATAGATGTCCTATCAATATTTGTTGAATTAACTAATATAGGATGGAGTAAACTAAAACAGAAGACACGCTTTTAATTGAGAGACCAATGAAAAAAGCCTTAGTCTATTTATCTTACATTTAGGCTTTCATTAAATTTTAATTGATGACAGCTGAGGGAGGATAGTGAGACCAGTGAGAGAAAGAAGGAATATAGGGTTTGGAAAAAAAGATTAGGTTATATTAAACAAATGAAAGTTGGGGTAGCAGAAGGAACTACCCAACAGAGAAGTAGAAATATGAATCCACAGGCCAAGAAAAAAGCAAACACGTGGTCCAAATGCAAGACAACTTCTGTAGTATAGAGGTAGAAGGTGGATCAAATGGCTTTGATCTTCATAGTAAACCATAAAACAAGGTCAGATATAAAGAGTGAGAAAAGATAGGAGTGAGATTTAGTCTTGAAAAAAGTGGAAAGATTTGAAATACACTATTCAGGAAATGTAATAGAAAGTCTGTTAGAAGTGACCAAGGGTTTGACTGAGCAGCATGGAGAACAAAGCTGATTTTAGCAAATTCACATTTTGATGGCATTCAATTGCCTCACATCAGTGTTTTCAGTTTAGAAATTGAATAAACACCCTTCCTTGTGTCAGGATTTACCCATGCAAGGAGTTACTGGGTGACAGGACAGTGAATGGAGAGCACCATGAACTCCACCTGAGCTAGTCTTTAAAGACTTGCTCTGAGATCGAAGTTAGGAAGAAAGAAAATGGAAGCTAGGAAGGGGCTGGTTGTAATGGTGGGGATGTACAATCCCAGTTAGAGAAAAGACAAACTCATTAACAAGTAAAGAATGGGAGAGAAAAAGGGAAGAGTATGAGAGTATGTGGTCAAAGAAGGAACTTTTAAATATAAAGAGCATTTTTTTTTTAATTCACAGTTTTAAACCAGTTTATTATTATTATCATTATTATTTTAGGGTTTAAAATAATATTTATTTTTAAAAGTTAACATGTGCATATAATAGGAAACAAAAACACAAGAACAAAGTCATCCATAATCACAAGCAATTTACTTTGACAGATAGATAAACACCTCTGTCAGGTCTCCAGATCACTCTCCCCAGTTCTGTCCAGTTGATACTTCTTTTATCCTAGTCCATCAGGTTTTTCATATCTGCCTTTTGTCATTTACCATACATTCATCCAGAAATAATCTTTGTTAACCTGAAAATGAACATCCAAAGTGAAAGCAATGAGCATTTATTTGAGATCAAAAAAGAACAGCTATTTGGGAAGCACTGATTCAGGCAGAAACCCAAACAGTGTGTTGATTGGAGACAAAAGCAAAGAGTACTTAGGAAAAAGGGAAGAGAAACAATTGCAATAATAGAAGGAAGGCATTTCTGTTGGTGCATGTAGCTAACATAGTGACTGTAATTCTAAACAATGTCTTGCTTTAATTTTCGGTCTGGGAGCCATCAGTCTGGTAGTCATACTATCTGATTTCTTGTCATCTTTATAAACAGTTGTTTGGGACGTAGTGTTGGTTTAGGCCCAGTCCAAAGGTTTGAGGAGTAAGGCAGCTCCTCTGGGATAGCAGCTCCGGCGCCATTTTAAAGCAGCTCTGTTTATATTATTTTTTACATCTTCTATCTTATTGAATCTCAAGAGCTACAAAAGTTTATCCTTAATTCTGACACTTGTAGTCTTCAGTAAATTCATCTTTGTTATTGTCTTTCTATGTTTCAGAATGTTTATTATGTGTCCAGTTTTACAATATCTAGTCATAACACTGAACGTTCTAGAACTCTCTGGTACTTAACAAATAAAATAATTAGTCTTGCCTATTTAAGTTATGAGACTAAAACCTCTACAATCAACATGTTGGTATATACATCATATATCATTTCATCTGAAATAATCCTTAAATCTTAACTATTCAGATAAAACTCACAATACAGCAAGATTAGATTACCTGGGTTTTTTTAGAATTAAATAATGATGGTATGACCTGATGTAGTCAATGAATAAAATAAGCCAATTAGTGAACTTTGACAAGGAGAGGCCAGTTCAATATAAACCTACATGTAACAAGTGAAGTATAAGTGCCCTCCATTTAAGCACCTACACTGTTTGGATTTGAGAGTAGAAGACAAGAGCTTCCAACATTCCATTGACTGGCTGGCTTTTCTTAGCCTGCTAGTGTCCTTCCATAGAACACTAAAAATAATAATATAATGCCGCTATTAATAATATTATTATATTACCACAGCAACAATAATAATAACTACCATTTCTTGAGTACTTATCGTAAGTCACTTGGCTCTGTTACATAATTCACACACTTTCCTCAGATATATGTGTAACTGTCCCACTTTGTAGATTAAAAAAAGAAGAAACACTCTGAAGGTCAACCTACCCTTATAGAAAGAGTCTTCTTCAAATCATAGTCTATAATACAAAAATGTCAAAAGTAAGCTGTGAATGAAGCTCTTACATTGATTTTAAATTCTTTAATACACTAAAATGTAGCCTGGATCAAACTTTCAAGCATAATGTTTACTAATTAATTACAAGCAATTACTAATTACTTTAATTAATTAATTTAATTACTAATTAATTAAAAACAAGCAATCTAATCTTTTTTTTTTTAGAAGCAAAGACTACTGCTCCTGAGAAGAATGTGTTTCAATTTTTCAAAAATACCGAACTATTTCATGAAAATGAAATATCTATATTAGATATGTTGCCATAACAACAAACCCATCGTATAACCTAGTATTAGTTATACCTTTTATGGTAGACTTGTCAAACCATTTTTCCAGTTCAAAGACTTAAATTCATGGTTTGGACATCATTTTTATACATTTAGTTTGCAGATAAACAATATAATACCCATTTTTTCCTCTATTATTTAAGATGTATGTGAAATAGTTTTCTTCCTTCCACACAACAGCCTCTTCACCCACATCTTCCTGGAAAGGAAAAGAAAAGGGGAAGGGAGATGGCAGAGAAGTGGGATGGGAATGTATTCTCCTTACGTAACTAAATAATGGGGGGCAGGAAGTGGTATATGCAACAGGAGAAGCATTTTCTGCTTAGATAAGTGACTTTCTATATCTTTCACCCAATAAAGGAAAAATGGGTTTACCATTGAATTCCTGTTGAACATATCTTCCTGTGTTGTTCATCCTTTTAAAAGATCATACCAAGACATGGAAACAACCAAAATGTCCTTTGGTAGATGAATGGATAAAGAAGTTGTGGTATATATACACAATGGAATACTATTCGGCGGCGAGAAAAGATGATATAGGAACATTTGTGACAACATGGATGGATCTTGAGAGTATAATGCTAAGCGAAATAAGTCAGACAGAAAAAGCAGAGAACCATGTGATTTCACTGATATGTGGTATATGAACCAAAAACAACAAAAGAACAAGACAAACAAATGAGAAACAAAAACTCATAGACACAGACAATAATTTAGTGGTTACCAGAGGGTAAGGGGCAGGGGGTGGGAGATGAGGGTAAAAGGGATCAAATATATGGTGATGGAAGGAGAACTGACTCTGGGTGGTGAACACACAATGGGATTTATAGATGATGTAATATAGAATTGTACACCTGAAATCTATGTAACTTTACTAACAATTGTCACCCCAATAAACTTTAATTAAAAAAAAAAAAGAAAAAAAAGCGTAAATTTTAGTTGGTATTACTTTACATCCCTTTTTTACATCTAATTTGATTATTTTAAACTTTTCAACAGATCAAACATTTAGAACTTAGAAAGATTTTGCTTTAGAAAATAACAGTCCATTAGCTTAAAATAAGCACAAGTGAACTGCACTGATGTGTTTGAAAGTAAAACCTTTATGTAATCCACTGACATTCCCAATGCAATTAAAGATGGCTTTTGAGTAAACATTTATATATTCGTTTTTAAATTGTTATGGCATACATTCTATGCAATACTTCTTCACTATCATATGAACCCGTAATCCTCTGATTACTTATCCTGTGTTGATATTGTAAGTGTAATAGTGATGTTTAAATGTAATTGTTAATACAAGTAGGCAAAACTACTAATGCAGACATGAGCTATAGAGAAAAACATACTATTAAATGATATACTTCTATATTTTTGTTATGGCAACATATCTGACATGGATATTTCATTTTCTTGAAACATAATTAAGTATTTTTGGAAATTTGAAATATTTATATTGAGATAGTCCTTCTCTCTACCAAAGTTAGACTGTTTATTTTTAATTGCCTATAAATTAGTAACATCACCCATGCAGGTTAGTATTTCAGATTGATAGAGAATTTAAAATTAATTTAAAAGCACTGATTCACAGTTTACCTTTGGTGTTCTTATTATAAAAGACCATTGTGACTCAAAGTGATTGAAAGCAGGTATTTTTTAAATAACATGAGACTTTAAGGACAAGATGATAACATATTATTAATCTTTACTTCTAGAAAAAGATTAATAAAACCAATTACTAAAATAATACATATTTATTAGGAAATACAAAATCATATATATTTTATAAATATACCACTCAGATCATTAGCTAAAGACTACTAAATATGAGTCACTTTTGTATTTTGATCTCATTAATAAGAACTTTATAATGGATGAAGCTTAGGAAATAAAATTAAGTTCTCAGTAAAGACTAGCTCTAATTAAATTTATTTTCCACTTGACATTCAGCCTTTTCTGAGCTCTTTCCCTATAGAACTTAATTTCAATGCTTATTCACTTTTCATTATATTTTGTATTTGTGTATCATCTACCTAATTGTATAACTTTAGGGCATTAAATTTAAAAAAAAAAGTTCAGTTGCCTTATCTTTCTGGGTAGTTAAATTGGGTCAGAGATTCTTTTCTACTTTCTAAATCTAATTACTTTCAGAGGGTTTTTTGTTTCATTTTGTTTTCTTTTGTTTTGTTTTTATATAAAAATTTCTGGACCTTTTCAATTTAAAGCCATGAAAAAATACTACTACCTACTTTTAATGTTTTAAATCTACATACTGTTTGAATTTATCTCTTCCTCCTCCAAAAATGCTTTAGCATTTTTTAAAACTTTCCTATGAAATGTAGGTG
The DNA here is from genome assembly GCF_004115265.2 of Rhinolophus ferrumequinum. Classification (NCBI taxonomy): domain Eukaryota; kingdom Metazoa; phylum Chordata; class Mammalia; order Chiroptera; family Rhinolophidae; genus Rhinolophus; species Rhinolophus ferrumequinum. The sequence goes on along the minus strand of NC_046297.1, from coordinate 48,089,676 downwards.
AGAACTTTTTAGAAATCTTGCAGGAATATTGACATGATTGTTACCAATTGGAGGTATCACATGATCACGTCGTTTATCCCTTGAGCTGATGTTCTGGAAAACCTTCAGAGAAAAACAAGATTTAAGAAATTAAGGAAAATAAAAAAAGTATTCAATTCAGTCAAAAATTGCTCTACAGATTTTTCCTTAAGCTTTGTAATTTTATGAGTTGCCTCAAAATCTAGTATTATCTTTATGATAGACTTTTCAGTAACTAATATTGAAATTTGGTTGGAGGAAATGAAGACTTGCTTAGTTATACTTGAAGTCTATTTGGGTAATAGTGGTACTGATATGCTTATTCACATATTTCAATCTTTTTCTTTTTTTTACAGTTTTACTAAAGGGAGGAAAAAAGGAGGAAGAGAAACCATTTAGAGACTGTGCAGATGTATATCAAGCTGGATTTAATAAAAGTGGAATCTACACTATTTATATTAATAATATGCCAGAGCCCAAAAAGGTAAAACCAGAAGTGTTTGTTTATGAGATGTAAAGCAGATCCTAGTTGAATTGCCGAATAACCAGATTGATTTGTGCTTGTTAAACTGAAAATATATATGCATGACCTCCTTTCTTTCAAAAATACTGTTTCTTAGGTCCATAAAAGATGAAAACCTATTGTACAGGCCTCCCACATCTCCCTCATCTCCCATTTCTCCTCCACAGAAAGTTTTCTGTTTATTCTCTGCTTATTCCTGGGGTGTGCCATTGCTTATAAATGCTTGTCTTATGAAGATTACATATCGAAGTCACATGTACTTCAAGTGAATAGGGAAGAGTTAGGAGCCATCTTCCAAAGTCCCAAGAATCCAGATGGCACACACCATCTACAGTACAAATACTGTGGAGAAGAATCTAGGGACATATTTCCCGAATTACTATTCCGATTAGGGTGAGAGAAACATTCTGTCTTGAAAGGATTTGCTTTTCAAATTTAGTTAAAAGAGTGGGTTGTAGGACAGGATTCATCAGTATATTGAATGGGATCCAAAGTAAACTTCAAAGTAAGAAAACACTATCTTCCTGCGGTCACATCACTTTTATATATTTTTTCTCCCTATTTATTCATCGAATCCCCCATCCATTCCTTCATTCCCTACATATTAAGTATATGTCATTCATTTGTCAGTCATTGACAAGGGTTATAATACAGAACAAACAGTTCCCAGTGTAGGGATGAAGACAGACAATTACACAGATAATTATAATATACTATAGAAGTGTAGTGATAGACGGTCCGTTTGAAGCAGGGTTTATGGAGAGCCATGCTCTTCATCATGTTACAGCTTTAGCTAGATGCCCAAGATCCCAAGAAGACTGCCTGCCTTTGGAGTGATTCATCCCCAACTTTCTCCTCCTTTTGCCCCTCTAAATTACCAGTACCATGTCCCTAGTTCCTCTGGATACTGTGCAAATGCTCTTGGAAGGCCTTCCCTGATTCTCTCAAGCAAATTTGCTTGGCTTTCTCACTACCAGAGTTCTGTAAGATCAGGAATTGTACCTTTTTAAATTTTTTTTCTTAATTTTTTTTTAATTGAGGTAAAATTGGTATGTAACATTATATTAGTTTCAGGTGTATAACATAATAATTCAATATTTCTATACAGTATAAAGTTCTCCCCACAATATCTAGTTACCCTCCATCACCATATGACCCTCTTCACCCACTTTGCCCACCCTCAACCCCCTTTCACTATGATAACCATGAATATGTTCTCTGTATCTATGCATTTTATTTGTTCTTTTTTTATTCTTTCTCTGTCTGACTTATTTCACTTAGCATAATACCCTCAAGGTCCACGTTGTTGCAAATGGCAAGACTTCCTCCTTTTTTATGGCCAAGTTGTCTTCCGTTGTATGCACCTTTTTATCTTTGATTTCCTGGAACCCAGTATAGTTTCTGGCACATTGAAGGTCCTCAGTAAATATGTGCTGAATGAATGAATAAACAACCTGCTGATGATAATATTAACACTTCTGTGTAGTATATAATAAGTGAGTCTAACTTCTTTCGTCTTCCTGGTTGTTAGATTCCTTTGATTGGTGAGGGAAATGTATATTGGAGACCACTTTGTTAGGTGTCAAACAGTTGTCAAGAGGGAGAGTCTAGACACTACCAGTATCTTCCCTCTCCTGATTTCAATAAAGATTTGTGGTTTAGGTTAGCTGTTTATTTTTGTTGTTGTTGTTGTTTTTCCCCTTTGCTGGGATGACATTTTACCCTAAAAAGAGGTCTTGCAAGCAATTTTATAAGAGGAGGGAGGGGTGAGGAAAGCACGTGAGAGAAGCGATGGCAGGGACAGTTTTGCACATTGCTACTTGGGTCAGAGAAGTTTGGTTCCACCTGCTTTTCACTTTGGGGCTTTTGTGCAAGATTTCACTGATTCAAGTGCTCCATGGCTTTAAAATCAAACAAAGAGAAAAAGCTGTGAGGCTATAATGGCAAGTCCAGGAGTAAGGAGAATAGAGTAACTTAGTGTTAAGGAGGAGGCCTTTGAATCCTTTGGATCACGTGGTATGAAACCTTCCTACTCTGCTTGTTCATAGCCTAAAATCATATTAGGTTGGTGCAAAAGTTATTGCGGTTTAACAGGTTAAAAATAATTGCAAAAACCGCAGTAGCTTTTGCACCAATGTAATACTTATGCTTAAATTCAACTCATACACACACAGGTATGTAAACACCGCACACACTCACACAGCATACACATATATATCTAACGTGGTCAGAAACTGTCCTCAGGGAGAGAAGTAGAGCTAACATAAATATTCTTATTCTCTGTAATTTACCTGAAAGAACCCCTAAATTATTGTCAGTTCCACTACAACATAACATGACTATAAAAACAAAGTTAACGAAGAATATTAAGTGACCCTCCTTTTAGACTTCTAATGATTCTATGATTCATATGACTATAAAAATAAAATAGCTTTTAAAGTTTTCAAATTAACATTCAGACTTTTAGAATTGTTTTCATTCCATCATCAGTACCACCATGTAGCCTTGGTGGGGGCATCACAGATACAGTTCTGTCATTCCATGAATTTTAATTCATGTATAACCACAACTCTATTCTAGTTCAAAATGTTTTGAGATACAAATGATGCACAGCCTGTTTTCAGAACCACTGCTCCTATTAGGGTAGAAGAAAAAATATCCTATCTCAAGTTCTATCCTATCTATTCTCTTGAATAACTCATAAACTTAAATAATAATTCATGAACTTGAATAAATTTGCTTTTCATGTTTACATAAAAGAGTGGGTTGGAGGACCCAGTTCACTACTTTGGGGCCTGGCTCCTTTGCTGGTTTCACCAGGATAGCATGATTTAAACTTACACTTCTGCACAGTTGAATTTTACATATTATGGAGCACTAGGCTGGGTCATGTTAAACAAAATCTGAAATATTAAACCTGCAAATGTGAAATATCTGCTAAAGTTTAAAACCTCTAAGATTTGGGCTTAGGAAAAACTAGTAGCCTGAGCAGATTCACAGTAATATTAGTACAGGCCTGTCACAGGTAAATGAAGTCACTGTGGAAATGGCGGCATCTGCTCAAGACTATCATTAGATTTAGTTTTATTGGAAATAATAGCCAATAAAAACCAATATGGTTTCCGGCGAAGAAAGAATGTCTGCAAATGTTAGAAAAGTGTTATCTTTTCAAACGTAACGTGGAAGACAAAGGTGGTTTTCTAGGGCTATTTAATTTTTCAAGTAGATAGAAAATGAGAATTACATTATTTCTATATCTATCTTTTACTTTTATATTATTAATAGCATGTGGTTATTTTCCTCTCTGAATTCCCTTCAGTGCATATTAGTAGGAAATTTTTCCTTTCATTCCTTAAGTTTCTAAAACCAAATGCCTTAAACCTAGACTAGTTTCATCTAAAAACATAAACCGTTAAATCATAACTCAGCTTATTGTAAAACATTAAAAATTTGTTTCTGAATTTATAATTCCCCTAATCCCTAGAAAAGGACTATAACAAATGTGTTGAGTCTTTTTTATTTAAGGTTATAGAAAAGTAATTAATATCCTCAAGCCTAATCATTCCAACTTTCATGGAGCATAAAAACATAAGAACTATGTGAATCAAATTTCCCTTTTTTGTTTGGGTTTAAATCTCCATATTATGTTAAAAGGTATTTAAGGCTTGAAAGCTTTGACCTTGCCTGGGATAGGAGCCAGTTCAACCTTTTCTTGGACGGAGTTAAGCCTAAGTCATATGATCAATAAATGCAAGCGGCATAGCAACTGCAGTGGGGCCTTGTCTGCAGAAAGGATGCTGCCAAACAGCACAGGCCACGCAGCACTGGCAAAGCAACTGTTCGAGTCCTTTCATCTCTCAGATCTTTCAAAACCAACTACCTATTTTCTTGACTGTCCTTCATCTATTAATATGCATAGGCTTTTTATGTTTCTTCTGACTAGAAATACATGGTCTTTTTCTTCCTACAGTAAATCCATCTTCTTTTTTTTTTATTAAATTGAATGGGGTGACAATGGTTATTAAAATTACGTAGGTTTCAAATGTGTTTCTGGAATACATCATCTATATATCCCATTGTGTGCTCTCCACCCAGAGTCAGTTCTTAAATATTTATAATCTTTGCACATGTTACTTTTTGTTTTATATATATATATATATAACAAATATATATAACAAAAAGTAACATGTGCAAAGATTAGTAATGCCAGTACTATTAACAACAAGCTGATAATTATAGTCATAAGCACAATTTATTGAACTTCTACATATTTTAACTTTGTACATTCTATATTATTTATAATAAATAATAAATTACATGTAGTTATATATAATAGTAAACTATAATATGTATATATCTTATTATATATAAGATGTATACATGGACTATATAATGCACAGCATTTTAAATACGTATTAGCTCATATGTAACATACATCTAGAGATGAGAGTAATGACAAAGCCTATCATGTGCCAAACACTATTCTAGAAAACTCTATATGCATTGGCTCATTTAATCCTTGCGAAAGATCTAAGAGGTGGGACTAAACGAAGGAAATCTGGCACCCAAGTCCATGCCATTCAATTCTGTTGTGCCCATATTTCACAAATGGCCCCTATAATCATTGCTGTTATTGAGTCCTAATAAGAATTGTAGAATATATGTCCAACCTCTTAACTTGTCTGCCCCTCAGCTCCCAACACAGAAATCTGCTTGAGAAACTTCTACTTTCTGTGTAGCTCTGACTTTCTCTGACTGTTTATCTAAGAAAGACTCTCAGCTCATTTAACGTTATCAAGCCACTGGATAACTGTGTTTGAAAGGAAAGTTGTTTTTTTTTAAATATTGCGAGTGATTTTAAAACTTTGCACAAATTTTAATCACATAGATAATAGTAATAAAAGTGTAAAGAATAGTTTTGTCTTCATACTCCATATTTATAAATATAGTTATTTATTTTCCCAATTATATAAGTGACATTTATAGATTTACAAACACAGTTTAGTAAAATTTCAGGCAATCAATATCCATGAGAATAGAAAAATTTGGAACAAAAATTCTGATTAACCAGTCAAGGTAGGGTAAAATTTAATAAAGAAACGGTGACATCAGTTTCCCTTAGCAAAATGTTTCCTTGACATATTCACTTACTCTTAATTTAAATTTCACCAGTAAAGTTCCAGCTTGGACACTTGTCCTATGCCCTCTTTAAACTGTGCCATCTGGATTTTATTCTCATAAGAATCCTGTACTCTGTCTCCTCAAGGTCACTAACGGCTCCTTCATTTTAAATTAAAGTATGTATTTTCTTAATCTTTATTTGTCTTGACTTCTCTGGAATATTTGATTAAGTTGATCATTTCCCCAACTCAAAATCCATCTCCATCTTTTATTGCATTCCATTAATTAAGTTTTTCTATAATATTTCGTCTTTTCTTGCATCACTATTTACTCAACAAATATTCATTTAGTACCTACTATAGGCTAGGTACTGCTCTAGGCACTGGGGACAGTAGCGAGTAAAATAAAGTTCCTGCTTACTTAAAAGTATTAACGTACTTTATCTCCATCAGTTGTTTACCAAAGCCCATTCTTGGGTCCTCCTCCCTCCCCCGCACACATACATCTCTTTCCACTATTTACTTCATTAAATAGTACGTCTTCAAGCTATCTACTACTACTTTCAAGCATATTACTCCCAAAACCATTTTGAATTAGGTAAACATGGGGTTCAAATCTTGCATCCAGTACTTGCTATTAATAATAACTATTGGCAAATTATTGAAATACTCTAAGCCTCGGTTTTTTTAATCTATACAATGGAGTTGTAATCATATATACACCATAAGGTGGTTGTGAGAGAAGTTAGAAAACGCATGGAAAGTGTTTAAATTATCTGGCACTTAACAAGCATGTTATTGTTAATGGCTATTCCTTTCTTATTTCTTTATTCTCTTGTCTGTATTCTTATCCTGGGTCTATCTCCAGTAGATCATCTCTAACAGATCAATAAAATTCCCCTTTTGGATGACTATCCTCAAACTCTACCTGTCCCAAACCATGATCATTTTCTTTACTCATAGGTTAGCTCTCTTCCTTAGGTCATTCTCAGGTCACTGGAGTTGAAAATTGTGGACTCCTACATCTCCTTAATCCCACAGGAGCAGTCACTACTTAAACTTCTAGGCATTTTCAGGACATGATCCATACTTTATTCATTGTAATATCTCCAGTTGTAATACAGAATCAGTGCCCCCTCTCCCCCAAATGCTGCTGAGTGAAAAAAAGTGAATTAATGAATTTAAACAAAGGAGGACAAAAGACTAGCTAGAGGTTATGTTGAGGACAATGAGCAGGTAATGAAGGTCAAGGGATTAGTTGAGAAGGAACCTTGAGACAGGGAGGGGAATTTCACATCTTGAAGGTTAGTAAATTCCTAGGGATTATAAAGACATACTGATGGGTGTCTGTTGTCAAAACAGAGGGAGAACCAGCCCTCTGGAGAGTCCCTTACTTATTTATGCTCAGAAATAGGCATGTATCTTTTATCCTTTTGCTCTGAGGAAGTACATGGGTAATTTATCCTCTGAATGACGGTCCTTGGCATTGTTTTCCTACCCATTAGCTATTCATGCTCCAAATTTAATGCCTCGGGGAAAATACTTAAAGTTTTTCTCTTTAATCAAAGTTTAGCTCTATGTCCACACAGCCTCCCTGCTATCGTTGCATTGCATCTACACTTTTAGCCAGCCTCCAAGATGTTTTAGTAGTCAATTGCCAGGGGAATGGTGGTGTTCCCATAGCTGGGCCCTCAAACAATCAAACTGCCACATTCATGCTACATCAATTATAGTGATTGCTCTCCAAATATAATCCCATTACAGATATGTTTCTCTCCTCGGATGGACTCTGGGGGAAATGAATCAATTTCTAAATAAGTACTATTGTATTTAAAATAATTGAAATAAGTATAAGTCTTTGAAAGATTTGGATAACTTTTCCACATGGGAAAGAAATGCTTGTTGCAGTCAGAAGGAATACAGTATGTCATGTTCTCCTCTTATTGTTCATGATGAAAATTCATGCAAATAATCTGTTCTCCATATGCCAAGGGCCAAATTTTGCCTCTAACATAACACTAAACCATCAAGTATAATTATTGTAGTATGTAAGTGTATACAAGTTAATATGCAATGAAATGTGTAATAGCTAAATATAAATGATTTTTTAAAAACATTTTTTCCAAAGCCTTTATTATATTGCCATTTCAATTAATTAAAGATTTAAAAATTCTAAGTCTTTTGTTTTGGTGATAAAATGGTCTGTAGTTTTGGAAACTTTAGTAATATATTTAAAATTTGAACAAAAACAAATGCCTATTATCACTGAAAACAACAATTTAAAAAAACTTATAGTCTGAGACTGAGATAATATTTAGCTCATTTAAGTGTTTATAAGTAATTTATGCATTTTGATGGAATTTAATAAAAAACAACTCAAATATAAGAAAAGTAACCAATAAGATGTCTAAATTAACATTTTTAGCATAGTCATTTTTATTTTTATCTATAGGCCTATCAATTCTATAGATTTCTATTTTAAAACATATCTGATATATGTTTCTTTACAACAGACATAATTTTCACTTGAGTTTATTTTCCCTTTCTCTGTCAGGTATTTTGCAATATGGATCTTAATGGGGGAGGTTGGACTGTAATACAACATCGTGAAGATGGAAGTGTGGATTTCCAAAGAGGTTGGAAAGAATATAAAATGGTAAGACGGAAGAACTTAGTAATTTTTGATGTTTTATCATGAGGTTATCTTCACCACACTATGTGACAAACCCTTTTTAGGTGTTTTTCATTTATTTTAAAAATAAAATGATAAATTAGTGAAATTATTTTCATTAAACACAAAACCCTCATAAATCATTTTTAGTACATTATTCCCATGTGTGCGTTAGAAAGAAAAATGTATCACCAAAATTCTTTGGTGAACTATTAGGGATTGTCTGGATTTGTGCCTGGTTGAATGAGGGCGGGGGAAGCTAGAACTCAGACCCAGGCTGGGGACTTGAGCCAGGACAGGGAGATGTGCAGGGCTCTGGGTCGTGGAGCAGGACACCTACTTCCAATGGCCTCACAAGGCTGGCAAGTTCTTGCTGGCTGTTTACTGAGAGCTCCTCCATGTGGCTAGGTTGGCCTTCTCCTGACACAGTGACCCAGGGTCATCAGACTTCTTATGTGGGAGTTGGCATCCCTCAAGCACAAAAATAGAAGCTTCCAGGCCTTTTCCAGGTTTATTAGACCCAGAAATAGCATGGCTTCCTTTTCACTGCATTTTTTTGTTGTTGTTGTTGTTAAAGTTGACGACAGGGTGAGTCGAGATTCAAGGTGAGAGGAGCACACAAGGGTGTGAACTGTGAGGCAGGGTTCATTGCGGTCTCCAGAATATCGTCATCCTCATCACCATGTTCCCAGCTAACCTTCTCAATGCTTAGCATGTGCCAGCCATATATATAAATCCTTATCTAGTGTTTTACATCGAACCTATAGCTAATTATGGCTAACACTATCTCCATTTTAAGAGGAAAATGAACAAGTTGGGAGGTGAACTTTTCCAAGATAATATAGTAGATGATTGAAATAATTTATAATCCAATAATCACATAGCCAATGCCTACAATATTAAGTATTAATATTAAAATCTGTTGACAGAATGTCAAAGCACAGTAATGGAAGAGGGTTTCCATTTATGGGCTAATTCTCTTTTTTTTTTTTTTACATCTAAGTCTTCTGGATAATTCTTCTCTGGACAATTTTTTGACAAATTCCCTCTTAGAAGGTAAAGAAAAAGGTGAAGAGAAATGCTCTACTAGCCTAAGTTCTGTCTTGATGTTCTTGTAAACAATGTGTAAAAACTGTTGTTGGTTGACATCACAGTTCACCCATTAGTAGGTTTATAGTTGGTTGAATGACAGTAAACAAAGGGATTTAATAAAGGGAGGTCTCTGCTGCTGACTCTGTGTCTACAACATTTTTATCAGATAACGCAGTGGAACACTATGAAAGTAGGTTAATAAAGTTTGGTGTTACACAAAGTTGGAACCTTGACGTCTTCAATAAATGATAAACTCAAGATAGAAAGGTAGGCTGAAGCCAACAAAACAAAATTCTACAGAGATAAATGTAAAGTCTTACCTGGACCAAAAATATGCAAAATCACCCATGAGAATATGGGATAAAAATGACTGATTAGCTTAAGAATCTAGTATTTTAAAGATGAAGAGATTTACTTGGTTATAAGCTCATTTTATGTTGTTGACTACAAAAAATACAAACACTTACATACACAGTCTACATGAATAGTAGTTTTTAGTTGCAAAAGAAAAAGGAGAACTCATTGGTTTCTGCCATGTTCTGGTTACGTGAAGAATATACTTCAAATTCTGCAGGTTTTACAATAAGTGAACTTAGAGGATACAAACAGGATGGGAGGATTCTGGAACCACACCTAGAGCAGGTGAATAGTTGGGTGTCTAACCTGGAGAAAAAAGAATTAGGTGAAAACTATTCTATGTGTGTGTGTGATAGCTATGTGTGATAGCTATTTGAATTGACTGGATGGAAGTATGTGGTACTGGAATCTGGTACTCACAGTGTGGTCCAGGGACCAGCAGCACCAGCATTGTCTGGGAATTACACTATTAGAAATGCAGAATTTCAAGCTCCACCCCAGACCTCCTGAATTAGAATCTCCTTCTTAACAGTGCTGTAGAGAAGTAATCTCCATAACGAATGGAGGAATATTACAGGGAAGCAAAATTTGACTGAGTAGGAACACAACTCTCTAATGATTCTTACCAGCATGAATGGATGCATGTTAAGTGGCGAGGACCCCTCTTCAATAGAAACACCCCAGTAGAAGGTAAATCACCATGGTTCAGGATTGTTATGGAAAACTGGCATGTGGTTTGATTCTAAGGTCTCTTTCTGCCCAGATGACTCTAAGAACATATAAGGGAAAAAAAGAACCTAAGTTCTAAAAGAGGACCTTGCATTGTGTCTAAATTAACAGTTTGAATCTTCATTCTGCCATTTACAAATGAAGTGATGTTTGGCAAATCATTTAACCCATATCTGAACTTTCTCACTTGTTAAAAGAAAACATTAATAGTAATACCTTACCTGCCTTGCAGGGATATTATGAGGATTAGATACAAGTAAAGCACTTGGCACACTGAATTTTCAATAAACAGTAGTTATTATTTTTACCCAAGATTAAAACATCAAAGGCTCCAAAATTTTTACTTAACTCTGCCAAAAATATTTTGTGAACCACCTTAACTCATGATTATTTTCACCATTAAAATGGGATCTGAAGAAATCATCTGAGAATAAGACTATAGATATAGATTTAGGCAAATCTGTAATCCATTATTATTAATTATAATGGAAAAATGAATATAAAGTTGCCATCATGGTGGCTTTCCAAAATAGTGAATTATTAGTTGTAAGCATCTCTTGCCTTCACAAACTAGGCACATTAAATAAAAGAGACTGACATATGAAGTATGGCATCAATTTAAGTCTTATAAGTATTTACCATATATATATATTTTTATTATGCATTTTTTTTATTATTGGAATGGGACAAAATTATTCTTTAATCATAGTTTTATGAAGTTTTCCCTCCTCCTTTTTAAAATAGAAACACTATCATGTTTTATTCAAACTAGAGCAATTTATCAGCTGAGTGTCAATTCTGCATGGTCAGAAAATGAGTTAGGCTCCAAACTTCTGAAACATTTTGGCAAAACTGAGTCTGACGACCTTTTTGTTTTAATTAAAAGAATTTATCACATGTTACAAGTTGGTTAACTTTCACCAAAACACATGGTAGAAAGTGTTTCAGTTGTTTCCTCCAGAGCTTTTCTTTCACCTAAGGACAGAATAACATGACTCCACAAGAAATGGAAGTAGACTCCCTATGCCAGTTCTCATCAGTCACACCCACTTCTGCTCCTTGCATCAGAGGAAACGGCCTCTAGGGTGCACACCCTTTGGGAAAACAAGAACTTCTTGGCATACACCACTTCATCCGCAATCTCCACTTCTGCTAGAACCCAACAACCTAAGATGCTTCACTTCTTTCTAGGGCACTGAGTTTCATCCCATCTTTTTTTCTGTCTTTCCTCTCTCTTGCCCTTTGTACTGATTGATACCTAAGGTCTGCCTCTTGCCTCATAAGGTTTTCAGAAAAAATAAGTTAAAATTATTAACACATGAAATCACAAATATATATTATGTATTATAATTACTATTTTTAAACGTCTCAACACAGACCATTTGCTACTTATTTGTTTCTTAACATTGGCTTTAAGCCTACAAAAGCCAACCTGAGCTTTGTTTTTTACTTAACCTTCCTTAAAGGAGATTCAGCAAAATCTGGTTTATGGATTTGTAAAGATGTTTGCGGAGAGGGAAGTCTGGAGTGGGCCTTTTTAATGAGGCACTTAGGGAACTATATTAACTCCTTCAAGCCATGAGGATACTAGTTAGAAGCCTCCAGCAATAACGCTTACCAGAAGTACTTTTGCACATACAGCCAGATCAAGCGACTGTGTTTCCCCGAAAATAAGACCTAGCTGGACAATCAGCTCTAATGCGTCTTTTGGAGCAAAAATTAATATAAGAGCTGGTATTCTATTGTATTGTATTATATTATATTATATTATATTATATTATATTATATTATATTATATTATATTATATTACATTACATTACATTATATTATACCTGGTTTTATATTATAGTAAAATAAGACCTGGTCTTATATTAATTTTCACTTCAAAAGATGCATTAGAGCTGATTGTCTGGCTAGGTCTTATTTTCTGGGAAACACGGTAGGAGTTCCAAATAGTACCCTACTAGCCTAACTTTATGGAAGGTGGTAACTAATGCCCTGGAGACAACCTGGCTTTGTATGGAAAACAATTACCCTCATAAACAGAACTTCCTATTGATACAAATATTTCAGTCTGAGCACCAGAACTTCTGGGAGTTCTTTGTTTCTGGAAAGAAATTAAGAGCACATTTTCAACGGCATTTTAACATCTTCACATTGAAAAGAGAAATATATATATACATATAAGAAATTTAAAATGTGGAAAGAAATCATTCGTTTGATCTTTCTTGGGCTTGAGTGTCTCAGCAGTTAGAGGAGATGCATGACTGATTGTGAATTAAAGCACCTTTGGAAGTCACAGCTCAGTAACCTTGACTTCTTATCTGTTTTCTTTAATTTGTATGAGAAGTGATGAAGCCCATAGGATACATGGACTGTGTCTGGTTTCAATTGTGTTCAACTATAAAAAGTCAACACTTCCTGTGAGCATTATCAGGCAAAATAAATAAAATATCAGAGACAATTATTTTATTAACTTGGAAAAAATACAAACCACAACTAGACATTTCTTCAGGTTTTGGCAAAAACTAACGAATATTGGTTTTTCCTCTGTACAATTTTTTAGCAAAATGTGGTTTTAAGACCAATTCTAAGTCAGCATTAGTCTATGAAAAATTCCAGTGTTTTTTGTTGCCTTTTATTAAAGAGCTAAAGGAAAAATAAAATTGATCAATAATCTATTTGACTTAAGATATAAAAATCTTTCAAGTGATTGTGATTAGAGTAACTAATCATAGTAGTTCTCATAAAATAATATGGTATAACATCCTTAGATTTCATTTATGAAAAAGGAGAATTTCTGTTTTTTATTACTATTGTTTATTAATTCAATAAGGACTTGCTGCCTTTTCAGTATCAGCACTGAATTTTGTATAAGCTTTTATTTTTATTTTTATGGGTATTACAGGCTATTTGGAGTAAAATATAGACCTATGGTAAGCTGTTATATATGCAATAATGTGTAAACCTATTTTTTAATGTGCATTGGCCATCTTTGTATTTCAGGCATGAATATGATTTTTTTCAAGGACAGTCCCATAATACATAATCAAAACTTGCCTCCTAATATGGAGCTGAGTATGAAGATGAGATTTTATGCCTGCATCTTCCCTGTGTGCTACTCAGATAATCTGTTCTGGTTAACATATTCCTTCTAATGTGCCCTCAGAATAGCTATTTCACATCATGATTATATGATTCCTCATGTTAGGTATAGAGCAGACTCACCAGTGGAACCCAGAAGAACCTTGTAAGTGTACAGATCTTTCAACCTACTCCAGACAAACTGAGTCAGAACTTCTAAGTCATCTATATTTTTTTAAAATCTCCGCAGCTGTTTTTGATATGCACTCCCAGTTGAAAACAACTGTCAGAACTGTCAATTGATTCGCACAGGTTTAAGATCTCAAAAATTACCTCTCTTGTAGGTAGATCCTCAAACTTCTGAGACCTAAAGAGAAAGGGATTTTGAAAAATAGGACCCAGGGCAAGTTGAAGGGGACAGCTTCTCTTCAGCATTCGGAAGCCGAAGCATAGAAATTAGTCTACGTTTTGGTTTATGTCACAGTTTAGCTCCAGTTGCAACCAGTTGGTTTTCATTTCTTACTCAGTAATTAACTCCTTGGATTAAAATTACAGCACTCATTTGTATAAACCAACACTCAACTTGTCATTAGAAACACATTAGTTCCTAGCATCTGAAAGCCTTTTACATAATTGTTTCAGCCTCCCCTTATTAATTTTCAGGCAAAGACAAGGCCCCGGATGATTTTTGTTCCCGTTCTCATACAGAGTAGACAGGAACCTGCTAACCCTCAAATAGTTCACAGTCTCATGGGAGAGAGTAAACAGAAAATTAGTGTATGTTGTGAAATATCTTCTAACTGTAATGACAACAACTAGATTTTTTTAAGTGCTTCTCATGTATCAACATTGCACTAAATGCATTAGGTATGTTGGTCTCATTCTTTCTCACAACACTCTATACGGAAACATTTTTTTAAACCATGTTTTGCAGAAGGAAACTGAGGCTCAGAAATAATGTCAGAGGGTTCACAGGAAATATGTGGCAAAAAGGTTCAAACTGGAACAGAGACAGGGAGTAGAAGTTATTTAATCAAAGCCAAGCATTTGTTGCTAGGCATCGGATTCGTGGTCTGCCTGATAAACTATCCAATAGACAGTTTACAAATGTGGGAACCCATTTTCCCTTCTTTCATTTATTTTTCATCTTTATGATGAAAGAGTTGTTTCTGCATCACTGACTTGTAGCTATTAGAAGCTTTCCTCCCTCCACTATCTCTCTAACAGCCATTTTGATTCATTGAAGCCCAATATTTCGCTCCCATAATAGAGCATATGCAGATAGTTTTTCAGAAAAGTGCATGAAATAGAATGTTGGTTTCTCAAAGCAAATTTTCTTGCTATCTTTTCAGTTGCTTCTTCCTCTATTCTCAGTCAGAAAAAGAAAACTGTTTAGGAAGGGATGTTAATCTCACTTAGAGGCACAAGCCTGCATGCCAAGATGGGGATGAAGGCTTGGAGGAATGAGACTAATGCTCGTCCATTTTCTGAGACTCACTGGAAATCTCTGCACTTTTCCCTGGGGAAGCTGGAGAGTTTTATCCATGCAACGCTTTCAACAGCATGGAAATATGTGACCTAAAACTTAACACTTCATCATTCCCAGCCTCCTTGTTCACATTTAGTATAATTGCCGAATCCCTTCTGACTACACAGAAGAGGGAATTATCAAGTGGCTAGAGGGAGAGTTTTGACATGTCTGAGCAGAGAAGAAATGCAAGGAAAATCCCAGTGGTCTTCTTTTTCTTCCCAATGGCTGCTGCAACTGAGAATGTGCTAATTCTTTGACTTCAGTTCTCTGTAACTTTCTGTTTTGCTTATCATTGGAGGAGGTAAGCTTTGCTCTTCTCTCTGCTATGTAGCACCAACTGCCATAAGAATGTGTAAAATTCTTAGCATATCCTAAATTGCTCTAATATTTCCTGTCACTGTAGAACTTTCACAAAGTGTGATCTGAGCATCTTAGGAAGAGAGAAGAAAGGAGCCACTGGCATTCTGTCCCCAGTGAGTCCTACCTCTTTGCTCTGAGCTACAGATAGATGGTCTTCAGGGGACATATACCTAGTGCAGTCTGGACAAAGAGTGTTCAGTTAATTAAAAACTAACTTACATTGGCGAATAACTGTTAAAGTGTGCCTACATATACTAATACGTTTTCTGTTAACTTTAAATATCAAAATATGCATTCATTTTTTTTTTTTTAAATGTCAGGCCAAACCCTGAAATTCTTGGTCAGTGGTTCTTTCATAAAACTTTCCCATAATGAAATGCATCAAATTTCTAGCTTCCGTTTTTTTTTTTTTTTTTTAACTAGAGAAAGTAAGATGTGTGCAAAGCAATGTAAGTTAAAAATTCTCTAATGCTTTATTATTTTTCCCAGTCTTTTACAGTTGTAACAACACATAATTCAAAAACAATTTTTTAATGATTTGCTTTTATTGAGCAAACCTAAATACTTAAATTAGATCTTATAAAAAAAAAAACAAAACAAAAAAACCCCACAAAACTCTTTCCTCACTAATATTTAACTTATTTATATAACATTATAAATCTTATCGTTACAATAGCAGACTGGCATAAACAGATTTCAGACCAAACACACCTGTGGCTTTGGTAAGTAATTCAATTGGCAGGAACAGTAGTACACAAATATGTTTAATGCTTTGAGTATATTCTGGGCATCGATATATTTTAAAGAAGAAATGGAGTACACTGATTCATGTGTTAAGTTAGTTAAAGGAAAAAACAGTGAATAACACTTCTGCAGTTATAAGTCTACCTAGTTAATATACATTAAATTTGAAAGGAAATAAAGGTTTTCCAGATTCTATCATCTGTGTTGAGAAAATAAAGATTGCTATGATTATTTTACTACTTCCCTCACAATTCTTCTTAATATAGACAAAACCTTTATTAATGAATACCTCAATTCACCAGAATCTGTTTCTTTCTGAAACATCAGAGTATATCCTGTTGTTACTGGAAGTATGTCTTCCAAATATTAATGTGCACCAGATAAATTGGGAGCTTGCTCAAGTAAAGAGTCATAGGACTAGCTGGAAGATGTTTTAACTGTGTGTAGAGCTACGGATTTCTTTTTTTCAACTGGAGCTCCCGTGAAATATCAAAACATGCATTCATTTGGTGATTATGATTTGGTTGAACACTTTAAGAAATAAATACTTGTCTGAAACTCAACCAAAGTACTTACAAGAATTATGTTTTCAGGTTACTTCTCTGAATGTCATCACAAATTACTATCGTCCTTTCTTCCTTCCTCCCATCCTTCCTTCCTTCCTTTTTCTTTGAACTTCAATAAAATATATGGAATACCCAGTTTATGCCAGTATTTTGCTAGTCTTTGAGGAGTCACCAATACAACACAACTCTGTCCTCACGGAGCTCGTAGTCTGGTCAGTAATACAAACGTGTAGATTGAGAATTACATTGAAGTTCAAGGCCTTACCAAGGAATATTTTTCTGAGGCAGTTGTGAATACACAAATGTAGAATGCCAGTAGTTTCTTAGGGTTCTTTATTTTCCTATCACTAACATCTCCACATTAAAAGTTGGCTTTCTTTTGGAGTCAACTTTTTTTTTTTTTTTTTGGTCCCACAAAGAAACTATTTTGAACACCTAACAGCCATGACTGGATTGCCCTAAAGAGAATAATAAGGCCATATTGAGATTGAGGTGCAGAGCTGCCAACTAGGTTCACTCACTAACTCTTACGGGCAGCTGTCTGCCTCAAAATTCAAATCCATGCTGGTGAAGTATTTAAAGGATTATAGTTCTGGATTTACAGAGTTGCCAGTTGATATTTAAAAGTGAAAATGTTATGAATGTAGGGGTGTATATATCTTTTTGAATTCGTGTTTTGGATTTCTTTGGATAAGTACCCGGAAGTAGAATTGCTGGGTCATATATTAGTTCTGCTTTTAACTTTTTGAGAAATCTCCATATTGTTTTCCTCAGTGGCTGCACCAATTACAATCCTCCCAACAGTACACAAGGGTCCCCTTTTCTCCACATCCTTGCCAACATTTGTTTGTTGATTTATTGATGATAGCCATTCTAACCGGTGTGAGGTAATATCTCATTGTGGTTTTTATTTGCATTTCCCTGATGATCAGTGATGTTGAGCATATTTTCATACGTCTATGAACGTCTATTCAGGTCTTCTGCCCATTTTTAAATTGATTTTTTTCTTGTTAATTTATAACAGTTCCTTATATATTTTTTATATTAACTCCCTATCAGCTATATCATTGGCAAATATCTTCTAAAATTAGTCAGAAAGAGACAGACAAATACCATATGATTTTGCTTATATGTGAAATCTAAAAAAAATAAGATAAACAAGCAAAACAGAAACAAGCTCAGAGATACAGAGAAAATTGGAGGTCACCAGATGGGACGGAGGGTTGGGGGACTGGGTGAAAAAGGTGAAAGGGATTAAGTACAAATTGCCAGTTATAAAAATAGTCATGAGGATGTAAAGTACAGCATAGGGTATATATTCAATAATATTGTAATAACTATGTATGGTGTCAGATGGGTACTAGACTTACAGGTGTGATCACTTCGTAAGGTATATACACGTCTAATTACTATGTTGTAAACCTGACATTAATATTGTATGTCAATTGTAACTGAAAAGAAAATTTTTTAAAAATGAGAATGTTAAAGCTAGAAAAGTCAAGAGTCTGATACCCTTTTTAAATTGTTATCTGAGCATAATTTGACTCCTGAATAATAATGAAAACACAAAAAATAACAATATTGTTAAATAATTTGTCGATACTATCCTGATGTTTATTGGAAAATGTTTAAATTATGTTCAAAATATTTTATTACCTAGAAATTTATAAACATTTTCAAAAGCTATCTGTCATAGAGAAGTGTTTACTGATTAACCCTATTAGTCAGATTCATGTAATCCAAAAACATCTCATCTACACAGATGTGAATATCAGGTTTTAATGCGATAAAAATTAGATGGGATGAGATACAGCAGAAGAATACTGGGTAAATAATTGGAAAAAAAGTGTGTAAAAATGTGCAAGAAATATCTTTACTTTTAAAAAATATTGTATTATTATTATTTGGAACATAGTTAAATATTGAACATGAAAAGTGTTTCTTTCTGAAGTAACAACTGCAACTCTATCTTCTTTCTCAGGGTTTTGGAAATCCCTCTGGTGAATATTGGCTGGGGAATGAGTTTATTTTTGCTATAACCAGTCAGAGGCAGTACACACTAAAAATCGAGCTAATGGACTGGGAAGGAAACCGAGCCTATTCACAGTACGACAGATTCCACATAGGAAATGAAAAACAAAACTACAGGTAGGTCCTCCTTCTGTGTAGTACTCAGCTACCTTGGGCCTACCCACTTAATAGTTTCAGTGGAAACGTTTGAAAGAAAGACCAGATGAAAGTCATCTTTCAAATTGCAAATCAGTTTGTTTTTCTAGGCCTATTACAAGGAGATATTAAAAACCCTATAAAAACTTCTTAAAAGCTTTAAATTTCAGTTTTCACAGACTGATTGTATTGATGTTGGCTCAAAATCCAGAAGATAGGGAATTAAGTCAAGCACAATATTATTGTTATTGTTGTTGTATTTTTATCGTTGTTATTATGATGAAGTTATAGTGGATGCATACATATAAACTGATGACAGAGAATTGACTCAAATTCAGTGGCTTGAAATAAATACTCCCTTCCTTCTATCAAAAAATTTCCTACTTATACTTTCTTTTCTAACCTGTCTTAAAGTTTTATTTTTTCACATCTTGAAGGTGATAAAAGAGGAGTACATTTTTATGTTTTTGAATGATTGACATAAAAGATAAGTCAAGGCATAATTTAGAATTTTTTGGTAAATAATGTAAAAGACAAAAATAAATCCAAATAATGGCATCAATATACACAGAACATTATTACACATGTAAAAATAGACAATCTATATACTTAATCTCTGATTTTTTTTCCCCCATGAGCAGCTTATACACTAGGAAAAGAAAACATTAAAAACGGTTATGCAGTGTGGTAAATTCATTTCACAAACACTGCGCTACCTCTATGTTCCAGGTACTCCATGCGACTAGCAGATGAGATCTTTAGTCTCCCAGACCTCACAGTCCGGTTTTGTCACTAACTGGGTCGCTAAATATCTGCTTGGCATTCTGTGAAAACAGGGAATATATTTTAGTTACTTTTATATCACTCCTCATTAATGCAATACCTGGCACATAGCAAGTCTTTAGTAATTGTGTGTGCCCCAGTTTTGTAATCAGTAAATTAGAGTTGCAATGATTTTAAACTCTGAATAGTGTGGCAATTCTACATCTGTAATGGAAATGCAATTGTGTGCATCAAAGGGCTGGCATATTGTGACAAGCAAAATGCAATGACGGCAAACAATGCCGTCTGCTTTTCTTCCAACCTGTGAGGCCATTTCCTTGTAGTTCAACTGTTTTGGCTGCTTATTTGTCTTTTTGAGACATACCATTCTTTAGGACTTTGGATCTACAACTTTTTCACGAACACATCTCATTTTATTTTAATGGATTGTATATGGGATTGGATCCTTGGAGACATAATAGTCATTTTCTTAACAAACAGTGATGATGTCACCACAACAGAGGATGAGAAATAGATCTAAAGAGTTCATATCCCACGGGGGGTGGTGGGGAGTGAGGTTGTCCATAATGGCAACTCAAGAAACCAAAGAAGAGACATTTATAAAATGCAATGGAGTGTAAGAAGAAATGTTTCGAAGGAGGTCAATATTTTGAGAGTTTTATAACAAGAAAAACCACTGTAAAACATCAGGGGTACTCTTATGTAAATGTTTTGACCTGAAACTTGAAACTACATGAAACTTGGCTAATGTCAGACAGCCTGACAATAGGACTAGCGAGTAATTAGTCTAGTCTTTTTCTAGGCTCCTGAAGAATTTTCTTTGGTTCCTTTCCAAAGTGTCTCTCAGTGTGTGTGTGCGTGTGTGTGTGTGTGTGCGTGTGTGTGTGTGTGTGTATGTGTACGCATGCACACATGTGTTTGCAAGGTGAGGTTGGCATTAAGGAGACAAAGAGTGTTTGTGCAGCTTTAGGAGAATTGTGGGCATCCAAAGTAGGCTTCAGGCGCAGGATATGAACGTCATCCTGGCATCTTCCTTGGGAATAGCACTTACCTCCTCTTAGAGTGGCCCACTGCTCTTATTGTGCATTTCCTATTCCTTTAACATATGTGTGATTCGGATCTTTACCCATATGATGCAGATCTGTTATCAAAAAGTAAGTCTCATCGCTTCTCGGCCTTTTGGCTAAGATCAAGTGTAAAAAGTAAGTCTTCCTAGCTAGAGTGAGCTAGCTAGAGTAAGTCTTCCTAGCTCTGCGGTCCCCATTTTTCTTTCTTGAGAGTACTGTGAACCTTGAGAATCAGAACTGTGAATCCAGAAAGAACTTAATAGTTTAATTCTAAATCTCTGGTGTTAATGAAAAGAAAGCTGAGGTCCAGATATAAGCAGTAATTTTCCCAATGAGGGAGAAAGACTTAAATATGGGATGTTTGGCTCCTACCTAGCTCAGTGTGGTCTCCAGGCGAGAATGCTGTGTAATAAAGTTGGTAGCTCTGGCGCTCTTTCCTGACAAGGCCCAGCAGAAAGTAGGTCTGTAATCATCGCATTCTCATGCAATTAAGTTTTAAGATTTACATTAGCATCAAATGGGAAATAGTATTCATTAAAACATAACACCTGTTCGATGAAAGTTTAGTTAAAATAATCACAGTATGAAATGGTGTTATTCACTCTTTCAAAGAAAAGCAAACAGAAGCTTGGAAAGGGAAGCTGCGCCCCTGTGACTTCCTTCTCCCTCTGTATCATCACTCACTCATGCCTAGTGCTGATTCTCCAGGTTCAGTAATGCCACGTGGACCCAAGTTAACAGCTCAGATGTCCTGCTTTGCCTTCTGTGCTTCCCCTCCACTCATTGCTCTTCTCTCCCAATTAGGATGCCCTATGGTGATACATTATTAAAAGTATTAATGCTGACATTTGTATTAATATTTTTGAATAGTATTAAATTAGTATTTTATAATTTATGAAATAGTTTTTAACACTTTAATCATTTAATCCTGACAATGACTTCTTAAGTTGTTATTAGAAACATTTTAAAGATGAAGAAACTGAGGCTTTAGTCAAATTCAACTAAATTTCAACTAAACTCAAAACTATAGAATTCATGCTTGATCTTTTTTTTTTTTTTAATTTTTATTGAGGAATATTGGGGAACAGTGTGTTTCTCTAGGGCCCATCAGCTCCAAGTCGTTGTCCTTCAATCTAGTTGAGGAGGGCGCAGCTCAGCTCCAAGTCCAGTTGCCGATTTCAATCTTTAGTTGCAGGGGGCGCAGCCCACCATCCCATGTGGGAATTGAACTGGCAACCTTGTTGTAAAGAGCTCCCGCTCTAACCAACAGAGCTATCCAGCGGCCCCATACTTGATTTTTGTTTTATACTTTTTTCTCTTTCAAGTTAAATTTAGAAATTCTTTGAGAGGTTTATTTTTTAATATTCTTTCTTACCAGAAATTGTATTTTTAAAACTCTTGTAATAGCTGTGGCTATATGTATAAACCTATTTTTTTTTTTAAAAAAAAGTCTTTCTCATGTTCTAGACACACACTGATTAAAAGTAAGCGTTGTGAATGGATAGATAAGCTTACAAATGTACATGTAACACACATATTTTCAT
The DNA here is from genome assembly GCF_004115265.2 of Rhinolophus ferrumequinum. Taxonomy (NCBI): domain Eukaryota; kingdom Metazoa; phylum Chordata; class Mammalia; order Chiroptera; family Rhinolophidae; genus Rhinolophus; species Rhinolophus ferrumequinum. Next base: position 48,067,320 of record NC_046297.1, on the reverse strand, counting down.
TTCCTCCAAGGAAATTCCATATGATTTTCTCAGGTAGAAAATAAAATCTATAGAACCCAGGAGAATATAAATAAGAAAAAATAATAATGTAAGAGTATCACGATGAACACATCATGTGAAATAACATGCAGTCAATGTGAAATGATTAAATACTTCCTCTAGAGAGGTAGTATTATTGAGATTCTCATCATCTAACACCCAGACTATTACAGAACCTGTCTGCCTCCAGTCTTTATGCTCTCAGATATATCTTCCTCACTGTTGTGGGCTGTTTTTACTAACAGACAATTTGATTTGGTCTGTGCCCTCCTCTATATATTTCCACAATGCTCTACTATCTACAGGTTAAAGTCTGCCACTGAAAACTTTTCATGACCTGGCCATAACCTACTTATTCAGCTCTGGCAATCATACTCTCCCCACAACCTCACCCAACCAGACTCTTCCTCATTATAATTATGTTCCAGAAATGACTTGCAATTTCCCTATACCTTCCATGCCTTTGTTTATGCTATATTCTTACCCTACACACATAAACCCAGCTTTGAATACATCTTCTAAAGCTTGGCAAGTCTCCCTTATTCCAGGAAGTCTTCCCTGATCCCTATTATGGAAGATACTATAATTATGGTAGATATGGTGATGCATTAACCCAGTAGTCCCCTTCAGAACTGAAGCATTCCTTCGTCCACCTCCTGGGAATGTTGCTAGCTTTCAGCATATAGCCAAGGTCCCCTGCCTGAGCATTGCCTGTGGCTGGAGAAAGTCACACCACCCAAAGTCACTGCTCCTTCCTGCAGACAGATTGCATCCAATGACTGGTCAATATAGTAGTTTACAAAGATCCCTTGCCCCAATTCGGGGCAAGTATGAAGGACCACCGAAGGTCCAGAATGCCACTTGAGATTAGCTGAGGTCTCACTGTGACTGTGTGCAAGCCTGACTTCTCCCTCTGCTTGGCACTGCTTTCTTCACTCTGCCATGTGGATTGATCCTAAGAGCACTGCCCTATAATTCTCCCTACATTGATTTCCCAGAGAAATGCATCACTCAGACTCTCAGGCTAAGTTGGATGCTCTGTGCTACCACATATCCACCCATAACACTCTGGCTAACTGCTCAGTATCCACATTCTATCCTAAAGTCATTAATGAGTGTTTTTTAAAATAACTGTGTGTGTGTGTCTTTTCCCACTGTGTCTAAACTTCTAGAAGTTAGAAACCATTTTCATCAAAATTCAAGGTAGACACCTAAATTAGCCAAATAATTAACTAAAAGTTAATAGCTAATGTTTCACAAATACATGCTATGCACCAGGTACTTTGTTTTCACATGAGAAAACTGAGGCATTGTACTTTGTACAGGGTCAGAGGACCTATTATGTGTAGAAGTCAAGACTGAGCTTTGATCTCATAGCTGCCTGTATTAAATGGTCATCCTGTATTAAAGAGAAGTCAACAGTTAATTTCTATAATTAAATACACTCAAAGTGTGTATCCTAAGAGGTAAAATGTTTCTTCTAATCCCATTTCTGTCTTTAATAATCTGAATATTCATGAACACATTATCTCATTTCTCTGGTTCTCAATTTTCTGTCCTATAAATCAAAGTATTTGTAAAGCTCCTTGCAGCTCAGAACTTTCTAGAATAGAACTACCTTTATGTATACATTTCTTTTTTATTTTATGACCCTTCAATTCTTTGATAAATGGCTACATTTTGATCTCTCTAATAAATACTTCAATAAGAGTTTCCATCAGTTTATGGCTTACAGTGACCTTTTACTTCTCATGAAAACTTGCTGGTCCCAATACTTAGAGTTAAAAAACAAATAGATAACCACTACTACCCAAACAAATGCTTAAAATAATAACAGATCATTTGTGGGATTGGAGAGATACTATGATCTACTGGAAGGAGCTCTGGAATAGGAATCAGAAGATGTGGAAACTATTAAATAGTGACGTCTGGTTTCACTATCCATTAAACCAACTTGATTGTATCAGTGTTTAGTCAGGGAGATAGAGCCATGATGAGTGTTATGGAAATAAGGGATTTGTTATACAAATTTAATTTTACACCAATGTGAGATGAGCTACAGAGGGAAGGTTTGGAAGATAAAGGTAGAAAATCAGAGAGTCACTAGCACATATAGTTAAGACCCAGCGTCGTGGTAGACAACCAAGAGCTTATAGGGAAATCCCAGAAATCAAACATATCCAGCCACCAAAGGAGGATCACAAAGGGGGAGGTCTAATGAAAGCTGTGGCTTTCGTGTAGCTCTGTCACCTGGGGATGTGCAATTGAGTATCTGGTAGTAGATCGGGAGCCACTGCCAGCAGCCGGGAGGCAAGCTAAAGGCAGAGTGGAAGAGCAGACAAGCTGGAAGCTGCCAGGCTCCTCAGCCCCTGAACAGCGCTGTATCTGGTGATGATTCTGAGAGTCAGGCCACTCCTTCATTTCCGCCTTCCAAATCTCACACAAAGTCCTCTTTTGGCCAACTCAAGGAAGGAGATTCTGGGAAATGTAGTTCTCAGGCTAACTAAGGGAACAGTAGCACAGTCTAGCTCTACTTGGGCAAATCACCTACTACTTTTATACCTCAGATTGTTTATTTTTAAGTGGAAATAATATTCTCTTTCTTATCATCTGGACCATTCTGTTATAGGGACCCAATTAGAAAGAGTATGCAAACATACTTTGTATTGGACAAACTCAAATTCCATGCAACTGTGAAAGACATTTAAATATTTGTAATACAATTTTTATAGTTATCATACCCGAGAAATTTTAATTAGGTATCTATATTGAAAGCCACCCCAACACTGTCCCCAAAATAAATTTTACTGATATGTTTATTTATTTGGATTCAAGACCTAGTCCAGCTTCCCGCATTGCATCAGTGGTCTCTTTAGTCACCTAATACCTAGAATAGTCTACTGTACACCCACCGTTAATATTTTTGAAGAAATCATGTCCGTTTTCCTCAGAAATATTTCTGTCTGGATTTATCTGATTATTTCTTTGTGATAAAATTCAAATTAGATAATTTTAATAAGAATGCTCTATAACCAATATTGGGTACTTCCCATTTTATCAAATCCAAAGGCACAAAAGGTCAATTTGTCCCATTATTGGTTGGGTCCCATTACACGTTCCATTCACTTGTTAAGGTTTTGCTTTTTAGCTTTTTTTTTTTTTTTGCAATGAAATATGTAGTCATTTAAATAAAATTCTTACAAAATATAATGTATCAGAGTGATCTATTTTGGTTGAAGTGGTTGTGGGGCCTAGTACAGTATTTCTTTGCCCCTCCCCTTGTTAGTGCCTCAGATATTTGTAGGGCACAGATTAAAAACCATTGTATCATGTTACTATTATAACTAAAAAAAGTAAAGATTTACCAATTGGAAATAAATTTAGGTGTACTACTTTCAAATAGAAAAGGAAAAGAAATTACATTAAAAAATTTCTAGATTCATTAGAAGGGCACAGTTTTAGTGATTATATTTCATTAAAGTAATTTTGCATGTTAATTTTTTTCAGATCTTGGTTACAGTTTGTTCCCTAAAGTTGATTTCTTTATGTTTTTATAGTTTTAACTTGATCAGTAAATTCTTTGTCACAGATAGTACAATGACAAACTTAAAGATAGCCCCTCCTTTGAACCAATAGAAAATTTGTATTAGTAAAACAGGAATGATAATGTTTAACCATTTACAATGAAAATTTTATATTACAATTATGATCTTATTATAATGTTTATACTATACAATTTTGGAATATTCTTCATATTTTATCTCTATATTACTTGTTGGGAATACTTTCAGGTTAGCACTGACTGGCTCTGTCAAAGCCTTGTTCTGGAAGAGAGTCACATGTAAAGATGAATTTTTTTGAAGCAAGATGATTGCTTGAAGCAAAATTGCCAAAAAAAAATTGAAAATAATTTGGCCATTAAATATCTTTCTGTACAAGTTTATTTTGGGCCAAGATCTTTATTGGGAAGAAGTTTGGTGTAATGAGTAAAGCATTGTATTGGAAACCAAGAGACACAAACTCTAGGCTTGTATCTATAGTTACTCTTTTGAATGATCTTGGACAAGTTGCTTTTCCAAGTCTCATGTCCTCAGAAGGAAAATGAGGAGGTAAGAATGAAGTCTTTCCAATTCCAGAATCCTTCTTTTTTTTTTAAATCATTAAAGTACTCTCATGTTGTGTATGTATTTCAAGGACAAAACAAATTAGTGTGGATTGAAAAGAATTCTCTAGAGCCTCCCACATAAATTTAAACCATGTATTTTTTATGTATTGCAAAACATGTTTCACTATTTTCAGTGAAATGTTTTTCATTTCTCTGGTCCTCTGGGCTGCATGGTCCTGGCTGGAACCAGTAGCAGATGTGTTGAAATGCTAAGAGGAAAGTTATTTTTTATAGCATTCCTGGACTGATCAAGGTAGAAAAAAATATATAAGGAATCTCCTGGCAGTTTCTACCCTGTTGAATTTTTAGTCTAGATATGAAACTCAAAGTTTTAAGTAGTCTTTTTGCAGTTTCAAATAATTTCTCCAATTTGGGAGGTGTATTATTTTTATTGAGACTATGATTTTTGTTATGGTTACTTCCTAAAACAGAGAAGGAATTGTTTTATTCAACAACATTTGTATTTTATACTCCTGGACTGAAATGATATATTTAAGAGGAAAAAGACATGGTCGTACAGAGTCACTTTGTACCTTCTTCAGGTCTTCTAAGGGTCAGGAAAATATCTTGACTTTAATGCAGATTAATGTTAGTCTCTAGAGTCTTGTATTTTTCCAAGCTGACAAAAACAAATGCCCCAGTGCTGTTAGGTCTAAGGATTCCCAGAGGATTCCTGCTCCAGAATGAATAATGCTGGGTAGAACTCAGACAAATGCTGGCCTAGAAACTTCCAAGTTGACAAAGACTGTTAGAGCCAGCTAACACTGCCTCTAGGAAATAGTCTAGGGAGATGTCATGTGAGCCACTGCTCTGGGTCCTTTTAGTGCAGTTCACCACTGACAAGATGAAGGCTATATCTTTAATGAGTGAAATATTTGTTATTTTTTAATGTGCTATCCTAAAATAAGATGTCCATAGAGATATCAGAATAGTGCTGTATGTGTGTGCTCATGCATGTGCATGCACGTGTGTAATGGGATGGGAGAATGGGTGGGTAGTACACAGGCAGATAAGCAGTTACAATGCCACGAACAAAGCTTATCAATAAAGACAAGTATGGCATGAATAGGGGGATCTAACCAATGTAGGGAAGTTGGGAGGGATTCCAAGGGGTGGCCTAAGTTGACGTAAAAATGGCAAATAGGAATTAGCTGGAGAAATGGTTCAGAGCTGGAGATAGACGTGGGAATAGAGTATGTGAAGGCTTCTGAGTGAGACCAGCATGTCTTGTTAGGCAAACTGCAAGTAGTTAGGTGCTGCTTAGGCATAGAGTATAAAGGGGTAACGACAGCATGATACTAAGAGCCAAGGAGAGCCAGACAACTGGTAATATCTGGAAGACTTGGGACTGGAAACTAGTGATAGCCTCTGAAGGCAGCCCATCTAAAATAGTTTATCATCAACATCGCAAACAATTTTTTTCACTCAATGTTTGGATTCCTCTGTTCATTAAATACGAGCAACAACATTGTGCAACACATTGTAGTTGAAACAAAACCCCACAGAACTCAACTCTATGATTCAAGAGCTTAACCTCTTTGTCTGACTTGATTTTCTATATCTTTCAAGTCTTAGCTTGGTCTGTAGAGCTCTGCTTTTTAGATTGGGTAAGGATCGCTTTCTATATGCTCCCTCTCAGCTCTCTGCGTATCTTTTTCTGAGGCCCTTACTTACCACACTGGGTTGTAATTAGCTATTCCCTGTTATTAGACTGCCACATCTAGGAGGGCAGGGATCTCTGCAAAATGTTTGGTATATGTCTGGAGAAGCACTTTCTAATAAATATGTGAAAGACATATCAACAAAGATATTTTTTATGCCCCAACAAACACAACAGATTTTGATGTAGATGCCAGAAATTCAGACACCAACAAGTCAAAATTTCTATCCCCAGAGGTTCGTGGTATAGAATAGCAGCTTATTATAGTATTCATGTAAGATTTTTAATAAAGTGTCATGTTCTTTAGTTTCTTAGATAGTTGCTTGAATGAGACTCATTTCCCTGATCTGTTCAACTGCTGACTCTTCAGTTTCTTTTATTTACCTGCAAAGTATATGCAACAGTTTCTATTTTGCATGATGCCAAACAAATGAAATAAAACGTTAACAAGATTGACACACAACATACCTTATTCCCTAGGCCAACTGATTTGGGAAAAAGATGCTATAGCACTATCACTGATAAGTAATCTGTGTGTTACAAGGTTTGGCCTGCAATTTTGATAGCTGCCACTAGGAGACAGTAAACTTTGATTTTATACAACTCATGGGCGAACAACTGAGAGCTTTTCAACAAGTACATGATTTATTAGGTTGGTGAAAAAGTAATTGAGATTTAAAAGATTAAAAATAATTGCAAAAACCACAATTACTTTTGCACTAACCTAATAGTTCATTATATTCTTGAGTAAAAATTTCAAAATTATGAAGGTAATAATATAAAATAGTAATTCTCCTATAACTCATACAATATTTTTTCTTTCTAGATGATTCATTTCTTTTACAAGAGCTTTTATTCATTTCAACCATAAACATCATAAAATCATTTAAAATAATTATGCCAAGTATCAATAAATATCAACATTAAATGCATCAATGGCAAACCTTGTGCTGATAGTATCATCATGACATTCAACTTTAACATTAATTATTTACTCCATTCCGAGTATTTGCAGTGCTTAGATATGTCTCTTTTGGCCCTAACATCACAAATGCCAATATTTATGCTGGTCTGCTCATTCTCTATTAAAAGAATTAAAAGTACTATTTTATTATCTGCCTCAGTTAGAAGCTCAAATAAACAGTTGGATAAAGAATAATTATAGTCTTACTCATTTTTAGGCTGCAAATGAAAAACAACTTCCTTTTCCTCACACACCTTCATGATCAATTCCAGAGAACATTTTCCAGATCTGAAAATCAGAAGTAGTTATATAAACAATCGAAGGTCACATAATTGTTATAAAATAATTATTTTAATGAACAATGCTTTAAAATCATAGATATGATTAAAGGTCAAATGAATAGCTTATACCTATTTATAAACTGATTTTTAAAGTACACAGTGTTCTTAGCAGAACGTCTGAATATTGCATGCTTCTTTAACATCCCCTAACCTACAAGATATGCTGATAATTAGAGACAGTAGGCCAATATTTCCTTGGCTTGTTAATAAACAGTAATTACTAAATATGTAGTTGTACAATATCAATAATAATTTTATTTCTCTCTTAACTGGATATAGTTTTGCTTTAATTACTCTACATCACTAAAATTACTTTCTTAAAAGTTGTTATAACTCTTTTGAAATCAGAGAATGCATTCATTCATTATCCAGCCAGCCAACCAGCCACCAAACTTGCATCACGTTGCTGCTATTTCTCTGGTATTATTCAGTCATTTCCAAATTTGAGTGTTCACATAGTCAAGTAGGGTGTTGGTTTGAAGTTAGATTTATGAATCCCACATCCAGAGATCCTGACCCTGGGATAGGACCTAGACATCTCAATCCTAGTACCAAGTACACCCAGGCAATGCCGATTCAAAAACACTACTTAAATGGCTCTAAAAGGAGACCATGTTTACTGGTCTTGTCGAGCTAATCATTAAGGAGAAGGAAGAAAATAGGGCATAATTGCCCTGAAACAAAGCGTTAGCTGCAACATATTTTAGCATGTCTGCTTGGGGGTTTTTGTTTTGTCTTGTTGATTTTTGATGAAGGAATCATGGACCTTTTACAAAATTTGGTGGATCTATGGATCTTCTCCCCAGAATAAATGAACAAACACAAAATTTTGCTTACATTTATCTGTGATTCAGCTCCATACTCACAGCCCCTGGGTAAGAACCCTTAAAATGAGGCTACAGCTAGACACTAAACAAAAGAGGTCAGTTGGCTGGGGTTGAGGATGGATGGGGCACTCCAGAAGAGATTGAGGAGCCCAGGAAAGGCCTCCTAGAGGAAATCCTTAGGGATTTGTGAAATATGAATAAGTGCCCGTGAGGCAGGTATGGAGGATGGTGACAAAAGGAGGAAAGTCTTGATATTCCTGCCAAAAGGAACCGTGTACAAAGACCCAGAAGAGGGAGAGAGCTTGTCTTAGTTAGAGAATAGCATGTATCTTGTTATGTAGGGCTCCATAGAAAACAGAGGGCCATATTCCATGATAAGGAGTTTGGACTCCATCTTATACTAATTGTGGAAAGAAATAAGCAGAATAATGATTTTGGTCAGCAGAAGAATCTGCTTATGCATGCTAGAGACTTATTTGTCAAACTTATAGCAACACGTTGTCCAACTATAACAAGAGAAAGTATTTCCTCTTTGCATAAAAACCTCAGACAATGCCTCTCAATGGTTTTCAACATTCTGCTCACCCTTTCCTCTCTCTCTGTCTTCCCCTAAGGGATGCTGGAAAGTTTCTTGCTACTCTTTAAACAGAAATAAATATGAGAACAAACCTACCTCCCTTGAACTTGTTTATACTAAAAAAAAAAAAAATCACCAATTTTGATCACAAGTTTTACAAGGTCTTGACTTAATTTTTCATAAAAAAGCAAACTCATAAAGTCTCTGAGATGGCCATTGGCCTGGTCTTTTAGGCACCAGAGGAGGGTCTGGTCAGTGAGCTGCTTGCTCGGAGCTGACTGTCAGCCACACATGATGCCAACGGAATTGAAATATGTTTAAGGGACTGTTTGTATTTTTTACAGGGGTCTTAATGCCATGTAATTCATTTTGGAACTAAAATTTTAATGTATTCTTAGAAAAAGAGAGGGGTATTGGAAGAACTTTATTTTATTTAGAACTAAAGACAAAATCATTACAGTGTGCATTTCTGAGCTTTGGGAAGTATGGTTTCATTGTCATTAATTTCATGAAAATAGTTTTTTTCTGCTTTAAATTTACAGACAAGAGTGTACTCTCTCAGCACTATCAAAGGCACACAGAGGTAACAGTTTGTGAGTTCTCTAATTTCGTTGGAGGAAGAATTTGTCATGAGTTTTGAACATATGCAACCTTCACGTCATTGAGAAACACTGAGAACGATATTTTACTGGGGTTTTGAAACTGGAGTCACTGGTAACAATGTTCCTTGTGTCAAGAGTTTGAGAAGGCCTGGGTGGTTGATAAACTCATTCTTATCAAAGTTCTACATGATATTAACATTTATAAGCCAAAAGAGAAACATTAAAATGTATACCTTCGAAACGGAAATAGATGAAAAATTAGTGTACAGTTTATGCATGTATAACAACAGCTAATACATACAGCAGCCATAACAGAATTAGAGGGTAAATGAAACTGGATTCTCTGAAGTTTTTCATTATTTGGTTTGAGGTTTTCTGTTACTCCGGAAATTTATCTTAATGGCAGCACAGATTTCCGTGACCCTCGCTATGCGAGCATTTTTTCACACTTACACACCTTCCACTGAACATGTTTAAAAATATATAACATATCTGCCTCAGGGCATCTGAGGCTTAAGAAGCAAATAAGACAGCATAATGGTTAGGTTAATATACAGAAATTCTCATGATTCCCCAGTGATCCAATCCCATGTGAGAACAAATGATACGAAATAAGGAAAATGGAACATGGTAAAGGAAACGTTCAGGAAATAGAAATGAGACTTAACAGTAGACCGACATGGGTGACCTTTTCAAGGATTTTTTTCCCCAGTATCAATTATGGGTAAAGAAAGGAAAAAAGACACATGCTGGATTCAGCCAATAAAGTACCTTATTATATGGCAAGAAAAACGTAGGATTCTCAAAAGGTTGGAATTTTAATTTATTAAAGAACAAACATTTGAATTAAAGGATTGTTATTCAGGCATCTGGGTTCAAAATAAAGTAGACCTTAAAGCACGTGTCAGCAAGGCAGCACTCTTTGGTTTCTTGTTCTTTGAACTTGGTATTTGGTTTCTCTATATCAAATGGTGGGAGGGGGCTGTCAAAGGAAATGGGGCATCATGGATTTGAGAAAATTGGTCTTTTTCATATTTAATTTCTCCAGTTTATTGCTTACATGCATGTCTTAATTAGTTACATCTCTATCATTATTTTCATCACTCTCAGTAGCTGATGTGTGTCTATCACTGTCTCACATTGATACTGTTTAATTTAGATTTACTCATCCATATAACTCATGTTTACTGAGCTACTGTGTATTTTATGGTTATTGGTTAGGGAAATTTGATTTCCTTGCTTATTTTTCATTAATACTCATCAAATACTTACCTACATGTGACAGTCTTTTTAAGGATTTTATATGTATTACCTCATTTAATCTTCATTACGTTAGAAGTACATTACTCGTCTTAGAGCCATTTTACAGAAGAAGCAACTAAGGATCAGAAAGGATCAGAGCTAGGATGCAAACCCAGACAATTAAGCTCCAAACTCTGTTCTGTTATGCTCTCTCTCCAGACACAAGTGTACATGACACAATGTTACTCTTCAAAAGCAAATGCTCTATTTATTAATTTTTTGTGGGAGTGGAGAGAGGAAGAAAAAAAGGAAGAACTTTAGGGAATAACTTTATTGTCAGTTATTTCCTTCATTCATACTTTGTACCGATCCACCTATGTCTTTTTAGGTTATCTGCAAATCTCTATTATATCCTTAATTATTGATTAATCAAATTGTACGTTATTAAATCTTTTAATCTTCTTACTCACACCTTCCTTTCTTTTGAAACTTCTTTTGAACTTTTTCTTGTACTTATAGATTCATAGCTATAAATGTAAATCGTCGTCAAACAACAGTGTGTCATAGGCATTTACTCACCCTCTTTTTCATAGGTGCACGGACTTTGCTTCGTATGTATTCCTATTGTTTTCTCACATACTCACTGACAGGCTCTTACAAATAAATAAATGAATAAATTCTATTTACTTCTGGACAATGAAGTAATAGAATTTATGTCCAGCATATGAAAAAGAGTGTTGCACATAATGACACAGACTTAACAGAGCCTCCTCCAGCAGAGACCACAGTCCTAAGATTTAACATTGGAAAACAAACTCTGTCTCCTCTAATAAGGAAGATAAAGCTTTTGGAACCGATTTTTAAGTGAATGCCCAGGTAGCAGAGGGAATTAAACAATAGAATGGACACATGTATAGATATAGGTCCCTTTGTAAAGCTTGATGGTCTCGCTTCTCATATGGACTCTCTATTTATATTTATTTTAATGGGTTATTCTATGAGCTATTCCTTCAGGTATCCCTTGGCAGCCACAAACTAATTTCATCCTCATTATAGCAGTGCCCCAACATGATTTGAGGAGACCATTAGTTCACTAATATTGGACACATTTCAACTCGGGGGGGAAAAAACGCCCATGGGACTTGAATTGTAAAATGTAATTGTATTATTACAATTAAAATGTAACTACATATGAACCATCTCTTGAGATGAATGAAAGTTAAATTCTAAACAATTTGAACTCAGCTCATAATCGACTCAATAAATATTTATCGAATGTCTGTTATGTAGATAGCATATGGAGTTCACAAAGGTGGCTAAGACATGAATACTTATTAGGTTAAGTCTGGTAAGGAAGAAAAGTCATATATACATATATAAATAACACTAGAGTAGACAAAAGGAGATGTGCAACAAGAGAAACGATTTTTTCGTGCAATGACAGTTTAGAAGAGAAAGAAGAGAGAAGACTTCCTGTATAATATTTGAACTTGTCCTGAAAGGTGGTTGATTTTGGACTTGTGAAGATAGGTAGGAAGGGATCAGTTCAGTAAAGCTCTGGTCATTTATAAGACACAGGATGCATTTGGACAGTCCTGAACTAAAGAGAACAAAACGTTCACCTCGAAGATATTATTCTAAAAAAAATTTTTAAATATTACTTAGACATAATTTTACTATACTAGCAAAGTCTAAGATAAGCCTCAAGTCTCCCCTTGTGCTAAGATACATTTATATGCTTTCTTTTGTCTCAAGGCTTCCAGTCCTAGTAATTTCCACTGTAGAATTCTGAATACTGAACAAAAAAGGCATCTTATGAAAACATAAAGAATTACAGCTTCAAATACTAATAGGGAGAAAAAGGGAATACATATCTCTCTTAAATGTTTAGCATTTAATAAATTTATTGTCTACTTTTTCACTTGATGCTCCCAACACATTCAAGTAACTGATAGAATACTCTTTCTTATCTTTTTTGATGGTAGATAACTCCACAACTTAATTGTGGGATTGTGAATTTGACAATATTTATATTGAAGATATCCTCCTCATTCCTCTCCCAAAATCCACGCCTTCCACAGTACCAAAGCTAATTTCTTCCACTAAACTTTTTGAGCAGTTTAGCATCTCCTGAATTTTTCCCATACCCTTTTCCCTACAATACTAATTATTTGTACACCTCCCAGTGACATCTTCATAATGGCAAACATGCTAATCTTGCTAGAAGGCTACAGTGAGGCAAACACTGTTTTCTTTACATACAGATTGACAAGAGAAACGTTGTCTTTATTTTCATCAGAAGATGCCACCTGTATCATTTAAACTCAGGATATACAGACATGCTCTGCTATCCCTCTTTGTGGATGGTGCCCAGCCCTTTCACAAGCACAGGATGAGGGTGGATGGTTAAAACAGCGATAGCCATGGAGCCGCAACCAGGAGGCAGCTGTGTTGGGAAACTGTGAGATTGAGTCATTGCTACCAGGCTCTGAAAGAGAACCAGGGGGGTCATTTTGCGTTTTCCTCAAGTGATTGTGAGAAAGACAAACTAGTTCCATATGGTGGCAGGGAGAGAGTGCAGAGCCAAAATAAAATCTGCTCAGCTTGTCAGTATGTAAGACCTTAAAGTTCAGATATATGAGAGTCTGTCTACTGTTTTAAAGAGCTGAGGCCAAACTTCAATTTGTCATACATACAACTCCCACTGCCTTGGATAATGAAAGAGATTCTTGCCCCACTGAATACAGTGAAGATGTAAAAATATGAGAAGTATGGCAATCTCTTAAGTAGACAAAATCAATGAGAAACTGGATACATGAGATTGGGCTGCCTATTTTAAAGAAACGAAAGTTATAGAATTACTTGTATGATACATAGGTGTACTTTGAAACCTATTCTTCCATAGTAGAACTTACTATTGTTCCACATTCATTAAGAAATATGAGGTAATCTTTTTGTTTATTAAAATTTCTTTTTTAATTATTTTAACCTTTGACCCCCTTCACCCATTTGTCCCACCTCCCACCTGCACCTCTGGCAACCACCAATCTGTTCTCTGTATCTATGAGCTTGATTTTGTTTTGTTTTGTTTTAAGATTCCACATGTAAGAAAGATCATACATTATTTGTCTTTCTCTGTCTGACTTATTTCATTTAGCACAGTACCCTCGAGGCCCATTCACATTGTCATAAATGGCAAGATGTCATTCTTTTTTATGGCTGAATAATATTTAATTCTACATATGTCCCACATCTTCTTTGTCCATTCATCCACCAATGGACACTTAGGTTGTTTCCATATCCTGGCTATTTCAAATAGTGCTACAGTGAACATGGGGATATGGAGAAAAGGGAACCCCTGTGCACTGTTGGTGGGATTGTAAACTGGTGCAGCCACTATGGACGACAGCATGGAGGTTCCTCAAACAATTGAAAAAAAGAACTACCGTGTGGCTCAGCAATTTCACTTCTGGGTATTTATCTGAAGAAAATGAAAACAGTAACTTAAAAAGATATATGCATCCCCATATTCATTGAATTTCTGTAAATGAGAGAAAAGGAGTAACTATATTTTCATCAAGGATGGCTAGATAATCATGACCACTTTCAATGTGCATTTATCTGTTTCATTTTCCCTTAAGATGCTAATTGAGAAAAATAAAAATGCTGACATTTTTTACAGTCATTGATCAAATGGTACTCATAAATTTCTTTAATTACAAAAAAAAAGGGTTTAAAAGGACGAATCATGATTTTACTTTGTGGCTGCCTTTTTGGTCACATCTAATCATATTCTTTGGAGTTTTGTTTTTGTTGTTATTTTGTTTTTGACATCTTCCATATTTCTGTACCTAAGTCAAATACTTTCTTCTGGAATAATATTTGGTTTTTATTCCTGCCATCTCTCTAATGATTCACACTTCAAGTTCCCTTTCACTGCAGTCAGATGCAAAGCTAACTTTGGCTCTTTTATATATTGACTTTTCTTTTGTGAAGGCAAGGTCCATTTGGAATAACTATTAGTAAAATAGAGAAAGCTATGGATAGTTAAATAAACATAAGAACTTTAGAAATTAGCCAGAACCACACTTAAAAGGAACCACCTAAGTATTCTGTTTGAGCCTCCATTTAAATAAGCTTTTTATCTAATTACAAAAAACACCTGACCTTAATGAAAGGCCGGCCTCTATTTTGCCTGTATCAGATCCCCAGATATGAGTGTTGGCTTTGGGTCATAAGTACCATTCTGTGCTAGCTAAATAGCTGCTCAGGAAGAATGAGTCTTTTACTTGTGCAGAGGGCCTCTCCTTGACAGCACAGTTGCTCCCAGAATCCTTGTGGGATTCCACAGAAGCATGGGTGTCCTCATTTGTAAACTTAAAATATATTGAGAAAACTATTTTTTATGATGCACCATCTCTGTTTCCCAGTGCAAGAGAATAACTGTCCGATGGGATGCTTGTTCCTTAAAAGAGCATAAGCAGCTCCTCTGTGCCATGCTCAGGATATAGACCTGGGGCATGGGGGAGTTCTATTATACACTGTAAATTAGAAGTTCTACTCATTGGACAGTGAAAATTTATTATTCTTCAAAATATTGGTCATTTCTACTTTTAAATCATAGCAACCAATATGTCCCAATGTTTACATTGTATTATTTTAGGACTCTTCTTCGCTTCTGCTTCTTGTTTCAAAGATCCCTAATTTGGGCAGGACCTTTTTTCTTCTTTTTAAAAATAATTTTAGTGGAAATATTTACCTTAACCATCTTTTTATTTTGAATTTGTTCTCTGATATCAGTTGGCTTTGCACACAATACAAATAAATCATTCAACAAAACACAAGAACTAATAGCAATAAGACATATCCTTTCTTCCTTTATTCTATTTGTATAATACATCAAACATGTTTTCATATTCTAGAATATCCAAGAAAATGAGAACAAAAAAAAATGAATGGGAAAGAAGATCAAGAAGGATGTAGAAGTGTGTGTGTGTGTGTGTGTGTGTGTGTGTGTGTGTGTGTTTATTTGAGTAGGATGGCAAGGAAGTGGGATCTTTACTTAGCTAAATGAGATGCAAAAGCTATCCCTCTGAAAACATGGGCCAGTTGTATTTTTATTATTAAGGGTTATCAATATTTGAGTTTGCATTTAGTTGCTATCTTCAATTAATTACTTAGCACACTTAATCGTTCATTTATTCAGTAAACATTGAGCCCATCCTCTGTATCAGACATTGCTCTAGATTCTGCTGATTCTAAGATGAGTAAGACACAGTTTATGCCTCAAGAAGCTCACAGGTAATTATGGAGAAGACAAGTAAAACCACAACTAAAATATGCATAATAAGTGTTATTATGAAGGTATTTATCTATTGTTCTTTTAGGTTTACTTGAAATTAATCTTAAAGGATGAATAAGATTTCAGCAGCTATTCAAAGCTAGAAAGGGCCTTCCAAGAAGAGGGGACAGCATGTGTCAATGTACAGGTGTACACAGAAATGAGAGAGTGTGTTGCTTTGAGGGAACAAGTGAGTGTTAAGTCTAGAGCATGTTGTACACATTCAGGAAATAACAGGACATAGGAGGTGTGTTTCTGTGGGGGCAGGTGGGCATATGTGCAAGAAGGTAGAGGGGGAATTGGTCTTCAAAATCTCTGTAAACAATAAGAATATTAGAACTTTATCCTTCATCTGTTGGAAGAACACTGAGGGATTTTAACCAAAGTAGAGGAATGGTGAAATGCATGTTTTTGCAGGAGCTACATGGAGCCTGGATTTTAGACAGAAAGAGAAGGAGTAAGACTGAAGGCGATGAGATCAGTTGTATGAATTCTACAATGATACAGAGAAGAACTGCCAAGACTAGAAGACCATCAAACCTTGATTAAATTGATCTAGAAAAATACCACTTTTTATTCACAGACCCTAGCATATATCATTGATGAGGTCCGTAGAGGTGAAGGTCAGGAAAAAAAAAAAACAAAAAACACAACATTGTAGACTATTCTAACCCTAATATGTATACTTGCATACTTCTTTAGAGATACATAAAAGCACCCTTCAACTTATGACAATTGATGATATAGTCATAGAGTAGCTTTTAAATGATGCTGGAAAAGAATATATAATGGCATGGGAAAATGGTCATAAAATTATAAATGAAAAGCATGTTATAAAGAAACACAGGTATGATTTCATTTTCATTTGTATTTATACATGAGGAGAAACTGATGTGAAGTGAACTAATATGAGTGATTACCTCTAGAGAGATGGAGCAAAAACTTAACACACATTGTTTGAAATGTTTGTAAGAATATGTTCTGATATTACATAAATAAACAATATTTTCTATTTGGCAGGGGGGAAGACAAGGAAAAGACTAAATGTATATGAACCTTAATGTCAAGAGTAGTTACATTCAGAGAGGAGATTAGATTTGGGTTAATTTTTGTTTTCTACTTTTTGTTTTTCTCTCCTTCCCCAATTTATACTTATGCATTTCTATTGCCTTGATAACACAAAGGAAACATTGTAAATTATGAGGCTTAAACTATAAACCTTGTGTGAAAGGATAACAGTATAAACTGTCCCCAGCATATAGCAGTCACTTCGTAATATTAATTGAACACTTGTGTGGGTTACCTGCAAAAGACACTGTAGAAAATCATTGTGTCTTGAAAAGTCTGTCCCTATTAGTGAGCCTAAAGCTACTGCAGGGGAAATAACTTACCTTAAAGAAGAAGAAGGAAAGTCATCAAAAACCATGAAGAAGCCAAGGAGCAGAGTTGGAAGTAACATTGCTCATTTAGTACCTGAGGGCTAAACTCACCAAGTCCCAGGTGTGCAGGAGATTTCAGGCTAACAGTCCCAGCTACTTAATTTTGGAATCATTCATCATCTTCTGACTGATTCTTTGTTCACCGGGTAGCAACTTTCTAACTATAATTTGGCTTTCTGTACGAAATTCTCTCTGAGGAGACCAGGAGACTGGGCCCCCGCATGCTCTTATTTTGACTATAAATGGAGACCTGGCAAATGCCTCTCTTAGTTTTCAGTATGTGTCTGTCTCTGAGAGACTGAGAAAGGGATCAAATTAAAACTTCAGACGAGATCTGGAAGGTGGTGAATTCACCCCAGTAGCATGGCCGCACACCCATTCGTGACCCGTCACTCTACTGTGCTCTGGTGAAACCTACCTCCACTTGAGCTCCCTACAGTCTAAAATGTGAATCTGCACTTAAAAAACTCCCACAATTTTGTATCCTCAGTGAACTTTAACCTACCTCTCAAAATTTTAAAATGTAAGAATGTATGTAATAATTCAGCATTCGAAGCTTCTGTCAGCGTACTATTAACTAAACTACAAGTTCTAATAATCATTGAAACCAAGGGTTTAATTATTGCATATTTTGCTCTCATTCAAAAAATCCCTGCAGAACATTTGTAAAATGCTTTGGCACAAACATACAATAGTGCTTATATTATTTGCTAAAAATAATATCAAATGTCACAAAATAATAATGGGACATATATATATACTACTTAGGTACAAACACAAGTCAGTTATATATATGTGTGTGTGTGTGTGTTTGTGTGTGTGTGTGTGTGTGTGTATACCTATCTATGTACATACATAGAAAAACACACACCGATATTCAAATATTACTCGATCTTTATTTCTTCTCTTTAATATCAATGAAAAAAATTTTTCAAAGCTGGCCTGGGTCCTCACAGTGTCTCACTCATACAGAGACACTGATTACCCATGCACCATACTGTGGGTGGGTAGGATTCATAAATATGACTCTGGCACAGAAGTGGTCACATACATGGATTTGCAGAAAATATTGCTAGATGATTTTGATAAGGTTAGAGGAGCAGTGTTAGGTAGAGTTAGGGAGAGGGGTAAAGTCTCAATAAGAGAAGACCTTGGGTATCAAATTGGCACCACTGGCAACCCACGCTTAGTTACTGTGGGTCTCGAGGAGCCACTGAAGGACCTGAGCAAGTTTGCATTTGTTCAAAGTGCCCACCTGGATATGAAAGCAGCGTGTAGTATCAACAGGAATTGAGCAGACATGAGACGGGGAACTACATTAGGCAACTACGGTGATTTGTACAATAGTTTTTGAATTCTAGACTAATATTCTTCAAACTGTTCTCCTTGGACAGTCTGCAAAGAGTAATCTGAGATGTTGGTTGAAAACACAAGTTCCTAGCCCTAGTGAAAACGCCTTTTTCACAAATGATTTGTTATATATACAACTCTTGGAGAGCCCCTGATTTGGGTTAATGTAGATTTATATAAGAAATGTTTCTAGAAAGTAAGGTAGGTTCGTTGAAGAATGCCATAGTTGAGGCTAAACAATTGGGATTTTGAACTTAATTTTAGGGTTACCACTAGAATGCAAGCCCCTCAGGGCATGGTTTTTGTGTCTGTTTGCTGCTATATTTTAAGGGCTTAGAACAATTTCTGGAATATAGTATTTGCTCAATAAACATTTGTCCAAGGAATGCATAATGAGTAAGAGTTTGGATTTGATAAACACAGCCAAATTTCAGCTTAATTAGCCTCTCCAAGCTTTGCTATGCAAAATGGGAATGTTGATGCCTGTATCACAGATTTAATGTAAATATTAAATTAGTAATAGTTGTGGCCGGCCCGATGGCTCAGGCGGTTGGAGCTCCGTGCTCCTAACTCCGAAGGCTGCTGATTCGATTCCCACATGGGCCAGTGGGCTCTCAACCACAAGGTTGCCAGTTCTGTTCCTCGACTTCCGCAAGGGATGGTGGGTAGCACCTCCTGCAACTAAGATTGAACAGACACCTTGAGCTGAGCTGCCGCTGAGCTCCCAGATGGCTCAGTTGGTGGGAGCGCATCCTCTCAAAAATAAACAAACAAACAAAAAAATTAGTAACAGTTGCAAAGCATTTAGCAGAGTACTTGGGACTGAGCAAGTCCTTGTAATCAATGAGAATTGTTATTCATAATGCTATTAATGATGTTTAGCATATACAAGTATTCAAAATTAATACAGTGATATGTATAGTGACACCATATAAGGCATTTTTTGTTTAGATATTAATGCATGTAATAATAAAATAAACCCATTTTCCTTTTGTCGATCCTGCATTATTTGAGAATCACATGAGTTTGAAAATGTACACTGAAATGAACAGCAAGCACACAAGCCATTGAAGTCTTTGTGTAATTTGGAGTCTGTCCTGCCTCCCTCATTTCCTCCCTTCATCTACTTCCTTCCTTCCTCTTTCCATCCCTCTCCTCCCCATTTCCTTCCTTCCTCTTGGTTTCAGAGAGCTTAGATTTTGTAGCAGTTTGTTGGAAGGGCTGAGTTCAAAGAAGGGAGAAAATAATGAAAAAGGCAAACAAGTAACCAGTGCTCTGGGTTCTCTTATTCTGTTGAATGGCTTATCTTTCTTTCTTTTTTTTTTTTTTTTTTTTTTTTTTTTTTTTAACTTCAGGTTGTATTTGAAGGGTCACACTGGGACAGCAGGGAAACAGAGCAGCCTGATCTTACATGGTGCTGATTTCAGCACTAAAGATGCTGATAATGACAACTGTATGTGCAAATGCGCCCTCATGCTAACAGGAGGTAAGTCCCATGGGACCGTTCTCTAAGTTGTGTTTCATTAGTTTGGGGCTTGAGGTTTCTTATCTATGACAAAGGATTATGATCTTCTGGTTAAGAAACTGCAGAGAGAGTCCCTGGAGACCACTTGTTCCATCCACTCATTTACCACGTGTTCTTCTGTAAGACATTGCTAGCATACTGAGATGTTTGCTTCCTCTCCCAGCATCTACGAGGTGGGGTGCTACGCTTGGTCCTGAACAAACTCTTTAGCCTTTTAAAGTCCCAGTTACTCTCCCTTTCTAAATACTCATAATGATGCCCATGGTGGAAAGAACAAAAATTTGAGAAGTCAGGAGACAGGGAAAAAAATGATACAAAATCTTTTGCAGCTGTGTAGTAGAGTTCATTGACAGTTCTATTGAAATAGAATAAGAAGAAAGAGGTGTAGTTAGATCTAAAGTCATACAGTTCAGCCCAGCTATACCAGGGCTTTGCGTTCTATGCAAAATGTCTCTGTGAGACATTGAGCTGCTTGCTATAAGCGATACCAGTAAGTAATATTGTATCTCTGAGTGAGAAAGTAAATCCTTTTTGCACCTTTTCAATATTTTTCCAGCATTCTGCTTTTGTAAAAGGGAAATTCCCAATGTGGTGCTAGCTTATCTGTAACATACATTTACTCAAAAATGACCCTTCTTAGTAAAGAAAGAGCGAAACCTTCATTCATAGGCTCAAGGCCTTGGTTAGGCAAAGGCACCTACCTAGAATTAAATAGAGTGATTTTCTTTTAGTTATATTGAGTTTCATGTCTACCTTTTATTATAGCAAGTGCTACCGATTGTCTCTTTAAAAGAATGATATAAACTTTGTGTTTTTAAATGTATTCATAATATTTGATATTTAACAAATCATTGATGTAAAGAAAATATTAGTAAAATATTAATAAAAGTTATAAATGGATATGGCAAAAACTGCCGAGTTGATACATGACTGAAGTTTGAGAAGCACTAAGCTAAACCCCAATGGCAAATGATGTAGCTCAAGAATGTTATGAGCTCTGGCAAAGTAAGAGTTGGCATCAAACAAAACCAAACAACATTGTAAAGGAAACTTTTTTTCCAGTGTTTCTCCTCACAGTTTTCGTGTGGTTTCTTTGTCTTAATGGAACAGCTAACACCCCCACCTTCAACTTTTCTGATCTCTCTCTTTGTTATTTTACAATATAACATATTTTCATGCTAGTAAGAAAAAAAAAACTGTTTAAATCTAACAGTTTCCTTCCCCAAATATGACATTACTACCGTTATTATTACATATTATTATATTTGTTGTATTTCCTCCCCTGAACTCCAACCAACTCTGTGAGATAGCATATTAAGACAAGTAGGAAGAGACACTCTAATCTCCACTTTGTACCTGGGTAAACAAAAGTAAGTTAGTGTTCACCATTTTATCCTTAGCATCCAGCACAATAGATTGTTGCACATAGAAACTCAACAATAAACAGAGTGCATGAATGAGTAACTATCTTGTAACCCTTGAAATCACTTTCAAGTTTTGAAGCCAATGAACTGAATCATTAGGTTGACATTTTTCTCATCAATTAACAGAGAATAGAAGAGTATGAAGGGAAGTTTCTGGAGAAATCTTTCCACTCAGTCCTTCCGTTACTACCACCACCGAATCATATTCCATCGACCCCCACCCACTCCACTTATATTAACATCTTTTTAAAATGAGACCAGTCCTAGTATTATTAATACCAACGTGTTATGAGTCTGTCTCTATCATATCCTTCCCCTTAAGCTTGAAACGTGCAATTTTGCATCACATTCAATCTCATCAAATATTTAAAAGTCCTCTATATGTAATCTTATGATCTCTCTCCCAAAACAGTTGTTGCAAATTTAGAATTTTTTTTTAAAAGGTTACCCAGAGGTAAGGTTTTCAACTTTTTCCCAGAAAGAAAATTTTTCTTTTCATTTCCCTCCTGATCATATAAATGGAATTGTCAGCAACTTTATACAAAGACAAAAGAACTTTAATTGTCCACTTCCCTGCCCATTTTAATATTGAAATACATTTTATTTTCTCCATGTCTATTTTTATAGATTTTTTTTCTTAACAAATAAATACAATATATGTAAGACCAACAGTAAAATCTTTCAAATGTTTTCTTTAAAAAGCATCCAATATGTCCATACTCCTGTCATAATGAAAAAATGGAGCAAAGAAAAGAGAAGAAAGCATCTCCTAGTTGTCAAGGAGAAAACATCATTGCCCAGAGTCATGATTTTATTTCTCCTTCTAATGAATGCACTGTGTCACGTTCTTTCATCCATAATCATTCTTGGACCTAACTTCTTACCAATAAACACATATGTTGAGGAGAGAAATTTTCCATTTATTGTTTGGTCTAGAATAGTTGAAGTAAATGTGTTTTTGTAATAAGCGCCATTAACCTATCAAATATCCTTCTGAAAGAATCCAGGTCTTGCAAAGTTATTGACTCTACAAAGCCAATATGTAGAATTTAGATACCTAAGAACTGGAGAACATAAAGGTGAATGTCACTGACAGTCCAGGTCATTTGAGCATTGCCTGGAACGTATGTCCTTAACTCCTCACCACCATACATCCTCTGTCCTTTTCTCCCTTAGAACCATTTCCTTCATCTAATGATTTTCCCTTTTTTTAAAAATTTGTATTTGAACTTGTTGTCTATTTAAAATAGTCTCTTTTAAGCAGTGAGATGTCATACTCTTTAAACTAATAGTTTATAGTTCTATGTCATCATCAATGAAAGCTTTTCTATCTTGTTTATTTATATATTTTTTCCATTGTTTCTTCTAAAAGGAATTAAGGGTAAAATAAGATTTATTGCCCACTAACTATCCTCAGTAGTTTTCTTAAAGTCCACGGAGGGAGTTTAGTTGGAGAACGTGGTATCATTGTTTGTCCATATCAGCCAAAGACTGAACAACAGGAGATGGGCTTAATTGAAAGTAAAAGGTATTTCAGCTAGATATATGGTCGAACATTTTGATCTTTCTTCTTTCCTAACATTCTAACTTCTTAATTTTCTATCAATTTAAGATTTTAATGAGTAACTATTAAGGGTCAACTACTATTAGAGAAATGAGCATGACAGCATAGAGCTCGCTTCTGCAGAGGGAGACGATCCACAGAAAAATACACAGTAACTAACACAATTTAAACCATAACAAGTTTTAGGGACAAAATGTAACATGTGACAGAGTTATGGGAGGAAGGGGGAAGCGACTTTGGATGGAGTGCCCAGGGATTGTGCATTACTAGTTATGGACATTTCACAAAGAGAATATAAAGCTATTTATCTGAGTTTGCTTATGCTTGTTCCTGTAGTTGTGGCTCTAGATAAAATTGTCTCTTACATTCTCTTCTGGTTCTGTGATTCTGTTATTCCATGCACTCATTGTGGTTGCAGTTGGGAAAAACAAGTAATATTATTTTCAATGTATGGGTTGTAATTCACAGTACATTGTTGAGTGGAAAGGAGGTGTAGTGGGCTGAGAAAGCACATTTGCGTCAATAGAAATAGATACCACAATCTTTTATGCTTTTTTTCCCCCAAAGTCTATGTACTTATTTTTACCTTACCAGAAAGCCAGCAATTCTTCCATCCAATTTAAATATTGAATATTTTTTTTTATGTTTCATTACACATTTCTTACAGGATCAGACCATATATTTCAAGGTCAAAATTGCCACACATATTTTCTATGGAACTGACCCCTTAATTAATCATTAAATAGAGATGATTTGTCAGCACAGATTTATAAGCCAGAAATATCTGTGCTTTGTGATTCCACTAACGTCAGGAAAATTTGTAAGTTTTCTCCTGTTAGATTTCTCCCTTTATATAGCATGTTATGACAAATCTGCATATTTCAGTTGTAGGAGGGGGTACATTTAAGAGATTATTGTAAAAACTATTTTCTTAGTCTCTCAGGAGAGCTCCTATTGTGCCCTCCTGAGCCCAAAGAAAGGAATCTGTTTCATTATAAATATAATGTTTTATCTACTATTTAACATTAAGAAGATGAAAATGTAATCTCATTCAACCCATGCCTTTTTATATGGATTTATTGTATATAAAAAAAATAAGCAAAAAAACCTCTGACTCCAAAATTTTGAAAATGAAAATCTTTTATAACAGGATTGTCATATTCAAAGCAAACTTGCATTCAAAGAAAACATGGTCTTTGGTACTAAATTAGCATTCTTCAAAATAAGAATTTCTAGAAGTCTGTTAGAAACTACAATTACTAAAGGTTGCCAACAAAAACAAAACATGGTATTGTTTTAAATTCTTTCCCTTACCTTACTTTTCTTTCAACACAATTTCCATATTTAGTATACAATATAAAAGCTATGTCAAAATGTGACCTAACCTTCTGCAGAAAGAATCTGTTGTGGTAGAAACTTCAATCTCTTTTCCCACGCATAAACTATGTCAGCTGACAGACAAGACTTTGCTAAAGCTAACAAAGGATATCTCTCGGTTCAGTCTTAAAAGAGGGGATAGAGCAATATACATAAATTTCTTAGTACACCCTAGAATTTACCAGATGCTAGCAGCAGAGAGTTGACAAATGCTTGTCTTGTCTGCTACATATTCTTGAAATAGACAAAGAAAATGAAAGAAATCAGTAGCTTCTCCAACTGGTTGAAGCAACAAGATCTTTGAGAAAATATAATCATCTTAGAGTTTTTAATAAGCCAGGAAGGATGTGCTAAGCATTGTCAGATAACTGGCATTCCTTAGGTTTTAAGGCAAAAATGTTGAGAGAAAAGATCCATATGGAAAATTTAAGATTGACCACAGAAATCTACATTGCATGAGTTTATTTCAAAGCAATTTCTTATTTAGTACATAATCTTTATGCCTATTCCACAAAAATGTACGTTTTTTTGAAGGCAGGAACTTCATGTTCTCTACTACTGTATCCTCTGTGCCTAGCATAGTGCCAGGCACATAGTATGTGCTCAATAAGTATTGGTTAAATGAATGAATATGTTATCAGCGAATCTGAACAGATATTGCAAAATCACAAATGATCCTGGTGAGAAGACATAAAAATAAGTCAACATGAGTATGAATGTGACTTTTGTGTGAAGTTACATTTAAAATACGTACATACACACACATAGACACACACACACACACAGTGGGTTCCAACAAATGTATACACAGTTTAAGAAACTGTATTAAAATTGTAATACTCAATATATACCAATAACAAAAGATAAATACAAGTCACATTTGACTTCTGCAATTACAAGAGGTGCTCAAAGTGGTTGCCATCAGTGTCCAGACACTTCTGACTACAGTGAACTATTGCTTGAGCATAGATAACATTTGTTACAATGTGTATACATTTTTTGTCACCCCAGTAGGTATTTGCATGCACACATGGAACAATGGGATGAATATTAAAGATTGGGACTAAATTTTAAGAATACTAAACCCCAGAAAACTAAACTCCAGTATTGGAAAAAATTTGACTATTAGGTTCCTGACTTTCAAATAAATTTGAACATTTCAAGTGCAAAATTTAGGATTATATTCCTATTTTCTGGGGAACATTTTCACTTATTAGAAAAAGAGCAAAGAATATCAGGAAATGTCTCTCAAAAGATAAGTTTGTAAAAGCTGAACCAGAATAGATAGGTCTATAGAACCTGTTACCAAAGGGTTAATAATTGACAGTGGATGAGAAATAATCAAACACTTAATTTTGTTTGTATTTTACTCCAATAATAATGTAGCAAATATTTATTTCACTTGTAATGTCTAATAGGTATTTTTGCATCATCCTAAATGATTTATATTTAATAACTTATATGACACTTCTAAAAACCCTTTGAACTAGGGACCACAATAATGCTTTTGGCAAGAATTAAGATACAGAAAAGTTAAATAATTGGCCAAAAGTCACGGAATTAATATCAGAGGTAGGATTTGAACTCAACCTCCAGATAAGTCATCATCTCATCCACTCCTTCTAGTGTCTCTGTTGAAAGGAATTGCATTGAAAAACAAGAGTCTAGCTCTATTTTACTGTTTGCAGCACACTTTAATGAGGATTTCCTCACTTAAACATGGTTAAATGTGAAATGAATTCCAAGGGAGGGAAGAGACAGTAAGAGAATACCTAGAAATTTAAATGAATTCAAGATTACTGGCCAGGATAAACAACTTTTCATCTTTGGAACAAAAAGAAGAGAAAGGGAAAAAAGCCAAGTCCTTGGCCTGAAGGGGATATAGTAGGAGATGACAGAAGGAATGCAGACCTTGAGGAAGGTTCTCTGCCTCCCGCACACGAAACTCACGCATCTGCTCCTTGGGGCTGGTTAAAGATAGGGCCAACTTTGTGTATGTGAACTCAGCAAGTGGTTTTTCATGATGATCCATTCCATTGATAACAGTGGCACCAATCGGTTTAGTTCAGCTTCATCCTTAGCAATAAAAGAGGAAAATCTTATTTTCTGTGCGAGTTCTTTTGCATATTGCTGATTAGAATGCATGCATTCAAAATGAATGAAAGAAATCTATAAAAACAGATATATCTTTTTATTTTGCTGTACTTTTTACCTTCGAAAAGAAGTGTTGAGAGACATATTGTTTAGGTCCAGAAGAATTTGAGCGTTAGGTTTCCTGACTTTTAAATAAATGTGAACTTCCTGAGTACAAAGTTTAGAATCAAATTCCTATTTTCTGGGCAAAGTTTCCTTTATTGGTGATAAAAATGTGAATTTTCTGCTTCAAAGATAAAAGACTTAAATGATTTTTAAAGGCCTGGGAAGCCCAGGATAGTGATTACAAAACTAAATTTTAATGAGTTAAGTGTAAATGAATTAGAAACATGCATCTCAGATTTCTTATTAAAACATACATAAGGTTACAGGTTATGAAGAAAAATGCTTGGCAAAATACATCTCAGCAGTTGCCAATCTTGAAACATCTGAGACATTTTATCAGTTGTCCCAACAGCACATGGAAAGCCTTTGCTTGCATCACTGAGTTCTTTTAAACTCGAAGTGCCTTTCCTAGATTCACTTGTTTAGCATAGTGCTTATTTGTTATTCCTGGGCACATATAAAACAAAGGATAAAGTGAACATTTCCCCAGGATTGCAGAGGATATATAACTCAGCTGTTTGGTATCTTATCAGAAAGGAACTGCAAACCCAGGCATCCGCCTCTCCAATGTTCACAAAGAACACCTTTATTCCATGCAGATTTACGTGTGTCTGCGTACTGAGTACATATGATTATCTAAAATGCCAGGGAATACTCATGAGTGACCAGGAGTCTGCTATTCTTTTTTGCCTGTTTTCTATAAATATGCTTTAAAACTACATCTTTCAGGATTTGTTAAAAAGACCTGGTCATGCTTCATTTTCTCAAAGAGAGGTAGAAAGTGGGAAAACTGAAATATTTGATACAAAGAAATGTCTTGCTCGTTTATAGTACGTATGTCGGAGGAGACAGAATACTTGCTTACACAGAAATAACTACTTTTGCTACCATGAAGTTCGGAGTATTTTAGAAAAAGGACAGGACAACTGAAAGTTGTAGAAACAATGCCCTTTCATTTCATTTTCTGCCATCTAATCCATCATCTTTGTTATCATCAACTGGTCTCTGGATAGTGTGCATGGCCCACTAATCTTAACATAAGGAGATAATCGAACACCTTAAGCTGTTTGATTTCCTCATGAAATCAAAACAAATAATTGAAACAAAACCTGTGTTAGATACTTAAATGCCATGCAAACATTGTACAACTAGATTCATTTGGTTATAAATTATTTTCTTATTTCACTAATGAACCCTACCTAGCAAATAAGGCTACATGTTGGGCCTGATGACCTGATCTTCATTATTAAATCATTTTGATGCCCCACAAGATTTAATCCCTTTCATTCCTGTTCCACCTTCTGTCCCACTTCCCAGATAATTTACATGAAGCACTGCGATGGGATTTCACAGGCCCTAATAATGCATTGTCTTATACCTGCAACTGTGCTCTGAAATTTGTCGATCAGACATTTATAATTCACATCTTACGAATGAAGAGCTAAGTGGCTGTGTGACCTTGGCTATCTGAGCATTGGTGTCTTTGTTATGGTACTTGCCACACCACATAAGGCTGTTTGGGGAATAAAATAAGAAAATGCATATAAATATTTTACCAGAGTCCCCAACACATATTAACTATTCAAGAGTATCAAATATTATTTATATTATTGCCTAACATCTCTTGGTTATTAGTTGATGAAATCTGCATCAAAGTCTGGGTCTTCTAATATCTGATCTGGTGCTCTCAGGCTCCCCATTGCCTGCAAGAAAATTTCTAAAATTATAATAAAAACCTTCATGTTGTCACTACTGTTTATTTTCCTAGCCTTACAGTTTCCAGCTCCTTACCCACTGGATCTGTAGCCAACCCAAGTTTTTAGCAGACACTCTTTCCTGCTCTCCCAAAGTACATATTGTCTTTAGAATCTCTTTCTGTCCAAAGATATACCATCCTACAGGACCCAGCTCAGTTGGTAAACAAGTGGACCTTAGAAACCCACAAACAGGACTTTCTGCTTCTGTTTCTAAGATTTTTTTCCACGTCTGTTTAATGGCTGTCCTCTCATTTTTAAAAATTTGTTGTCTGTTTCCTACACAAAACTATACTTAAAGTCAGGTTTTCCTACACAAAACTATACTTAAAGTTTTTTTTTTTTTTTTTTTTTTACTCAACTCTGACCCCTATATCGGCCCATTGGTTAATATTTGTTTAATTGATTATGGATTAATTGCCCCTCTTTATCATGCTGCCACATATGCTCAGGATGGCTTTGGCAGATCATATTTATAGAATGAGGGCTCTAAATTATATTTTATTAAACATTCAACCTGAAAGATCTAGTTACCCTGGTTAAATGTTGGTTCCATTCCTAGACAATGTTTTACTTGTTCACCTGATGATGGACAAGTAGACTGAATAAACTATAAATTTTTCCACAAACATTATTCAGCTTTCTACCACAACTGCCTACTTCTCCACCTTCATTCCTGCAAGTCTCCCCCTTTTTCACTATAACAGCTACACTGCTATGCTTAGTCCCTAAATCCTCCAAGCTCTCTTTCTTCGTCCTGGTGTTGGAGGAAAACTCTGCTTAGAAGAGCCTTTCCCCATTTTCACAAGGTTGTCTCCCTCTCATACTTCAGGTCTCATGAAATATCAACTTCTTCCATGACTGAAAAGTCAAGTAGACCTCCTGCTATCCTCTGTCATAGCTCCCTAATTCTTTTTTTTCTTTTTCTTTTTGTTCATGACTTGTATTTTATTTCTTTGCTTACTTTTTGTCTGTTTCTCACATTAGAAGTAAGTTCCATGAGAGCAGGGACCACACCTGTCTTCTGTAATAGCACTTCACATTACATGTTGAATGAATAAATAACGAAAAAAATGAATACAATTAGTATGGATGTTATATATTGGAGTGTTTATCAAATATACCATTTTAGTAAACCAGACAACTTCAGACCATAAAGACTTTATGAGGAGAAACAGTCAAAGTCAGTCGATCTGTCAAGAAGCCTGTACTCACGCGCCAGTCATTTGTCAGCAAACTGTTAGGTGCAGCACGAAGTACGGGACATGGGACAGGCCGGCCAGTATATAACATGCCTTTCCATTGCTCGTAGGACAATGAACAGAAGACTCTGTGATTTGGTCTTTAGACCTTCTAAGCTTCAGGCTACTACGTATTTTTCTTGAAAACTCTGACCCAGCCATCAGGTCTGCTTTCAATGTCTCCAAAATGCCATTCTCCTACCACAAACATTACCCCACTTTACTAATTAGAAAAGACACACAGGGTCAATTTATGGGATTCTCTCATGTGCCCCTACTGTTTCTTGTCATTTTCTTAAGCTCAGAGTTTCCCAATCAATGTATTCTTCAGCACGTGCCCTTTATTACCAGGCTACTGTTGCAACAGACCTCTCTGCCTTCCCACAATCTTCCGGAACTCTCATGATGTTCTATAAACCAAATAAAAGCACACACTTTTGCCCTAAGTACCCTAATGTAAGTTGGAGGGTCATTCTATGATTTTTATTAGTTCTCAACGATAGAGTAACTGAATTTGCTTCAGAGACCATGGTGGATGTGTGGAAAACTGTGAAAGGCTCATTGACATGATGGAAGAGTGTGAAGAAAGTCATAGTAAAGGAGGAGAAAGTGAAAGCACTGAAGCAATCAAGTTGGGTTTCTTTTTCTCCTTTGAGAGTCTTCAGGGTGAATAAATTCCCTAATATTAGAATGTCTTTTGTAATATAAATAACATTTTTATTAGTGGTACTTAACAAAAAATTTAAGGGAATTAATTTTAAGAATAAAAGGTGTAATTTTACAATTCCTCCCCCCTTGCCAAACAAGAACCTTCTTGTCTCTTGTGTTTTGACTCCATTAACATCTGTGTTGTTTGCATACAGTTGGTAAAACAGCATCAAATACAGCCTCTTCTCAAATTCATGGACATAACCTTCCTGTTCCCCAGTATGAATTAGTAATTAATACAGATTGTTATGTCTCTAGTATGACTCTATAAACACAACCCAGCTGTATTCATCTTCCGAAGTTGAAAAATGAGAACTAGCTTTTCTCCATTTAATTTTTTCTAAAGTTTCTGCAGGATGATGCTCGTGTTACAGTCAAACATCAGCTGTACAGCTTTCTCTTTCTTTAGCTATTAGTCCCTTAGGTATAACTCTGCAATCAAAGGGAGGTCAACTGTATCCAAATCAAAATATGCCAGAACGTCTCTGGTATAAATTTCTCCCTGAAGATTTCAGTAGTGTTACTTAGGAGAGGAAGAGAGAGTACTACGTTTTATCTGAAAATCTAAGAGCTTAATTCGTTTAAAAAAAAGTAAAGCCCTGAGTTATCCTTATAGAGAGCTGTGCAAGCATGGCATGCCCATGTTACTAATCAAGTTGTTCGTTTTTCTTTTCACTAAGTTTTGAAAGAACTTGAATAATCACAGAAGAAAAACACTGCTACGTAGGAACTAAATGACTACTATTGATAAACACTTTTCATGTTGCTCCTAAAGAGAGGGCATAGTAATTCAAATTCAATTTGAGCATCATAATCATTGCCCAGTATCCAATTAATTTCAGAAGCAGCTGAGGGTCAGTTCTTGGCAAAATTATGAAGTAAATAGAAAAGCATCTCTTTCTCTCTGTTTAGATGTCAGTGTCTCCACTTCTGAATTTCTTCAGTAATAATTAATTGTTCTATTCCCAATAGCAGGCTTAAGGTGGAATGCCTCCGAAGGGTTTCTGCATTTACTTGCCCTACATAGAAATCCAGGCCTGACTTAAATCATATCTTGAAGCCTAGAAGCTTCCTCTCATTACAGGGAGAAACAGGTCCTGATTGGAGTGACACTGAAACTTGATTTCAATGACAGCATTCCTCTCTCTAGTTGTTCTTGTACAGCCTAAATCGGATGTTGTTTAAAAGAATTCCACTACCAAGAAGATAACGTTTGAATGTCTCCTATTTGCAAATGAACATAACACGTATGAATAAATTTTCTCTCAGCTAATGCCATTGATTTCCAAATGTTCAATTTATTTGTAATTGTTTCTTCTTTCTTTCATTATTAACTAATTCTTCAGGCTGGTGGTTTGATGCTTGTGGTCCATCCAATCTAAACGGAATGTTCTATACAGCGGGGCAAAACCTCGGAAAACTGAATGGGATAAAGTGGCATTACTTTAAAGGGCCCAGTTACTCCTTACATTCCACAACTATGATGATTCGACCTTTGGAATTTTGAAGGTACAGTGTCAGAAGCAATTATAGAAACAAAAAAAGAAATCTGGAGAAGCTACCGGATGAGAAACTGCTTGAAAACTTCTGAAGCAAAACAATATTTTCTCCCTTCCAGCAAAAAGTGGCAGTTACGTGAAATCACCAAGGTTCTGGACTGTGGATTTGGAGCCTTTTGAGTTCACAAAAGTCTCTGCTTGGGGTTACCATGCTCATGTGGCTTGACTATAGAGGATGCCACTCACTATCAGGCTTTAAAAAGCGAAGAAACTGCTCAGTTTGCTGCGCTTCAAACTACTACTGGATCTTATTTTGGAACTATGGTAGCCAGATGATAAATATGGTTTATTTTATGTAAAACAGAAGAAGAGGAAGAAAATGAACAACAACAACAAAATATACACGAAGAATAGAAACAGGCCTGCCATAATCCTTTCAAAAAGATGTATCACACCAGTGAAATGGTGTTGTTTCTATGCAAACCTACTAACAATAAGTTTATACTGTTGCACAATTTTAATAAAAGTTCAGGAAGAACAGCATTGCCCTTTGAGTTGGTTAAATGTTAATGGATTTCAGAAACCTAATTCCTAAATCATGCCCACCTAGTTGATTTCAGGTAACCCATCTTCAAAAGTAAATTCCATTTTGTTATACCGTAATGGATTGTAGTGCACGAAGGATATCAGTGTGAGGTACAAACATGCTCTATTACTCTTTGATATTTTGATACAGTTCTGAGAAAAAGTGGACATAATCAAGTACGAACATATAAGGTGAAAA
Source organism: Rhinolophus ferrumequinum (assembly GCF_004115265.2). NCBI lineage: Eukaryota > Metazoa > Chordata > Mammalia > Chiroptera > Rhinolophidae > Rhinolophus > Rhinolophus ferrumequinum. Next base: position 48,034,638 of record NC_046297.1, on the reverse strand, counting down.
ATTATCCCCCCATGCTACAGTTTTCATTTACTTTAAAAACTGACTGACTGATATATAAATATATTTATAGCCTAAGTAAAGTTCAACGAATGTGAAATATATCATCAAGCTCTTAAAATAATATACATGCATTTAATATTTCCTTTGATATTACACATGAAAGCAGTTTTTTAGAGTGTATTAAGTTGAAGTAAAACCAAATAAACTGGAAAAGTTTATTTTACAGTATTTTTTTTGCATGTGTACACGTAACTGTAACTTCATTATTTTAAAAATGATCTTAGATTCTTCACCCTGTTATTTCATGCTAATTTAATTTTTGCTAATTAACTGAAACATGCCTTCCAGATTTACCCTGTTCCAGTTTCTATAAAAGATACACTTTGAAGTCTATGAGAATTAACAGAAGAATTATAAATATCATTGTACATAGGATGTTTATATCCACGGTAAACCTAATAGCTGTTTAACCTGGAATATGCAACATTGTCTTTAATTGATGCAAATAAACCCATTTTCCCAAGAAATCTACTATTCTACTTCATGAAATACATTACATTTTCATATTTTTCTCCCTCAGACTCTGTTTTCTTAACCAGTTTCTGATTTTTAAACATTAAATCAGTTAAGAAAATTGGCAAAACTCTGTATTATACATAAGGGAAACACACATACACAAAATTAATTATAGTCACCTGAATAAGAAAATTCTGACTGCTAGCTGCTGTTAATCTCTTAATGAAAATTTGCCTGTGGGATAATCTATTTTAGGTGAATTTGAGGAACGTACATTTTTGTGGCAATTTGAAGTTACTACAATATTTTATCAAGAAATGCTTTCTGATTCTGAATGTTCAAGGTTACAATAGTGAACAGTTTTTATCAAAACATGAGTTATTATGACAGAAGAAAATTGAAATACATATTGTGTGTCATCCTCTTAGAAAAATAAAAGTTTTTTTCAAGGCAACAATACCAATTTCAGACCTGGTGACTTGATCTATTATGCCTTCATTGCCTTCCTCCATGTGAGAGAATAGAGCTATTCATATGTTTAAGAAAATATTTTTTAAAGTTTACCGTCAAGTCTTTATATTTTGATCTATATACAACCTCATTTTGCCTTACATATGATATCTGCAGGCATTACACAGTGTTTCTATTCTTGGTGGCTCCTTGATTGTACTGTTTAGCCTCTCCCTCTAAAAACCTTGATTGTTTTCATTTAAGTGAATGAAAGTGAGTGTTTTGTTCGTTTTCTACAGATTTTTTTTTTACCAGTCTTTTGATAAAAATATTATTTCCTAACTCCTATTAGAAAAATAAAATGAAATAATAAAAAAAAGAGCATGATATTTACTGTTTTCTTATCTGGGTTTGAAAAATGAAATATTGTTTCCAATTATTTATAATAAAGCAGTATAAAATGTTTTATGACTCCATTAAGTGCATTGTGTAATGCCTACATGTTTGTGGCCATTTAAACATGTATATCTTTTGCATTTAATTATTTCAAGATAAGGTAATTAGGTATTAGGATTTTGTCTTTAAATTTTTATTTCAATAAAATTCATGTGGTTTCTATGCAAATTTCTTCACATCGATCACAGCTTTATTTGATTTAAATGAAATTGAAAATGTATTTTTGCAACCTTATATCATTTTAAATGCATGTTTTACAATTGAAGATCTATGGAAGTATGGAATCACTGAAAAAAAAAAAAACCTAAATGCACTAAAGCCTCAATCTTTGAAAAACTTTGTCTGGGATGTGATAAGAAAACTTAGCTCCATTACATAGAATGGTTGATCAAGCGATGGGGGTGAGTCCCACATCTCTGCTGTATGATTGCTATCTCCTGCCAATTGTTGAATGCTGTGTTATCATATGATAATTGACAATAAAGTCTAGGAACTCTGTATGTGGAATAATAGGGTGTGTGTTGTACACCTGAGTTTGGTATAAAAGGGAAAGAGCTTAAAGAAGATGCTACTCACCTGTCATGCCTCCCATCCTATCAGCTGTCTTTCTAGTTCTGTCCTTCCAAGGACGTTTCTTACCTTTCTCCTTAAATTTCCTCCCATTGCCAAGACATTGATTTGAACCTTCATTAACTCCCACCTACATGACTGGAAAAAATTCTCTTTCTCCTGCTACTCTCTGCTCCTATTCACCCATATCCACACTAGCTTATTCTTAAAGCCAGACTTCTGAAGATGTTTCTCCCTGCTCAAAAACCCTTCAGTGCTTCCTCACTACTGCCTCAGTTTGAAACAAACGTGTCAGGCTAACCCCATTCTGTACTGCCATGTAGTTCCATCCCACCTACTCAGTATTCCAATCAAAATAAAGAAGCTTCTGTGCTAGACTGCTTTCAAAAACCACCCCATCGTTCCGTCTCTCTGTGCATACCCTTACAGTGTGACTGCAACTCATCCCTTAAAGGGGTGGAGCCTATTTCCCCAGCCGCTGAGTGGCTGGCTTGAGACTTGCTCTTGCCAACAGAATGCAGAAAAGTGCTTGTGTGTCACTTCTGAGCCTAGGTTTCAAGAGCCATTCAGCTCCACCCTACGAGAAGTGCCAGGAGAAAAAGCCCAAAGTAGCCTAATGGAGGATTAGAGGCCATAGGAAGCAAGACAGAGCTTCCCGGCTTAGACCACCCCAGTCCAGCTAGTCCCCAGTTGACCCAGCGGATGACTCCAGATACCTGAGTGATCTCAGCTGAGATCAACTGAGCCTGGCTTAGGTTAATCGAACTGCCCAGCTAATATGCATATTCATGAGAAACAATAAGGGCCTGTTATTTTAAGCTACTATATTTGGGGGTGTTTTGTCAAACATCAGTATTGTAGTAATAGCTGACTGATACAGAATGATACAGCCCCTCCCTCCCACACACAAGATTCCTATGCCATCCTAAGGTTTCAGAACCACTCCTCAAAATGATCCTCGTCTCCTTCAGGATGGCAAAAGTGCAAACAATTCTCTATAGGGCATCAAAATACTACCTGCTTCATGACAATGGTTCTGGTGTCCTCTATTAATTGCCACCTTCCATTCATATGCTCTGAACACATTTTCTTTGAGCTTTGTCTTATATGCTCTACTGTTTTGTGAGAGGGTATTTCTTATTCATCTTTTAATACTCCACAGTACCTAGTAGATCCTTTTTATTTGTTGTGAATTGCTCTGAAAGATTGAGGAATCCCATATATATATAAATCTATAAAATCCAGCATTCATAGATTTGACCACTACCTTAAAGCATTTATTTTCAGACTTTAAAATTAGCCCATTCTCCTCCAGAAAAAAAAGGATGTACAAATTTACAACTTTAGTCATCTCAGAAATCTACTTCATTATCAACTTTTCTGGAACATATATATTGAGTAGATTGAGGGAGGTTAATGCTTCTTTCATTTTTAAAACAATGTCAATATGTGAAATGTACAATTGAATAGTACTTAGTCATTTTATTACACATTTATTGTTTTTTTAATATAATATAATGATTTTGCATATATATACACATATATACACATATACACATAGATGTACATATATATACATATATATATATACACTTAGGTAGCTCATTTCCAGTTTTAGGATTTAAGGTTCGGTTGAAGCCGTCTTTTAGTTGATTTGGCTCTTTTAATAAAAGTAGTGTTTTTTTTAACTCAAAGTCAACAATTTCTCATGTATTCTCTGATCATTACTTTATTGATTGCTTACTTTTATAAGCCATTGAGATTAAGATAGTGAACATAATAAGAGGATTCCTAGGAAATACTGACATTAAACAAGTCTTTAGATCTCTTGCATTCTTTTAAGAAAGAAAGCAATAGACTCATCCCACATGACAGGTAATGGTTAAGGTTTACTAACTCCCAGGAAAAACAGTCTCAAACTTTGGACATATTAACTCATCAAAATGGGAACGGATATTTTATATTGTTTTGGTGGAGAGGAGAATGACTTCTGATATCATCCTTTCCAGGCGATCGCCTACTCCCTCCGCTCAAAAGACCAGTCTACCTCCTGCCCATACATCCACTCCATCTTGGCTCTCAGGGGGAGCTGATGTTCTTGCTGTGGTGGTTGGAGCTAGGAAGGTACCACTATTAGCTGGTTCTGCTGTACAATCGGGACTACCTAAGTTTCTCCTATATAAATTATTGTTCTTTAATATTCATCAGCTTTCTAGGTATACTGTAAGGAACCAGAATCCACTAAAAAAAAAAAAGTACTAAACCACAGTAAGTTAAAAATGGATTTAAAATAAAATATTATAAACAAGGAATATTTATTTGTGTGCACTTTAATACAATGTCTGAACACCAAAACAGTGAAATAAAAGGTTAGAGAAGGAAATCCTTAAGGTTCTAAATTAACTTGAATATTTCTATTGGAAGAAAGGTACAACCATAATAGTCCTAATGAGATGCTGGATGGTAGTTACATAAGCTCTTCCTTTAGGAAATTATTTTATAGCTTTAATGGCAGAATGTGAGTTATATTTAACAAATGTACTGAATAATTACTGGCATCCAGATGAAACATTAGGAAGGTCCTAGGGATACAGATGACTAAGGTATAAAGAAATTCAGTTCGTGAGAAAACAAATAAGTAGACATTAACGAGCAGCACAAAAAGGTTTTAATTAATAGAGTTATTATATTTAAGGTGCAACAAGAATACTGAGACAAGAGTGATTAAGTCCGCTAAAGGTGATATTGTGTACAGTCGTAAATAATAATAATATAATAATAATGTGTGTAAAAAATGAGGAATAATGCTCAATGCATAGTAAATTTTATATGTACACATTTTTAAAATTCAAAGAAACATATAGGTCTCCCTCAATTTACACCATTCATTTCATAGAAGATGGTATCTGAGCATTCTTTTTCAAGTTTATTGGTAGTTTACAGAGAGACAGAGGAGGAACTGCAAAGGTATAAAAATGTCAGAGAGAATGGAGTTATGGGGACCCCCACGTCGCTCACTATGAATGGACTGTAAAGTTTATTTGAGGGAGGGGCAGCAGGAGATGAGGCTGGAGATATGAAGGGCTTTCAGTCCTACGCTTAGGCTTCATTTTCTTGTTAACGGGAGATGATGCAGGATGGTGCACACCTTAGAAAGACTCTACTTGCTGCAGTTAGTAGATGCCTTGGAAGAGGGTAAGGCTGGGGAAGTTAGGAGCAGTGCGGATGCTATTAGCAAACCCACTCGGACGAGAGCCTGCGCTGTGCAGCAGTGACAGTAGCAATGGACTGGAGAAGTGGGATTTTGAGACATATTAAGGAAACAGAATCTAAAGCTCTACATGATTGGATGGGAGATGGGGATGAGATCAAGATCTTTCCCTCCCTTTGTCTTAGTGAATTAGCTAGGAGGTGGTGCAAATGTCCAAAATAGGGAACACAGGTTTCGAGAAGTGGCTAATGAGTTAGGTTTTACTTGCTGAGTCTGAGAGGCTAGTGATTCAAGTTTGGTCATTGGATATACTCATACAAGTCTGAGCTACAGCAAGACTGAAGTGGAAGATTTGGGACTCTACTATATCTAGGCAGAACTTAAAATTACTGGATGAGATTATTTCAAGACAGTAGAGAGTGACATAGATCTCTGTGAAAAACTTGATGACACATAAACGTTTTAACGAGCAGGTAAACAAGGAGAATTCGAAAAGAAGACGAGAAATTAAAGTGGGAATTGCGTCACAGTAGATTGCACCAAGAGTTAGGGACCCCGGAACTCACCACAGAGTGCGGGAGGCATTAGGATTGCAAAGTGGCACTTAAGGATGACTTGGTGATTTTTACGAGGCAGCTTTAGAGGTGTAGAGGTTAGAATCCAGCTAAGAGAGTTCTGAATAAATGGGAGGTAAGGACATGGAGAGAATTAGACCTTTATTATTTAGAATGACTTCTTGAACAATATTATAGTCTGGGAACTGGTTAGAAATGCAGAATCTCAGTGCTTGCCGCAGAACATTGAATTAGAATCTTCATTTTTAACAAGATCCTCAAGTGACTCGTATGGACATTAAGGTTGAGAAGCTTTGGTTTAAAATTATACTTTCCAGAATATGACTGAGAATGGAAGGAGATCGGCAGGGAACTAGAGGGATAGAGCCAAGGATAGGATGGTTTTCAGGATAGGAGGTGTGTGAATGTTTGTGCAGACTAAGGGGAATGAGCCTGGAGAAGAGCTGAGGTTGAAAGGAGGAACAGAAAAGTCATTGAGGAAGCAAGTATTTTGAGGCAGCTGAGGACATGGGATTAGAGTGGAGGGAGTGAGAGGAGGCTTAGTTTGAATCGGGGGAGAAACATCTATTCCTCTAAGAAAAGAGACTGGGAGGGAATGAAATGCCATAGGAGGAGCAGCCACCTAATGGCCTCTTTTATAGAGGAAATGGAAGGGAAGGAGACTTTATGAGACTGTTGTAGGCAGTTTAATTAAACAGTGTTTAAAAATAGATTCTGAGTAGCCATAGAAGGTAAAGGGAGAACTAAACTGGCCAGAGGAGTTCCAACTTTACCAAGTGCTATTAAACATTTAATTAAGGTTGGAAATCATGACTGTGAACAAGACTAACCCACGTTTTCCAGTGATTTTCATACGTGTGAAAATAATGATCAGTATCACTTAGCAGCTTCACTCTGTCACACCTGGGTCACTTTACAACAGCTAGTGCCTATTTCTGTGTGCACCATTTGTGTCTGTGAATGTCCTCACCCAGAAAAGAATTGCCATCTCTTTGAAGTCCATCCAAATTCTCCTAAACTCAATTAATCAACCTTCTTCTGTGCCCTCGGAGCATTTCACTTCTACTTACATTACAGGATTCTCACAGTTTGACTTGCATTCTCGTCAACTGTTAACATACTTGTCCCCTCTCCAGATAATGAGCATTTGGGGCAGGAATCAAATTTAATTAGTTTTGTGTTACTAGAACTAATATCGTGCCTATAACATTCTTGAATCTCAATTAAGTGTCAGGTGATTTGTTCTGTCTTTTTCTGTCCCAGACTATAAACTCCTTGAGTTCTTATTCTGTGTCTTGTTTTACTTTGTGTTTCCAAGACCCGACATAGTACTAAGACAGCTTAGCTTAGGTGGTAAGTAAAGTCTGGTTAGTTAGGTGGGTAGTTGGATGGATGGACACATGACACTTGAATGAAAACAGGAGATATTCAAATGATCTACCAAATCATTTTCCCCCCTGAGAGTTTACATTTTAGGAAAAATGCCTTCCTGCTTTTAACAAAAAGATTATAGAGACCCATTTTTTTAAAAACATCAAAGAGCTCATGTAAAAAGAACATCAGATTATTTATATACTAATGAGAAACATGTGGGTTACATTTCTTTAAAATTAAAGATTTTTTGTTTAAAGTATAAGGAAAAAGTAGAAACAAGCACTAGACCCTAGCATAACAAAACCATTTGATAATATTTGAGCTATGTCCAAATATTAATATGATTAACACAGCGAGTCTAGTGCTCAGAGAACAGCAGCACTGACCTGAACCCAGCCCAGGAGGGGAGACCCAGAGGGCAGGATGACAGCATTTCTTGGGGCCATGGAGCAAGGAAAGGGAGACATAGGAATTTCCATTATTATACAAAAAGACAAAAGCCTCCACTGTAGTCTCTCTTGCACTATTAGGTTCTGATATTGTTGCTTTTGGGCAAATGTAGGTTAAAAGTGGGAATGAGCCACTTAAAGAGGGTGCCCGGTGTATAGACAGGAATCAGTAAAAGTTTGTTGCTTGACTGTCTCTGAGCCGCAAGATGCCAAGAAGTCTCCTTGCAGACGCTGTTGGCGCCCTTGGCAGTTATCTCTACATAGGAGAGCCTGTTGACTGGGAAAACCTGTGATGCTTTAGCAAGAGGAGTTTGTTTGACTGTTTCTGGCCAAGAGAGCATGCGCAGCACCTGCATGAGGTGAGCTAGAAATGCTGGATCATCGGTGTCTCAGGAAACAGTCTTTAACAGATGACAGATGTTGTAGACAAATACCTCAGCTTCTTTTCCCCTTCATCGAGGTAACTCTGGGGTGTATCCTACACTGTCTTTCAGATTTCCCAGCGGAAATGAGCTCCAGCCGCCCACATTGGCAACAAGCTTGATAGCAAACCATTTGTTGTCTTACTGTCTTTCATGTCTTATCGCCAACCCTTTACCAGTGTTTCTTGGAAAACCCTCCCAAATACACTGCTTGCCTTTAAATCCTTTTTGCATGCTCTACTTCTGGTAGAACCCAAATCAAGAGAAACAGAGATGCCTCCAGTAAGATAAAAGCCAGCTGAATAGGAACAGTCACAGAGGAGCCTCTATGAGGACAGATGGAACTGGTGGTCTCTCAAAGAAGTCACCTAAATGCTGTGAATTATATCATATTTTAGTTATCATTGTGCCTCCCATTACGAAGTTTTGTTAAATGTGCTAGGCCAGTGGTTACCAGAGGAAAAATGAGGTGGGGAAGGGGGGATAGAAGAGGATAAAGGGGGTCAAATATATGGTGATAGAAGGAGAACTGTCTCTGGGTGGTGAACACACAATGCGATATATAGATGATGTATTATAGAATTGTAAACTTGGAACCTATGTAGTTTTGTTGACCATTGTCACCCTAATAAATTTTAATTAAAAAAAAAAGAAAAAGAAAAAAAATGTGCCAGGCTAGAATCGAATATGCTATGGATAATTGAGAGAAGGATGTGTACCCATACTGTTTTGGAGTAAAAGCATTCAAAATAATGACCCCTGAGGCAATATTGGAGGATGGCCATAGGGGCTGGGAAGTTCTGGGTGGGGAGAGTGGGGGTGTAAAGTGAAATGAATTAGAGCTGCCAAGTCATACTGCTCTTCCTCATGAAAGGATGCGTCCACAACTGTAACCTTGGACTATTTCAGATTAAGGAGTCATCAAATTTCCTTAGAGTGCCCCCAACTTAAATGCACTCCATATGTAGTGGGTGTATTTGTCCAGACCCAAGCTAGTGGTTTACTTCTACACTATTCCTCCACTCCTCCATTTCAGCGTGCCTCTCACTGCGTCATCCTCCTTTCCCTGCTACCTTTCTACTTCTCCAACCTCGTTGCTTCCAAGCACTATGGAGCCACAACATTCCTAGTCCTGTAAACCACATAACTCAGTCTTTCATGTTCTTAAAATTGATTAAATGCAAACTCAGGCGGTTTTTCAGCATTATTCTGTCAGTGGGACACATGCGTTTGGCTTAAAATCTTTCAGCGTTTTATTGGTTTTCAACATTAAAATCTTATTTGTTTGTGCCAAAAAATATTTTATCAACATATGTATTTCAAACGGTCATAGCCTTTTGAGTTATTGCACTGAGCTCTCTGCTTATTATCTCACTCAGCCGAAATCAAGGCTTTTGCAGGCTGCATTCTCATTTGGAGCTCAGGATCCTTTTCCAAGCCCATGTTGGCAGCATTCAGTTCTTAAGGTTGTAGGACCGAAGTGCCTTTTTCTTGCTCAGTGTGAGCTGAGGACCACACTCAGCTCCTGGCTGCTCTCAGGACAAATTGTTCATATGGACTTGACCTAATCACACGAGCCCTTTAAATCTGGGTAGAGAGGTTGGAGACAGGAGTGAAATCCATCACATTCACAATGCAGGGAATTATGTAGGGCAAGTATGACAGGGAGTAGGGAATCTTGGGTGCCAACAATAGATGATCCTGCCTACAATAAATGTTAACCAATAGTATAATAATACTCTGCTTATTAGGAAAAGGATATAGGATTTTAGAAATGGAGGCTGTACTGTGAAGCATTGTCATATATATAGTTAATGCCTCAAGAAACAATCTTCAACAGATGATAAATATCTCTAGACAAACACTTCAACTGAATAAAAATAAATATATATATTTATATTTATACACACACACACACACACACACACACACACACGGTGCCAAAAAAATGTATACACATTTTAGGAAAGGAAAAAAAAACTATTAAAATTGTAATAATATATACTGATAACAAAAAATGAATACAAGTCACGTTTGACTCCTGCAATAACAAGAGGTGCTCAAAGTGGTTACCATCAGTGTCCAGACACTTCTACTTTTGCTACTGCTTGAGCAATGTTGACCAAAGTGTCCACTTGTATACATTTTTTTGGCACCTCCAGTATATATATTCAGAAGATCTTGGCCAGTGACCTAGCACTGATATTTATCCTGGAAAATTATCTTGCTGTCCCTGAAATTGTTTCCTCAGGTATCAACATGGTTAATAATAATAACCTTTATCTTTTTTTTCCTTTTCTAGTATTATTGTCAGATCTAATGAGATAATGTAAGTATCTACCGTATGTATAAATCTCAATTTCACAAGACCAGATAAGCAAGGACTATCACAATACTTTATATTACGATAATATAATTACATACATAATACATTGTATTTTTAAATCAACTTAATTTTATCTTCAAACCCCATCAGGTCAACAAGGAAATCACCTCAGTTATTTTGGGGGCTCCCCTACCCCATCACAGCGTAGAAGCCCAAAGGCTTACAGAGATGAAGGTCATGAGGAACACATCTCCATACTCCAGGTTGTTAACTCCTCAGGTACTCATGGTCCTTATCCCAATATTCTTCATGAGGCCCTGAGATGCTTTGGGGCTGGCAGATAGATGAGAAATCTATCCTAGCCATACTATTCTAAATGTGATTTCTCAAACACAGAACTCTCCCCTGTCTGAGTCTTACATCTTTGTGAATTCAAGTCCCACTGTCTGGAATGCCTTCCATTTCCTACCCTGTGTCCAGGACTATTGAAATTGTCCAAATCATTCTTGAAGCCTTTACTCAAACATTACTTCTTCTATTACATCTTTCTTGATCCACAGTAGCCTTGTTCCCATGCCTGTGAATTCATAATGTTTTTAAATCTATAACAGTGCCTAATACGAGGTATTCTAGTTACTTGCTTTTGATTATCTCTCTTCCTCACTAGATCATGAGCTCCCTAAGAGAAGGAACTCTGTTAATTGTTGTATTTCTTAAATTTAGGATAAAACTCAATCTTATAGCACACAGTACATGAAAATAGATATTTGTTGAAAGAATATCACCATTTGCTCATTCTCTCTTACACTCTGTATCCCAGTTCTATTAAACTTTCAGTTCATCTTATTGATATTGTATATATATGATATTGGAAGCAATACTAGGGAGCAAAATCATCTTGTTGAAAATTAGTAAATGAAGAGAAAGAATCAGGTATTTATCCTGCCTATCCTACATAAAATGTATCTCGGGATAACCAATACGTTCTCTTTACAGAATGATACAATTACAGTATCACCATTTTGCAGGCCCTAATGAACTAGTGGATCTGAGCAATGACTGTTAACATCAATAAAAATAAAGAACTAAATGTCATGTGACTCCCAATTGAATCACACAACTTTGTTTATGAAGCATTCTTGCCCAAACCAAACCTAAATCCTTGATCCAACCTCTAGCTCTAACTACCAGCTTATAGGATCTCTATTTAAATGAATAAACTATAACATATATTTGCAAGACAATCAGGGAAATTTGAAAGAGAAATCTTAAAAAGATGGGCAGGTCCATATGGTACAAGGGTATCAGAGAGTGGACTTATTAAATAAACTCAGTTTTCAAACTCATTCATAAATTATGCAAATATTTTCGTTCAAATTTGCTAGTACCTTTTCATCTTCCTTGATATGATCAGTTTTTCTTGCACACTGATCAAAAATGTTACATTTGAATATTTTCATAAACAGATTCAAAATCCACAAGAACTCTATTTATAAGATTTTTAACAAATGAGTTTCCAATATTTTTAAGTATGCATAGATTAATGCTTCAAAGTAAACACATTTTCAGAAACAAAATCATTTAATGTGGAAAAATCTCTTAACTTTGTTTTTCAAAATGATTTTTCCATAGCAAATATTTCTCTGAATATCAATTTTGTTTAAAATAAGTAATTTTAAAAAATTTATCCATTAGTTATATTAGTGGTAATTATTTATCATAAAGGAATTTGGAATACTCTTATAGCCAGAAAAATAAGTGAATAGATTAGCTTTAAGTCCAACAACACGCTTTTAAAAGTTCCTTTAAAGTATTTTGTCTCTCCGATCATGAAATGTTTATGTGAAAGATTTTCATGACTACTCCCTATCTCAACACAAAGTACTTTGTAAAATTCTACTATATCTTAGCTGCCTTACTTTTATGTACAGGGCATTCTTTAAGAGTTTATATACTCTAAGCATTTCTAGATTTATGCGTCCTTTTGCCCAAATAGCTTACCTAGGAAGGATTCAGGAAATTATGTTCTGTGCTCAATATTTTCTTGGAATCTTTTTGAAATACTCCCGTAAAAAGCAGCTGCTTCATCAGTGGTTACACTTCACAGTTATTTCCTCAAAACATTGTTTTTATTAACAAAATAACTTTCTGCTGAGAATGCATCATTTCTGCTAGATCTTCCCTTTGGTGGTTTATAAAATAACGAGTTCTTTTTGTATTTCATTATTGAAATAGAATCGAGAAAATGCGATCAGCTGAGGCATGTTAGTAACATTTGTGCCTTTTTCCAACTACATTGCAAAACTTCCAAGTTGAGTGGCTTCTTTCTAATACTCATGTCTATTCATCTGTATCACTCTTTTGTAGCTTTCAATGATTTTTTTGACAAAGGTTAAATATTTAACTACATTTTTATATTATTTTCTGTGTATTACTTTAGCCACTTTTATTGTGGCAGGAAGAATAAGCATGTCCCTAAAAGTATTTGGCTTTCTGTTTTTCATCATTAAGTAACAAACCTCAAAAAGTCTTTTAAACATTAATTTTTTTATTTAGCAAAAATTTGTAAAGTCTGGTTGAGTGTCCTATGATTTTAAACATTACACTAAGGTATAGATGTTTGTTTTTATGTTCTGACCACTTCTCTCAAAATTCCTCAAGCTAAATGTGAGAGAGTCAAGGCACCAGAGCCCACATGGGTGACTAGTAAGTCTCAATTTATTTGCATTGGACAACTTTGGATTTTATATCCTACTGATTTATTCTTTATTATTTTAAATTTTCTCTTACAAACAGACAGAGAAGTTTTAATATTTCTTCCTGTAATCAAAAGCTTGTCTTGCAGACCCCCTGGAGTAGACACCCCACTCTGAAACCACTCCTGTCTCTTATAAGCACCTCCTAGGTAAGGACTAGGTTTTATTCATTTTTGTAAACCTAAATCCAAGTTCAGTATTTAGCAGATGCTAAATAACTGGTGATAGAGCTATAGAGAATTGAAATACGATCTCTGGATTAAGTTATATATATTCTTATTCTTTCAGAGGAGGAAATTTGTCTCGTTCACTGTACTTAGTTTATTATCTAAGGTTCATCTCACTCACCCTTTGATGATGCTGCTTATAGATATATAGGTGTTTAACAATAACACCAGTTTCATTAAGAAGAGCTGTATTTTATCATAGTTCTTAAAAACAGGCTATACTCAAGTATCTGTAATCTGATTTAGAATTTAGAATGTTACAAGTATCTGTTATTTAAAAAGTGGACTATAACCATAAAAAATAAAAAAAACAACAACAACACCCTTTTGTACCATTCTCAGTACTACTTCCTCCATTTAAGGAAGCAAGAGTGAAACCATTATACAAAGCCAGAGTATAATATGTGTACTTCTCTTGGATATTTAATAACTATGACCAAAACAAATACTTCTTTGCCTCCACTTAATAATATTGGGTTTAGTCTCTTGAAACATGCCTACCTAAAATTTAATATTTCTCCATAATTAACCACTATTTATTGGCCTTAAATAATAGACTTGGAGCTATTGGAAAAAAAAAAAAAAGATAATTTCTACCTTAAGGGCTTGCTGTGTAACTTGGAACTTGGACCAGAAGCCAAATGGAAATGTTTCAAGATAGAGATTCAATTTTAGCAACATTTGTAATTCAGAGATAGAATTAGAAGGAGCCAATAACCCCCTAAGTTATAATACTTGAAATTGCCAATTTTAACTAGTCAATATTTATGGAGCACCCACTGGGTGGAAAATGCTGTAGTGGCACCATGGATAGCTAAAAACAAAGTAAGCATTTTATTACAAGGAATGGACAATTCATTAGGATGCCACTGTGTCAAACCCTCAATATCACGCTAGTTGCTCTGCTATGAAATTGAATGGAACATTAATAAGTGAACTCAAGTATTTTTATGTTTCTTCAATACTAAGTTCTTGTCCATGATTCTGCCACACCCGGAATGCTGATTGCAACATACTGAACATCCAGACAGAATTTCTTCGTCATTTCTACCCCAGGTTGTTGGGATCCTGAGGCAAGTTCCCCAGGTTCTATTTGCATGAAGCCTCTTCGTTCCCCTCCATAAAGCTGTGAATGAAGGGCTGGGTTCCCAAAGAGCAGACTAAAATTCTCAAGCAAAGAAAGACAAAAGGGAAGCTCTTCCAAAAATTTGTGAAGGGCGCCCCTAAAGTAAGGGAATAAGCAATGATAAGTGAAAGGGTCATCTCTGACTAGAGGTTGATGTGCATCCTTGAGCAGCAAATATTACTAACAAGAATGCCAGGAATAACGGAAGATGTAGTCTAGCCAGACAAGATTGTCAGGGGACAATCACTAATTAAATGTGTGCCAAAAACAGAATCAATGATTGCACTAGTGTTACAGGAAGGCCTTGAATGTGAGTATGTACCTGGGTAGGTGTGTGTGGAAGCCGTTTGAAGGAACTTTGATCTGTGGCCCGGGGGAAGGAGGGAATCATGTGAACATTTTAGTGGAGTTGAAGCAAATGGCAGACCACCCAAAAGTAGTTTTGAAAATTTGACCGTAACCAAGGCAGAACAATAACAAAACCCAATGCAGGTTAGGGTGGGGGAGGAGGTTGGGGGAGCCCAGTAACAAGATAGAAAAATAGTTTTAGGAATTGTCATGGATAATAAATAATGGATTATTGGGGATGGTGTTTCCCATGAAGGCAAAGGACATTCTCGCATCAAACACCCTGGAGAGGAAGTACTGATTGAGAAGGCAAATATTAGGTTGATAAGAGGCAAATCTTTCTCTTTCTCTTAGGCCTTAACTCTAAAACATGGAGACATAGAGCTCTACTGGGAGTGTGGGAAGGGAGTTAGAGCGACTTCCTGCAACATTTGTTTGTTTCTTTGTTTATTAATGAATACAATGAGTAATTGTTATGCACAGTCCTAGTCTGGGAACAAGACCGACATAGTTCCTGCATCACTGAAACTTAGCGCATAAATAATTTAACTATTATTTAATAATTTAACTTAGTTTCAGATAATATTGCTATTAAGAAAGGTAGGATGTAAAAATAAAGGGGCAAGGGATGAAGGGCTCATTTTAGGGGAAGTGGTCAGACAACAGTGAGAAGAGGACTTTAAGGGGACTTTAATATGAAGAAGCAAACTAGGCAAAAGCTCTGGGGACAGAATGTTCTAGAAGAGGGAACAGCAAATAAAAAGCCCCAGAGGCAGTCACGTACTTGGTGTGCTAGGGAGAGAGAGAGAGAGAAGGTCAGCGTGGAGGGAGTCAAGTGCTAGGAGTGATCCCAGAGGTCACAGAAGTAGCCGCACCCATGGCCTGGAAGTCTCTCTCATGTATCTTACGGACTTCGGTTTTGTTCCAGGGGCTGAGGGAAGCAGTGGAGGGTTTTGAACAGTGCACAGTGTGATCTGATTTAATTCTTAAATATTATCTCAACTTTTTTGCTCTGTGATGAGAGCTACAGCAGGATCTGTGATAATCTACATCCATTTCTTACCACTGATATCGCAATGGCACCAGCATTATCCTAAGTATTATTCCAGAAATATCTACCAGTCAGAGGTTTACATTCTTTCGAGGATATGACATTATTTTTGAGGGAAATTTTAGGAAGGTAATGAATAAAAACAATTTTAAAAGATGAATTCCATGGACAAAATAATTCTGGGCATAAAATGTTCCCAAATATAGTAAAGTTCTTCTGTTGGTTGCAGAATCTAGTAACAATGGAGTACACTTCTCTCTATAAAAAAATAAAAAATAAAAAAAAATTGGTGCCAAAAATTTCTACGATTATCAGAATCAAAACAGTTCATTGGAACAGAAATCTGGCAAGCGATGGATGCTTCCTGATCAGGACCTGCTCCTCAGTGTTCTCTCAGCAACTGCCATCTTCTTTTTGGCACATTTCCTATTGCACGTTTCCTATTTTACATTTCCTATTTCAGCCAGGACACTTCTCATCTGCCACCAGAACAGACACAATTGTTTATTTAAAAACTCCCATTCTGTATTCTTTTCTTTTCCTTCAGGTCAATCATTTGGCTGTCTCTATATTGTCAAAAGTTCTAGTCAATTCTCACTACCAAAAAATATAACCTTTTGATCATTTCTATGCCTACACAGTCAAGAACTATATTCAGGATAAATAGACAAGTTTTGGGAAGCAACTTTTTCACATGCAGGAAAAGGGTTGAATCACTGCCCCTTAGAGCTGTGTGACCTTGAGCAAATTATCTAACCTGTCTGGACCTCAGTTTCATAACGGGACTAATTTCTACCTCATAAGGCTATTATAAGGGTTAAGGGGGAAAAGAAAACATATAAACTGATTTCACGTTCCAATAATATATAAATGGTAGTTTTTCATTGTTAATAAGCTGTCAAAATAATAATTACCAGTGAAACCTAGTATTTTTATGTTAAAAAAAAAAAAGAACATAGTGAACATATAACCACTTCTGGTCCTTAAACCACCTAAAGAAATGCAGAGAACCACATGAGATGGCTTATAAGAAAGGTCAAGAAGTTATTTGAATGTGTGAATACTTTTAACAAAAATTTACATGAATTCACCACAAAATAGCTCAACTTCCAAATGTGTATTTTAAGAGTTAAGCAAAGAATGTAAAGTAATGAATAAAATAGTGTGATTAAACACTTATAGAAGAGAACAATCTTTCAGGATGATTTCTCTATGATGATCACTTTTACTTACATTCCTCTGTGAGCACACTTAAGTAAAACCCTAGGAAACTCAAGAGATTATTTTTCCAAGGGTTGGCATCTAGATTATTTTAAAATGACATTTCTTATTTTTAGAAAGAGATCACTTATTTTATTCCAAAGGAGTAAAACAATTTCTTGGCCTTCACCTCTGAACTCTCACCTTTCCAAAAGACGTCCCCAACAATCTGCAAACTCCTCCATATGGAATGATTTAATTTGACAAAGGACAAAAGTACCAATTAACTTTATTTTAATTGACTCAACTGTGTGATGTCTGGAAAAGTTGATGACTCAAAAGAAAATCTGACAAGAATGTTTTCAGATCAGAGGGAAATTGCAAAACCTTTGGCTATGCACCAAATAGGCAAACTTTGGCAACATCCTGTAATAAAAACCAGGAGAAAATTGATAGGTATGCAACAATTTATTCAGGACAATTTTTAAAAGGTTTCCACTGGATAAAATGTCCTTTTCTTTTTTCATTTAGTCTTGAGTGCCTCTCTGTGTTTAGTATTCTTCACAATGAACTACTAATTAAAACCAGACCTAGTACAAGCATCTCTGAAATTCTCCTCAGTAACTGTTGACCTGTAACACCCTTATGATTTCTACTGTG
Source organism: Rhinolophus ferrumequinum (assembly GCF_004115265.2). Taxonomy (NCBI): domain Eukaryota; kingdom Metazoa; phylum Chordata; class Mammalia; order Chiroptera; family Rhinolophidae; genus Rhinolophus; species Rhinolophus ferrumequinum. The sequence continues at coordinate 48,016,921 of NC_046297.1, read as the reverse complement.
GGCCACTATTAAGCAGACACTTGCCTTTTTTAAAAAAAAAGCATCCTATATCAGATACATTAGGATTGAATTGAAAACTTGACTTTTTCCCTTAGTATGGAATTTCCAGACCAGTAAATATCATACTCACCTGATATATGAAAGGTAAAAATAGTAAATTTATTTGGTATCATGGCTCTAAGTTTGGACTCTAGCACTGATCTAGACCTCCTTTTATTTTTTTTTAATTTTATTGGGGAATATTGGGGAACAGTGTGTTTCTCCAGGGCCCATCAGCTCCAAGTCGATGTCCTTTAATCTAGTTGCGGAGGGTGCAGCTCAGCTCCAAGTCCAGTCGCCGTTCTCAATCCCTAGTTGCAGGGAGCCCAGCCCACCATCCCATGTGGGAATTGAACCGGTAACCTTATTGTTGAGAGCTCTCACTCTAACCAACTGACCCCTCCGGCCACCCCTCAGCGGCAGCTCATTGTCTTCAACCTAGTTGTGGAGGGCGTAGCTCACTGGCCCATGTAGGAATCAAACCAGCAACCCTGTTGTTCAGAGCTCGTGCTCTAAACAAATGAGCCATACGGCCGCCCCTAGATCTCCATTTTAAAACAAGTTTTTCATTCATTAGCTGGGTGACCTTGGGACTATTAGCTAACCATTTCAAACCTGTTTCTCATCTGCTTGTAGAGTTAACAATATTAATTCTTCTAACTTACAGTTATATCAAGGATAAAATACAATAAATCTTGTAAAGTGTTTAATCATAATAGACATAATCATATTAAGTTTTACAGCTTTGACAGTTCAGAAGGAAAAAAAAAAGCTGACTTTATGTATACATTGGGTCAGATATACAACCAGATCAATAATTTTAATTAAGTCACAAGATAGTTTACGTAAAAAATAATCTAGTCCCTTCTGGCAAACATTGATTAATTTTAATTTGCAGAAGGTATGTGGATTTAATTTCAGCACTCAAATCAGTCAAAATGGCTAACCAGTTTTGTCTATAAACATTACTTCAGGTAGACTTGATTATGAAATCACACAATTTTTCATTGATTTCTGAATCCTAATTCAATATTAATCAGGAAAGCTGTATGCACCAACTATAAGAAAAATAATATAACAATTTTTATTTAATCCCCTTATTATTCCTATCTATTCAGGTTGGTTTAACCCATCTAAAAAGTGATTTTTATTTGCAAAGTGTTCCCATGTCTTATGGAATTGATATACATTAAAAGTCATGAAGCAAATAAAACCACACTTCTAAAAAGAGTCAAGCTCTCTGGACTTCCTAGGAACAAGTAACCTGAAATAATATGCTGACAGTTCTCTGAAAGCCATCCACGGGACTCCAAAATACAATATCCTTATACCAGACTTTCCGAAACAGTTGAAGCCAATTGAGATAAGTGAAATGGAATCTTCGTGAAATGTGGAGGAGGAGCAGAAGTGTTCCCAAAGGTAACAAGTTATAATAATACAAAGATGTGTAATTTCAAACTCACATCTTACATACTACCTAGGAATGGACAGAATCAAAATAATTACTGCAAAAAAAAAAATGTCTCATTTTGCTTCAGAAATTGAATAAAAAAGCTGAGGGGCATGAAGTTTCTGGATGGTCTTCCAGTGATCTTCAGCAGTATCCCACAAGGCTTGGAGAGCTTTGGAAAAGGTACTACAGAGATGAAAATGTACAGTAACTAAAGAAGTACTTTCAATCTTCTCGACTCACAAGAATATGTTCAGATGCAGCATCACTCAAGGGAAAATCCAACTTAATCACTACAGAAAACTATTTCCTAGCAAGCAATTTCATTTCTTTCTTCAAGTTTTGCAAAATTCAGTTTAGATTTCATCTTTAGTTTGAACTCTTAACTTGATGATACATTGAACAAGTGTCACATAGAAAGAAAGACGCAAATAAAAGACCTTACAAGACCTGTAAAGTCTTACAAGACCTGTAAAGTCTTGTAAAGAAAGACTTTATTTGTAAAGAAAGACGCAAATAAAAGACCTGTAGTCACAAGTCTTCTTAATTCAAGATGGTCTCCTCTCTTAGACTTGTATATTGAAGTTTATTGAAGTATATTGAAGGAAACGTTGGTTAAGAATGTTTTTGTAGCTTGATATAATAAAAGGAGATTCTTAAGAGATTTGGAAAATGATCAAGGTATAGATTTTATAATTCAGTAATACCAAGTAATTTTAATAGTACAGAAAAGGTGATGGTAGATTTTTTCTCATACACAAGAAATAAATATGTCAATATTTTCATATTTTAAATTTGTCTAAAAGAAATATGTTTGGTAGAAATCTCTTTCATGTACACACACACACACACACACACACACACAAGGTCAGACAATTATGTTCATGAACTCATCCTAGAAAAAGTGCTACATACCTCATTGCTGAATATCATTATGGTCACCTTTGAGATACTCACCTTGTACTGATGCTGGCACCTAGTCCACCCTTCAAAGCAATTTTGGAATTATTTTTCTGGAATAGCCATCAGAGCTGTTGTTGTATTACCCTTGATGTCCTGAATGTCATCAAAATGTCTTCATTTCAATATTTTCTTGATCTTCAGGTAAAGAAAGAAGTCATTGTGGGCCAGATCAGGTGAGTAGGTAGAGTGTTCCAATACAGTTATTTGTTTACCGACTAAAAACTCCCTTACAGACAGTGCTGTGTGACCTGGTGCATTGTCGTGATGCAAGAGCCAGGAATTGTTGACAAAAAGTTCAGATCATCTAACTTTTTCATGCAGCTTTTTCAGCACTTCCAAATAGTAAACTTGGTTAACTGTTTGTCCAGCGGTACAAATTCATAATGAATAATCCCTCTGATATCAAATGAAGTTAGCAACATTGTTGCAACAAGTTCACAAACTTAATTGTCAGGCCTCACGTGTGTGTATAACATATATACACATATGTACATATATATATATATATATATGTACATGTATAAAAGAGAGAAAAGGAAGAAAGAAAGAAAAAAAGAAAGAAAGAAAGAAAGAAAGAAAAAAAGAAAGAAAGAAAGAAAGAAAGAAAGAAAGAAAGAAAGAAAGAAAGAAAGAAAGAAAGAAAGAAAGAAAGAAAGAAAGAGAAAGAGTAGTAAGGAGAAGAAAGAAATATGGATTCAGATAATTTTCATTCATGCCAGGGTTACTAGTTGATAAGACCTCCCTGGAAGGAGGTTTCTGAAAAGCATTCCAAACTTTTACCAATGACTGATGGTGTTATAGAATTCATGTTTAACCAATTTTCAGGTGACATGAAGTAGAGGAGGCTATCTAACCTATTGACCATCTGCCAGATGCATGCCTCCCTCAAAAAAAAAAAGATAAATGAAGTGATGAGATGAATTTAATATGATGTTTTAAAATTATATTTTAAATATAGAAGCCATGCTCATTATAAAAGCCAATTTTAGAAAAATATCAAACAGGACTGAAGGCTATAGAGTAAAATTTATAAGATTCTTTCCCATCCTTCCAGACTTCTACTCACTTCTTAAATATAATCACTTTTCAATGTTTCTTACTATCCTTTTAGCCATTTTCTATGTGAATATAAGTATACATATATAGATGCATTGTTTTGTATTGTATGTATGTATGTATGTATGTATGTATACATACAGTTAATTCTTAACAGTTGCATAACAATCTATATTATTAAGTAGTATTTATTGAACTAATTTCCTACAGATTGAAATTCAGGTTGCCAAAATGTAATATTGAGAGAAACATCCTTATACACAGATCTTTATGCACTTATGTGAACTTTCAAAAGTAGAATTATTGGACCAAAGACTAAAAATATACTTGTATGTAACCTACTAGAAAATCCCTAAAAATGTCTAAATTTAAACTCAGCTAAAAAAAAAAAATTCAATGGAACAAATAAAGATTTGAATAAAATACTCAGAATACAACATAATGCAAGTATAACATACAGGTAAGGAGACACAGAGTACATAATAAAATAGTCTAGTATGTTGTATTGGACAGTCAGAAACAGAAAATTCAGAAAATATTGGAGAGGGAAAATTTGAAAAGAAAATGGCTGAGAAAGTTACAGAACCAAGGAAAGGTATAAATTCTTACATTCAGGAAAAAACAAACCTACAACTAGTGGTATCATAATAAAACTACAGAGCTCTAAAAATAAAGACATTTTAAAAGCAAGTAGAGAAAAAAGACATGTAATATCAAAGGAAGGAAAATTAGACTGAAAAAAATCCAAAAAGCAATATTGAAGTAATGCTGAGAACTGAAACTCAGCGTATGTTAAAACAAAAAGGCAGGGTGGGGGCGGGGAGAGTTAGTTGAGAGTAAACCCAGTTTTAGCCAAAACTAAGAAGAGACTTCTAAAATAAACTAACATGAATGTACATCTTACTTATAAAACTATTAGCAAAAGGAGAAAGGGTTTAGAATTGAGGTACTATTTACTTGTAAAATTACATTAGGAATATGGGCTTGGTTCTAGGTACCATCTTTATTTCAAGTGAAGAACCTCAAAGTTCTGTTATTCCAGGAGCAGAAGAAGGAATTGGGGATAATTAACAAAAGTAACAGATAGAGATTATGATAGTTATTTTTAAATAGTTATCTATTTGAGTTGTTCCCCAGAGAAGACAGGTTATGTCCTAAATGGGATAGATTTGAATGCTTGTCAGCCAGAGTAGGAATTAAATATGTGCTTTGTCATATTTTGAAGAAAAAAATGAACTGATTATTAGAACTAAGCAAAGATGGAATGAGCTCTTTCAAAAGATAGTGATATTTCTATCATTGTAGCTATTCCAAAGAAAAGCTAGAAGACAGTTGGAAAATAGTCTATAGAGAGAATTCAGAAAGTATATGAAAAAAAAACAAAAAACTTTAAGTTTTGTTAGTTGGCCTGAAAGGATTTGAGCATCCATGGAAGGTATCTGTCTTGAAAAAATAATAGAAATAAGTGTAAATCAGCTTTCACAAAGTCCCATCTTACCCAACAAAGACCTCAGCCTCATAACACCATCAAATAACCGAAACAATCAAAACGCAATTGTTAAATATCGGCCTCTTTTCTAAACTTAAAAGAAAAAAAAAATCCTCCTATTTATATGAATTTTTAGTTTTCAAATCTGTTAGGTGGATTTACTCACTTGACTTCTTTAGTACAATGAGGAGAGTCAAAGAAAAATAAAATCAAAACTCTAATGGCCAATGACAATATTGGGAGTGCAGATTTCCATATTTTCAGCTGGTATTTTGTGATCTACAGAGTATTATTTCTTTTGATAAAGTGAAACCATTTAGTGCGGTAGAGGAAATGGCAATTTGTCCTACTGAATCAAAATTCTGTAAAGCAGAGATGCACTAAATTCAGATTGATATCAAACTCTGGAATCAGACCTGGATTTCAAGTGCTCACTCCCTATTTACTAATTTACTAGCTGTGTGACCTTAAGCAAGTTACATCACCTCTCTGAGCCTCAGTTTTCCTTTCTATCAAATGAGGATAATCGTAATTGCCTTGCAGGGTTAATGGGATGTTTAAATAAGAGGGAAAAATTCCTAACTCAGTCCTGGTACAGGGTTAGTATTTAGTATATGTTAATTTTCTCTTCAACAAGTTGATTCCTAATTTGTTGTTTTATTTTTAAGCAATGAACAAAATAGTTTCACAAGACTAAGTTGCATGAGTATAAGAACCAAATCTGGTTGTTTACCATTATATACCCAGGACTTGGCACAAAATAGGCTCTACAAAATAAGTTAATATTTTTAAGTTAAATTATATAAGTTAATATAATTTACAACAATTTAACTAAATCATTAATTTGAAAAAAAAATTTTAAGATTAAAATTTCCCCTTAATTTTCCTGCCACTTTATGACTATGCTAAAGCAATGATGCCATTTCAAAATTTGGAAAACAGGTAATTTTTCGGTACTTTTCTATACTATCTCAACAGAAGCCATATTTTATTTTTTATTTTCCAATGTAAGAGGCCAAATACTCTATAGGATGACTTTTTTGGGACAGGCCAAAACCCCAAGAGCCTTAACATATGCCCAACAAAAGCTGCCTTTTCAGTGTGTATTTGTAGATGTCACTTAAAAACAATCAACTTCCCATTTCAGCATAAGAGCCGAGGACCACATTTTCAACAAAATCCAGCTGGTTTGCATTTCATTTCAGAATTCAAAACCAGGTGTCTTTCATGTGTGTTTAATTTTAGAGAGAGGGAGTACCGCAAGACATGAACTGATTAGAAGTGGTTTAATAATAGAGATAAAGGATATACTGATACTGTATTTCCAAAATTCAATTATTTCTTCTTCTTGTTTTTCTTATTGTTGTTGGTATGGCCTGAATTTGAATTTCCTTTCAAATTATAGGTTTGGAATGGAAGACAGCAAGCATGATTTTAGGTGCACTTTGAGCTCACGGACATTCACAGATGATTCAGAGACTATATTCACTCAATAAGAATTTCAGAAACTAGACCGGAAAAAAAAAAAAAGACACAGAGAGAAGGCAGGAGGGAGATAAAGCGGGGGAGAGAGAAAAATCCTTCACTAACATCTTTATCAAACAATTAGTCATCCTTGGGAAATGTAGTTCAGTTTTTTGGTAGTGTGAAATTTAAACAAAAGAATAATTATTACACTGGTTACAGAAATCAAGCTGTCTTAGGGGAAAACGTTTTGATAAATGAAAGGCAATTTCATCTCCTTGTATAGAGAGTGCTATAAAATTGTTTCCCTTGGGAAAATGAGTCTACTTTTAATTAAAATAAAACCTATGATATGAGTCCATACAGTGTCCCGCTCACCCTCATCATCAAAAATTCACTAATCATTTACAATATATGACATTTTATTTGCTAAAGCAAGTAAATATCATCAAATATACCGAGAGTGCCAAAAATATGTATACACATTTGTCATGCGGGGCGGCCTGCGGGCTCTCTGGTTCCGCTCCCCACATAAGAACGCAGGACATGGTGAGGCCAAAAAGTAACACCCAGGGAGCCATAGGTAGGGGAGTCATACCACTATATTCTCACTGGTGGCTGGGTTGGAGACACAGGAAGCAGGAGCCACACTGTTCGCAACCCTCACTGCGCCGCTTGCAGGCTCAGCCACCATCTTCTTGCCAGCCCCCGTTTGCTGCTAGTGTAGCCACAGCAGTTATATTAGTGGCCAGTGGCTCACTGGTTACAGCTGACGGCCAACTAACCACAGCTGATGGCATCCAATCACAGTTGATGGCCATTTACTACCTGAGCCAGCACCTTTCCACGTGAGGCCGAGAGCCTGGAAACTGCACTCCTGGCTCTGTCCCCACACATTTGAAGAAAGGAGAAAACTGTATTAATATATACTGATAGCAAAAGATGAATACAAGTCACGTTTGACTTCTGCAAAAACAAGAAGTGCTCAAAGTGGTTATCGTCAGCATTCAGGCACTTCTGATTATGGCAAACTACTGCCTGAGCAACGTTGACCAAAGTGTTAAATCTCCTAAAATGTGTATACATTTTTTTGGCACCCCCGGTATAACAATCTATGGGGACAGAGTCCCAGAGAGCAATTTCCAGGCTCTCAGCCTCACGTGGAAAGGTGCTGGCTTGGGTAGTAGATGGCCATCAGCTGTGACTAGTTGGGAATCAGCTGTTACAGGTTAGCCATTAGCCACTGATAAAACTGCCGTGGCTGTGCTAGCAAGCACGGATTGCAGTTAGCAAATGAGGTTGGTTGGCAGAGAAATGGATGGCAGTTTGTGGATCGTGTAGCTCCTGCTTCTTGTGTCTCCAACCCAGCGGCCAACGAGAATATAGTGGTATGAACCCCCTATCTATGGCTCACCTTTTTGGCCTCACCATATCCTGCGTTCCTGTGCAGGGAGCGGGAGCTGAGACTCTGTATGACACCACCACAGAGAAATTCCTTATTTTGCAGAAGCACTAACACTCTGTAACTTAATTTTTTTTGAAAAGTTTGTCAATAATGATTTTTCTAACATCCTAAAATAGAGAATGACAAACCATGACAGAACAGGCATCGATATAAAGACAATACGCATTAAGTCTATTTTAACTAGTAAACTAATAAATTCACTAATATATTTTAAAAGTATAATTTATTATAGGGCAAACAGCTCTGAATCTAAAATTCTCTTTCAGATTTCTTTGAAACTGTATGCCTTTAAGGGGCGAGCATTCAACAAACATTCCTTACTTAAGCACAAGCCCTGTATATATGCTTCTTAGCTGAAAGATAACCCTTCTCCGAATGCAAAAATACAAAGGTCATGTTTAGCAGATACAATGATTCATATCATGTCTTCAATACCTCTTTATCTCTTACATTCTTTGTAAATAATCAAAATAAAAACATAAGAAAATAATTTGGTTTTCCAAAGCTCAAATACCTTTTCACATTGGGTGACTCATGGTTAGTGGGGAGGCCCTGAGAACTCTCCAGAACCCCTTCTTGGGTATATTCAGTAGCTTACACACACAGGTTAGAGTAGTACAGTGTCGTGCGGGGTATCATGCGGGGTCTCTGCTCCCACTCCCCACATAAGAACGCAGGACACGGTGAGGCCAAAAAGGAACACCCACGGAACTATAGGTAGGGGAGTCACACCACTATACTCTCACTGGCGGCTGGGTTGGATACACAGGAACCAGGAGCAACACAATTCTCAACCCTCACTGTGCCGCTTGCAGACTCAGCCACCATCTTCTTGCTAGCTCCCCCTTTTTCTGCTAGCCTAGCCACGGCAGTTATATTAGTGCCCAATGGCTCACTGGTTACAGCTGACGGCCAACTAGCCACAGCTGATGGCCATTTGATCGCAGTCGATGGCCATTTACTACCTGAACCAGCACCTTTCTATGTGAGGCCGAGAGCCTGGAAACTGCTTTTTGGGGCTCTGTCCCCACACTCCACCCCTACAGGGTCTCGCCTCACAATCTACGCGACAAGAGTCTTCCGTGAGTGGCCCTGTGCAAGGAGCCTGGAGGTGAATGCTATTTCCTGGACACAGCCAAGCTCTCTGGTCACAGCCAGGGTTTCTCAGGGCACCACCAGTACCTCTGGGCACAGCCAGACTTCCTGGACTTCTTAGGGTACCACTAGTCTCCCCGGACACAGCCAGGGTTTCTCAGGGCACCACCAGTACTTCTGGGCACAGCCAGACTTCCTGGACTTCTTAGGGTACCACTAGTCTCCCCGGGCACATGAGGGCCTCTCAGGGCACTGCCACTCTCTCTGGACACAGCCAGACTTCCTGGACACAGCCAGGGCTCTCAGGGCACTGCCACTCTCTCTGGGCTCAGCCAGACTTCCTGGGCACAGCCAGGGCTCTCAGGGCACTGCCACTCTCTCTGGGCACAGCCAGACTTCCTGGACACAGCCAGGGCTCTCAGGGCACTGCCACTCTCTCTGGGCCTCTCAGAGTACCGTGCTGGAACAACAGTGGCTCACCGTCAAGGTGCTTACATATTCTCAATGGTGGCCGGTCAAGACACAAAAGCAAACATCCGCCAGTTCCTCTACATGGTGGTATGTTCCCAAACAAACAGTCAAGCTGTCCATTAAATTAGCGATGGAAGGCAATTCCCCATAGTCCATAGTCATTCTCCAGGGCTGTCCTGGGGGTGAGGGACAACCTTGACCTCACCCTCATCTCCCAAGGAGGACTCAGCAAGTGTTTCCTCCTGGGACTACAAGTCCTGCATCCGGGCTGCCTCAGCAAGCACCTCCCAGCTCACAGGGCCGCAAGAACCTTCGCTTTCTCCGGCCTCTGCTGGTTGGGGAACTGTCCACGTCTTCCCACCCCTCCACGGGGTCCAGCTCTCAGGCAGCTGCTCCTCCTAGTCTTCCTGCAACTGAGTGTTCATAGGCACAAACTGCTCCACCGTCCTTCGGAGAGCTTTGGCCGGCACCGTACCCTGCTCGCTGCGCCATTTGTAGTGCAGGGGATCCTGCCGACTTCGCCATGTGTCGTGTAGGGCAGCCTGCGGGGTCTCTGCTCCTGCTCCCCACATAAGAACGCAGGACATGGTGAGGCCAAACAGGAACACCCATGGAGCCATAGGTAGGGGAGTCACACCACTATACTCTCACTGGCGGCTGGGTTGGATACACAGGAACCAGGAGCAACACAATTCTCAACCCTCACTGCGCCGCTTGCAGACTCAGCCCCCACCTTCTTGCTAGCTCCCCCTTTTCCTGCTAGCCTAGCTACGGCAGTTATATTATTGCCCAATGGCTCACTGGTTACAGCTGACGGCCAACTAGCCACAGCTGCTGGCCATTTGATCACAGTCGATGGCCATTTACTACCTGAGCCAGCACCTTTCTATGTGAGGCCGAGAGCCTGGAAACTGCTTTTTGGGGCTCTGTCCCCACATACAGTGTGATGTTTCTATGCATTAGTCGTGTATCTAGCAGCCTTTCAGGGAGCGCCGCTTTGCGTTTAGGTCATTCAGGCAATGCCAGCTCCATGGATTAGTGGGTAGGTGACACTGAGAAATAACTTCAGCTCTTTGAATTTCAGTAGTATTAATAGTACTAAATAAGATAATGCATTACATATACTTCGCTCATTGTCTGGTTCAAAGTAAGCGATCAGTATAGTAGTAACACTTGTACTAGTGCTATATTTTTATTAACCCTCAATCCAAGGGGAAGATTACTGCTAATGGGACCCTAGCAGAGTGCATGGGGTCAAGTGTAAGAACTGTCAACTAACAGACTCGGATAGTTTTAGTCATGTTAAAATTATAGAATAAAGAAACACACTCCTACAAGCTAATTAAGATTAAGGATCACATTTCCCCTTAAGAAAAGCAGAAATAAATTGGACTTTTCTAACTATCCCACTTTAAAGACTGTAAGCCTTATTAAAAAACAGTAAGTAATGGCTTTTCATTAATGTGATTTATTTAGATGTAAAGAAACAGGAGAGATGCACATCCTGAACTTATTAGAAATCCCAAACTCCTGAACTGCAGAAAGAATGGAGTAAAGCACATAGTCCATACCCCAGAAGCAGACATCAATGTTTTAAGGCTTGAAACTATTTCACTTAAACTCTAACACATGGAAAGAATATTTTCCAGATATGTACTGCAAAGATTTGAAAATAAAGATTAATAATATAAATGCAGCACAACCCTCAGGTGAACTTGGTAGATAAGGCAAGATTCAAGAGATCAGAGTTATTGCCTTATGACTCGATTCCTCACCTACGTTAAGTCCCTTAGGGATCCGCAGAGTTCCTAGTAGTCTACTGGCAAAAGTGGGTTGGTTATCAAAGACATTCAATGGAGAAACATTTTTTGAGGCTCCAGTACATAACCAGATGCTATGTCGGACTGTAAGGACACAAAGATGATTAAAACACTTCTGTGGCAGCCCCCTTTGAATTCTGTCCCATCCAGTGACCCTAAATCATTCATATGAGGAGTTACTGTACAGCATGATGACAAGAATGATCAAATAGCTGCCAAACTGCAAGGTTCCATGTACACCTACATGAGAGAGCACTTCAGTCTCCCCAAGGGACAGAAAAAACTTGGCTGAGGCTGTAACACTTGGACCAGTGGCTTTGGAATAACAGTCTAGGAGAGTCTTAGGGGCAGCAACGTGGTCACAGGTGGCTAGTTTGGAGACGTGTGTGTATAGCACGTTATAGAAGATTGACAGAATGTCAGTTGTTCACAAGAGAGAAAATGCAGAGGGCAGCTTACAGATATTATGAGAGGGGTGCCAAAGTCCCTCCAAGTCTCTCTCCCCTCTCAGTGCCACAGCCATAGGTTGGTGCAAAAGTAATTGTGGTTTTTGCAAATTTTTTTTAACCTTTTAAACCACAATTACTTTTGCACCAAACTAATACTTTTAGCTGAGTGCGTAAAGATGAATAGAGGTTGAAATGATGAGCAAGGGCAGCCCGGACAGAAAGGCAGGATAGAAAAAGAGACGTAGGGGAATTCACATAGTTAATTGGGTGTGAAGTGGGTCTCATTCTGGCAGCACACTAGAATCCCTTGATGGGTTTGAAAAAAATACTAATTAAATTTAGTATTTTTACTGCTACTATTTTTAATTAAATTGTTGGTTCTGGGCACGGCATCCTGGCACTGGTCTTTGTTAAAAGCCCCGAGACGATTCTAAAGTACAGTTAGACTTCAGAACTATTTCTCTAGCACAGTGCATGTGGGGAAGAGGGGAGGGGAGCAGAAGTAGCAGATGGTGATGCTGGAGGTGGACAGCCCCCTTTCAGGTCATGAAAATTAGGTCTCATCATATAAGCAAAGTAGAGAACCCTTCAGGAACTTTTAAACGGGAAGTGGTATGGTAGGATGGACATCTGTCATTTTGGAGGTTTTATGAACACTGAATTGAGTGGGAACTAGATAGAGGCAGGGAGACCAGAGTTTATCAATTCTGGTCAAAGGATGATACATGCTGCAGTAGGGGGTGCAGAGAACAGATGAATCTGATGAATATTTAGGAGATCAGAACCCATGTGCCTGGGAGTGTGAGAGAAACAGAAAAAGTCAAGACATAAAACTCATTTAAGGTTTGGGCAACCTGATAAATGCTTTTTTTTTTCTCCCAATCACCAAGTCACCATATGCAGAACAAAAGAGCTTGTCTGGAGATAAAGAAGATGAGTGAGGCATTGGACAGTTTGAGTTCAAGGTGTATCAGGAACAGCAGATGGCATTTTTTCGAGCATGTTGGATCTCTGGGGTGATGCTCAGATGAAAGATCTGGGTTAGAGACTTGGAGATACGGGCCTTTGGACATCAGCAGGATAGCGATGATAGAAAAGTCTCAGGTGAGAACGATTTCCCCTGGAGTGTGCAATGAGGAGAAAAGATGGCAGAGGAGAAAGCCATCCAGAAACATGGCTTTAAATTTCTGGTTCAATCAGAGAATGGCTTAGGGCCATTCAATAATTTCATTGTGAGCACCTGATCATATAAAATATCCCAATAAATAAAATGTTGTTGGTTGAAGAACGCACAGTGAAACGCTGCAAATTTAAATGAGATCCCCCTTTTTTAACCTATATGATTAATCACCACCACCTCTCCTTTTAAATCTGAAAAGCGAATTTTTTTTTTCTTTTCTGATAGCACATCCTTCTTTATAACTGGTGGGCTTGGTAAAACAATTTTAGACAGAATCTTAGGAGTATGAGTGAAGAATTTTTTAAAACAACATTATTTTACTAATTAATATCATTTCTGGTAACCTATCCTAAGGAACAATTATAAAATTATGAAAAAAATATCTTTAAAAGAATATTTAAACCAGAGTAACATTCACTGTATTCAAGATATTATTTATAATAGTAAAAAATCAGAAACAGAAATGCATGTCATTTGTGCATTAATTCATGATTCACTAAAAATGGCATTATTTATATTATAATAATTAAGAAAACAGATCCTGGAATATATCTTGTCTGCCTGTTGGCTGCGTGACTGTGGGAAATTAGCAACTTCCCTAATACCTTCTTATATTATCTGTAATAAAAATGGGTGGTAATACCTATTGCATAGGCTTGATGTGAGCATTAACTAGGGAAAAGTACTGTTGTTAACATTTTTTGAGTGCTTACAATAATCCAGGTAGTCTTCCAAGTGTTAATATTTTACATATGTTATAAATGTGTTTAATCTTCACAAAACCACAGTAAAATCCTCATTTTAAAGATGAGGAATCTGATGTACAGATGAGTTAAACAAGGTCCTTCAACTGATAATGGATGGATTATCAGTATGGATGCTTACCAGGCAGTCCCACTCCGCAAGCCTTCTTTTTAAGTGCTTGGGTGTCTGGCATCTGGGAGGACTCAGTAAGTACAGATGATTATTTCTAGTATTATTATTAATTAAAAATACCAGGAAGAACTAATGAGAAAATCAAGAGTGTTTGTTTTTATGTGGTGGGCCTACGGAAACTATTTTTTATTTTTCCACTTTGTAGTATTTTTCAGATTTTTATTATTAACTCTCAACTCTATAGTATAATAAAATAAAATAAACTTAAAATGAGATAAAACACAAATATTTAAGTTTCATTTTTGATTTAATGACCGTCAGAAGTAACTTTACTGAATTGTTTACTTGAGTTGTTCTTAAGTATTCTTAAATACAAAAGAAGGATGATATTTAACAATGACTTAATATTTTTAACAGTGGAATTCTTTAAGAAAATTTATTTTAGGAGTTCAATCTGGTAAACAAACCAACATATATCTTCTTTGATTATAATAGAGGAGTGTTTAATGAGGGGGAACACAGAAGAGAGAGGCCTACCATCTCTCCACAACACACACATACACACACACACACACACACACACACACACACACATACACACGACAGTCTTAGTGATGATGAAGTAAGAAGCAACCTCAAATTTTTAGTCGTTTTGGTCAACAAGAGTTTCTTGCCCATGCTGTATGTCTAAGATAGGTAAGTGGATGTGATGGAATGTAGAAAGGTGGATTCAGCTCCACATAGTCACTTAGGGATCCAAGTTGAAGGAGACTCTTCCATCTCATTGCTTTACTTTCAGAAGCTCACGGACTTCTTGGTTATGAAGGCAGCGAAGGAGAAATTGGATAATTACAGAGTCTTTAATGACTTTGTCCAGGAAGGGAGGTGTGTCACTCTGCTCACATTTCACTGGCCAGTACTAGTCACATTGTCCTGGCAATAATGAGAAGACTGGGAAGAAATACAGTCTTTCATGTGTCTCGCAGAATAGGAGAAGCAATTATTGATGACACCCAGCAATGTCCACCACGCTTAGCAAGGTGGCCTGAAGGGATCCTCAGAGCACAGTTTTAAAACATCACTCAGTGAGGTGTTTAATCATATCCTTTCCACTCAAGTAGACTGAGTCTTTGAGATCTACAAGGACATTCAACAACTGCCTTTTCTCAATCCTCATATTAAACAGGGTACATGAATCTGTATTATATTAGTTCAGTTCCTGTCACTGAAATTCCTTATACTTTTGGATGCAAACTGATGTCCATTTTCTTTCTTGATGTGAGCACAACCAATAACATGGTTCTACACTTTGCTTTTCATTCAATATCAATAATTTTATACTTAGTGAAAAAAAGGATCTGATGAGAACAAAGAAAAGTCTATGTTCAAATAAATTCCAGAAATACTGATAAAAAATTAGATAGATATATTTATTGCGGAATTAGTTGCTTTGAATATGGTAGTACAGTTGTAATTTCCCATGAGGTAGTTATAATATGCAGCATTTCCCAGTATCAAAACTCTTATCTCATTCAACTATTATCCAAAAGTCTCAAAACTCACGCTCCCTAGAGTGCATTGAAGAAAATACCATATGTTGTAGAATATGACATCTACCAATACAGCACAAACAATATGATGATGCTTATCAATGTGCTATAAACCATGTTTTGTCTTATTCTCTTGTTTCTACTAATGCCTTCACCAGCCACAGGAGTGAAGTAGAGATAACTAAGGCCTCAAAGCTCAAGTCCCACATGATAGTGGGTGTGCAGTCACTTAGCAGCAGTGCCCCTGACCTGGCTGTTGCACAGAAATCTATGCACAATGCTATGCAATGGGACATCTAGATTTCAATACTGACCCTGACAAGGAAGTGAGAAACCCTTCCCAGCTATGGGAGGAGAACATAACCGTCATCGATGTCAACAGAGCACCTGTGTAAATCCAGCAAAAAAAAGACCAGAGCAATCAGGGCTTAGAGAGCTACAGAACCATATGAACAGACAAGTGCCATGTCTAGGATTAACTGGCATGATCCAACATTTCGCAGAAACTCTTCAAGGTAACAGTCTGAACAAACAAATTGATGAAGACTGGGGGACTTTCTGCAAGTATGAGGCCTGAAAATAAAGCGTCCCAAAGAGAGAAGTTACAATATGTTAATCTAGATGCTGATATTTTGTGAGTAGAGACCGTCACCGGTCACAAAAAAAAAAAAAAAAAAAAAAAAGTTTAGCAGAATTCAAAAGATAAGCACACTTTTGGCCAGTCTGTTAAAATAAATTAAATTCTGCTAATTTATTTGTGAGAATAAGGCACCAGTCTTATCAGAAACATCTCTGAGACAAACAAGGACACATAGCCAGAACCCAGAAAAGCCCCGTCCTTGATCACATGACTTTTGCCAACACTGGTCCCAGGAAGGGTGCTCACTTGAAACTCAGGGCAAAAACACTCTGTTACTTGATAGGCCTTGGCCCCATGTCCCTCTTTGGTCTTCTGTGCCATGAACTAGGGTGACTATTATGAGATATTATGAGAGACATATGGTATCCTTTTTGACACTGTCCTCTAAGATTTGCCTAAGCAGATGTTGTTTCAGATCCAAGCTCAGTTCTTATAGTCCCATCATTGTAAATGGTAAGAGATACGGAAAAAATGAACCCAAAGAAAAATGAGCGTGTTTTTCTAAAGACTAGAAGAAAGCTGTCTACATTTCTCTTTGTGCCTTTTTCCCTGTCATAGGCATTATAAAGGGTAGATAGAAGAGTGGAGACCCCTTCATTAACATGATGATACCACTGGAAATCTGTGGCACTGATGGGATCCCTTAGATATGAAAGTGTGACATCTGACAGTGGATATTTCATGGGCAACCTGTACCGCCTAGGAGGAACAACGGACTCAGTACTTAGATACACCACATATCCCACTCCTCTTCATTACTCCTGCATGTTCCTTGGCCCGTCAGTAAGAGAACAGAGTATACTTTCATCCAAATTCCGGAACAGCATGACATGATGGTTGGCACCTGATCAAGGAACACTGGACTCTGTAATGGTGAACTTCAGAATCAAGTTTACTCCCCACCCCAGTCATAGGCAATGTTGGACAACCTCAGAACTCCCCCCAAAGAGGGGCAGAACTCTGTCCTCTAAACCCATCCCATTGCTGTCAGTCAACCTGAACACATGCTCTCCACAGCTAGGATATTCCCAGAGAGAAAAGGGAGAAAAGAGGGGTTATAGAGAACCAATCCTTCTTGAAAATTCTATAGATAATTCACCACACCTGGTAAAGGGAAAAGTGAGTCAGGGAGCAAAGGGAGGATGGGATGTGACACAAAAGGAAACAACAGGGGGAAGGAGGTACCTTTATCCAACAACACAGAGTCGAGACATGATGTTCCATGCCTTTAAGGGTTAGTTACACATAAGTACAAGTACTCAGTCTTCTCCCCCATAGTCCTACCTCCTATCTGTGATTCTTCCTGAGTCAATGTGGTCCACTCACCTCCTATCGCTACTTCTAATTGCATTCACCTCTCTATGGAATCTCATTCTAATGCTTTCTTACCTTGTCTGAACCTCTCTTTTCTTCCTCTTGCTTCATTCATCTCTTGTTACTCGTCTCAGAAGCCTTCTAATTAATGAATGCAGAATAACATTGACCGACAGCACCAGCCAATAGAAAGCTACTTTCTGCCTGGCAACCTGATTATTGATAGGCTACCACAGATTTTCTCTGCCATCTGGGGCATTTTCTTCTTCACGAGCAAAGAAAGGCACGTTTTAGTAGACTACTTAAAGGCTAGAACTTGTTACAGAAGCTTGAGCTTTCTGAAGAGATGATTCTTGGATAACAGAAATTCCACACTAGAGCCAGGGTTAATATAGACTCTAATTTATGGTCAGTTACACTTTATCAAGATTCTTCAGAGTGAGAAGTACCAGTGTTCTGCAAAATGTGTAAGTGTCTAAAGAGTTTCTCCTACTGGGGCTTATTCATGATAACACAGGGTAAGTACATATTTGACCTGTCTATTCATTTGTGAATTTTGGAAATGTGTCTATATAATTTCCTTTCCAAATTTTGTGTGCAATAATTTTCATGAAACATGATTACACTTTTAAAAATATAAATGCCATGTTAAATATTTTGGAAACTACAAAATTTGTCTTATTCCTTGCCATTATGCACATTTGGTCTAAATACCTGTGCTTTCTTCTAATATATTTATGTTTTGAATGCAATGAAGTATAGGTACATAGAGAGATAGAGAGTGAGAGAGATAACTATAGATGTAGCCTCAAACAGGGATACAATGCTCATTTCACAAATGCAGGAATAGCAAAATATATGCTGACTCCATCTGGGTGGGAGCCATATTTGTCTTGCTTGTCAAGAACAGACCCTATGGAAGGTACTTAGTAAATATTTGTGAATTGTTCAAACAACTGCCTGGGAAATAGAGAGCTGGGAATTTTTTTTTTCATTACATCTCAACAAAACTTTACCATCAAAAATAAACTATGATTAAGAGCTTAGAGTGAGTCAAACTGCTTTGATTCAAATTCTAACTCCACCATTTAAAAAACTGAAGTTTACATTCTCTCTGCTTTAGTTGTCCTGACCTTTTAAATGGAAAAGATAGTAACACTAATTCATAGGGTTGTAATGAGGTGATTTTACAGGTGAAAATTTTTACTGAGTAAGCACTAGGCAAATGTTTACTATTACTGCCTACTGTTCCTATGACTACAATGACTACTATTACTGCTATTTTGTCTGGATTGCCATTTTCTCATTAATGAAACAATGTGTATGAATGATGAGCTTTGAAACACTTTCAGTATACCTGTTATAGTTCCATAGGATAGGTAGAACCTCTTTGAATGATTTGAAATAAGGGACTTAGTTAGTTTCATTATCAAACCATATACAGAGGTGTGAGCTCTGAAGACGACTATGGAAGGTTGTTGCATCTGTGCCTGGTAATGGGCTTGAAGTTGCTGTAGGTCAGCAGAATCAAGATCTGGAAAGAAATCCTGAGCATGAAGCAGAGAGAGAGCACGGACAAACTAAAATTCTCAAGGACAACAAAAAACCATGAGGTCAACCTGGAATTGTCCCTTGCTCCTTACCACCTCCAACTGAAATGATTATGGGTGAGCTGCCGAAGAAGCTACCACCTTCATCAGACTGGAGTTGCATGGTGACTGACTGAGGACATGGAAATGCTGGAGGAGCTGTGGGACCAGTTGCTGTCTCATGCAAACAAGGTGATCTGGTAGATCAGGGACAAAGTGTGTGAGCTGACACCTACACTGAACTTCAGGGCATAATGGTACTTCTCCACGTGCCTACCAAATCTAATGCAAACTTACTCCTCTTGCAGCCAGCTCTAATTTGGAATCACACAGGAAAGGGGATTCTGGAAATGGTAGTTCTTGTCAGGCTCTGCTGACACAGTGCAAACCATCGCATTTAGCGACAAACAGTAGAACTAGTAAAAAATCTTCAGATAAGACCTGCACTATCAGTTTGAAAGCTCTTTTTCTCTGGAAAATACAGATCAGTGTGTGAAATGTTAGATGTATCTTATATCATAGACATAAGTTATCAATTAGGCATCAAACTGTTAAGTGACATATAATTGAATTTCCAGTCAAGACAATACAAATTATTAAAACTGAGTTCATTCTAGATTTCATCATTTTTCAGTAATGATCCAACATGCCACTCCGAATAATAGCATCAACTATGTAAACATAATAACTACATCAGTGTTTCAATCCAATAGTGGGGAATAAGGAACAAGAATATGGATGCTTCACATATCAGTCTAACATATTTCTGAGGAGATTTAAGTATATTTAATCCATGGGATTTATTTTTACACAAAATGTTGCCTAGTGTGTTTGTTTTTTAACTGTAATGATATTCATGGTAAAGATAAGACATTGTTTTCCTAATAGTTTGAAAACTTAAAAAGAATATTCAAAACATAAAATGATGTTTCATGATATTTCATGAATCAAAGTGTTTGAAATGAAAACATTTTTGCAGAGCACACACCCAAAATGTATTGTGTACGTGTCTGTGTGTGCATTTTAGTAGCCATCTGCGATTTAGAAATATCTCAGAGGCTAGCAAGCTTTACCTGTAAAGGGCAAGTTAATAAATATTTTCAGCTTTGTAGGCCATATGGTCTCTTTCCTAATTGCTCAGTTCTGCTGGTACACTGCAAATGGGCATGGCTATGTTCCAAAAGAACTTTATTTATGAACATTGAAATCTAAATTTCAGATAGTTTTCATGTGTTATGAAATATTCCTTTTTTTAACTATTTAATAATGTAAATATTATTATTAGCTCACAAGATGTACGAGTATGTCAACTAGATAGATTTGCCTCATCGGATGTAGTTTAACCCCCGACCTATTATGATACATAATAGAAGTCATTAGTCAATTAATAGAACTGAAAAATTTGACCAAAAAACTGTAAATATTTAAGAAAATTTTCTCATGTAGAAATAGACTTTAAAAACTTGAGATGTTTAAAACTCCAATTTGGTATCATTACAACACAATGACTGAAAGCTAAAATACCTTTAGCTACTTAAAATTGCAATGTTTCGTTTGCACGGTTGCACCAAAACAGTACATATGCTGCACGTGCGTGCTGTTGTGCTGAAAACTCTATTATTTTATTAAAATAAGAAAAATAAGTTTTTGTATTTTAAGTTCATTTTCAAATCAAAGCAGGCCTTTAACAAATTAAGATTACTTCTTGGCTACATAAGAGCATGTCAAGAATAATTAAATAATCTGTTATCACATCATCACAGTTAGCTGTCGAGTATCTTGTTTTTTCTATCTTAAGGAAAAATGAAAACCTAAGCATTCTTCCAATGTGTTTTTTTCCCTAGTGATTCAAAAGTTTACAAAGCCATCAGTTGCCATAGAAGCAAAAGACTATAAATTGTAATACAAAAAATATGTCCAAACATGGTATGGATTATCAGATCGATCTAGTGTGTAAAAAGGACCTTCACAACCCTGACATTTGATTGTAGATTTTGTGTCCCATGAGGGATAAGCTTGGTATTCCTTGAGGAAATATCAAATTACTGTGTTGATTCCATTGTGTTTATCTTCAGCAAGTGTTCTGGGCAATGTTATCAGAGACAACAATTTCAAAAACAGGGGTCCAATTTTTAGAAAATAATCAGACTCAAAATAAATCAAGATTTAAATTATCTCTAAAGTTAACCTAGAATATAATTTAATATATATTTCCAGGGAACAGTACCACTCTACGCGCGTGTTAAATTTCCTTGTCTGTAGAAATGAACTCTAAACTTATGTATTTTTATGTTCGTTAAATAATGATAATAGTAATAATAATATGAAGAAAATAGGTTTTCCAAAGAATTCAATTATTAGCCTAGAAGACCATAAACCAAAAATATTCACATTATTTCATTTTATTTCCCTAAAACTCATGTTTCCCTAAGTTAGTTTCAATTTTTTTTTTATCTTGAACTTAATCTACTTTGGTTCTTTAGTATTTTCTTAATGAAATTTTTCCATATTTTTGAAAGTGAATACTACAAATATTTACTGTCATCCACCTCTTGTAACTGGGAACAAACTGCATAAAAATTGGTCCTTATCAAATAATAGATAGAGAAAGTGATGAAAGTCCTGAGGATTTAGAAAATAACATATCAGGAAGTAAGGATATTCAGAGACACTTAAAGTTAAAAGAAAGAGAATACAAATATATTGAGAAAATATGGCATTTCAACCCATTCATTGGAATCTCCAACCCATTCATTAGAAGTGAATTAAAGTGAGGACACGGTCCAAAAAGTGAAGACAATACAATTCTTTTATACTGTCCAAAATTCCTTATCGTTACCCAGTAAATGCTTTTTGTATGAATGAATACATGAAAGTTGAAAGTATATATGTTTCACTATGAAACCAGACGCATATTCATCTGAAATTCTATAGGAACAACAAGAAAAGGAGAATGAAAATTCTTTGCAAAAAGATATCTGATACCAGAGGTGAGAAGTTACATAATTGCAAGTACTGTCCCCAAATAAATTTTGTTCATCATCCTCAAGCAAAAATATATCTATGACACCTCATTCCTAATCTATAATTACCTATCTATTGCATACTTTCTGCAAAGTAGTATAAGATAACACTTCTTTTCTCTCCATAGAAAACTCAGTCACCCACACGAATGTTTTCATTCTAACACTTTTGGTGTATCGTTGATCCTCTCTGAACATCAGTCTCTTCATTTGTAAAATGATAAGCACATCTACGTCATCATGCTGGGGCAAATCAAGTGAAATTATGTACATGAAAAATATTTTCCATCTGGAAAGCACACAGGGTAAATCATCTATCATTTTTATGATCTCCTATAAATAAACCTTTCACATGTTTGCACCATTACTCACTCCCCACCACCACTATAACGGCATGATTAAAATGACAGAGAAATTCAAACCTTCTTAAAGTATTACAACATCAGCATTCTTGTTTATTTATATGTTTTTATCCATTTTGGTAACACCAGTAAGGGGATCTGAGACCACATGTAGAGTGCAGCAATGATGGAAAGGCAAGGCAGGTGAGTAGAACCTTACTGAGCATATATCGTGCCAGGCATTTTGCTAGAAATATTTGCATATTTTTAATCTTTAGGGCAGCACATGGGTAGAAATAATATGCCCATTTTAAAGATGGGAAAAGTGGTGCTCAAGGTTCAGGGTTCAGGGTACAGTGTGATAATGTTGGGTCTGTCTCTCCAACAAGCCAGACAGAGATACAGTTTTTAATCTCTTAACTAGCACCTGTAAGAAAGATTCCTTTTTGATAACTTTCTAAATGGAGAAATCAAACACAGTGCCAAGTGTGGTTGTGAACAAAATCTAACCAACAAAAAAACAAAAGCTCATTAGACACAGTCAAAAGTTTAGTGGTTACCAGAGGGTTGTGGAGCGGGAGGGGAGGGTGGTAGAAGAGGGTAAAGGGGGTCAAATATATGGTGACGGAAGGAGAACTGACTCTGGGTGGTGAACACCCAATGTGATGTATAGATGAGTATTATAGAAATGTACCTTGAAACCTATGTGATTTTGCTAACCATTGTCACCTCAATAAATTTAATTTAAAAAAATGGAATCTATATGTTATATATTTTTAAAAAATGTGAGTGTTAACTAACAGGACATTTTGGGGTATAGTAACCCTCAGTGAATGACTATAAAGGTGATTCAGTAACTAAAACAAAGGAGTGAAATATCGTTTCTAAATAGCATGTACCAGCACCCAGAAGTTACTTCCTCCCCAAATCCCTTCCTTCAGCTACTCTCACCCAACCCCAGCCTTGCTCATACATACAACAAAAGTTCCCCTCTTTGCTCCACATACTGCAGCCACTTATCTTTCATCTCCAGTGGAATGAGTTATTTTTCAAAACAACATAGTCTCTGTAATAAAATGGCTGTGGGGTTAGGTTAGCACAGAGCATTTTTGTGAAGAATAGACCTACTTTGTTCCTATCTATTCTATAACCAACATTCATTTCCAAAACTTTAAGTTTACATTTTAGATCTCTAAGCAAAAATTTCAGAAAGGGGTTCCTTTATCTACTTTGTCCTTATTTTTTGAAGTTACCCGTATCCCCGTCTAATTGAGAAATGAGCAGACCTCAGTGGTGGAAGGCACTTTCTTTCCTGATCCCTTTCAGTATAGAAAGAGCGTGGTTCTTAAAAGAGCACAGACTTTAAACTCAGCTATGCGATGTTTATTCAGTATCTGTATGATCTTAGGTAGGAATCTTAAACTTAAAAGCCCTGATATCCTCATATCGCTTTTGACATTGATTGGCATTTTGCTGGGACAAGCAGATGGAATGCATGTGTGAGGAAGTCCTCTATAAATGGTACAGCACTTACTTTTGATCCTCCTTCTGCTATAACTTGTTCTCATTCAGCCGTTTGCTCACGGAACAAGAAATATTTCTAGAGTGCCTACTTGGTGTCAGGTGCTACGCTAACTGCAGTGAATGACGGCATCTACTACTACTTGCCCAAAATTAGAAAAAGAGAAAGGCGTCTTTAAATTCTAACACATTTTATAGGGAGAGACAACTGTGAGCTGAAACATTAGTAAAGGAAACAAAAAGAAGTATTTATATTTAAGTAATGGAAAATATGAATATGTGTTATGATATGAAAGAAGATGAAAGTTTTGACAGATCAACATGTTTCAGGAACATCAGACTTATTCTGTCATGGTTATGGTGATACCATATGAAGCCAAATTATACAGGGCATTGAACAATGAAGTTAAAAAGTATAGATTTTATTTTAACAGAAAATAGAGAGTCAGACAATTTGGGGTATAATAATGATTTTATATAATGATAATATTAGATATAATAAGGATATCAGAAGTAGGACTTCCAGAATGGTGCTGAGGAGCTCAAGGAACTCTTTCCACAGTGAAGTAACCATTTAACTAATGAAAAGTATTAACAAAAACTTAAAAAACAAGCAACCACTTGTCTCCAGAAATTTTAAATGGGGAAGTATTTATTCAAGGAAACCTACTGACTCTTAATAAGAACAGTGAGATCCTGTGGCATCTTAGTTACAATCTACTCCCACCTCTTTCCCTTGATCAGTGTAACAGAAGCTCTACTCCAGGCAGCTGTGGCCAAGACGACAGGGCTCCCTCTTCCCTCCATTCCTAATCTGGACTAAGGGCTGCTGCTATCTCTCATTCCCCCATCCTGTGCTGCACAAGCTCTTCCAGGCAGGTACGGCTAAGAGGACTGGGGTTTGCTCCCCCCACATGACCTCCATTCCTAGGGCAGGAACTACCCCAGATGAAGTAGGACAAGAAGACTAGACCTCAATTGCTCCCACCCCAGTTCACTCATAGGGTAGAGGGTCCATGCCAAGAGGGGCAAGCTGAAAGAATCAGGGGCTTCCACTCCATCCAGTACTCTCCACTGGACGAGCCATTGTCTATGTGGAAAGAAGCAGGCCTATGTGCCCTGCCCCAGCTCCAGTGCCGTGGAATAGGAGTTCTGCCCAAGGGGTGTGGGTTAAGTGACCACAAGGTAAGAGAGCTCTAAAGTTCTCTGCTTCTCTAAGGAAACAGACTTCACTTGGAACAGAGTATGGGGAAGTTCATGCCTGAAGGTGCTGTCACAAACATTGGTGACGTTGGCGATGAGCAGCTGAGGAAAAACTGGTAACTCTATGATACTAGTAGCAATAAGCAAAATGGTCGACCAGCTGAAAGTTAAACAGAGAGAAACAGGGAAAGTTCGCTAAGAGGAGCCCCGGTGGGGTGTAGCAAGTCTGAAAGGCTGGCAATACCCTACCCCTCCAAGGGGCTGGACAGTAATTAGATGACACCGTGGAACAGTTCATGCCTGAGGGCATTGTCAAAAACACGGAGCCATCAGTTAGCAATCACTGGATGCTAACAGTGGGGGTTGTTAGGGATCCTCAAAATTGCCCTCAGTTCCACAATTCACTAGGACAACTCAGAGGAGTGGGCATACTATTATACTCGGGGCTATGATTTCCTGCAGTGAAAGGTGACAAAGTAAAATCAGCAAAGACAAACGGTGAATGAGGTGAGGTGTAGAGGAAACCAGGTGCCAGATTCCGTGTCCCCTCCCAGTGGAGTCACGCAGGATCTATAACTCCTCCAGCCACATGTTCACATAACACATGTGTAAAATTGTCTAGCAGCAAAGCTCGTTAGAGACTGGTTTTTATTGCAGGCCGGTCAGCTAGACACTCTCCCTAGCATGTACAACATTTCCAGAATCCCAAAAGGAAAGCAGGAGTTCAATGTGAACCACATTCTTTGTGCAAATACTTTAGACACAGTGAGCCATTCTTATCAGCTCTAGTAATGGTGGAGGTTCCCAGATGTGAATTACATCACAATGAAGCTGTTAAAAAAATAATGATGTCATCAAATCTGAACTTCTGAAAGGTTAATGCAAACTTAATGTAGGGGGGACTAGAGTGGACAAAATCTAAACACAGAGAGTGAGTTAAGGGGTTTCTGCATTGGTCCAGTCAAGAAGTAGGAAGGAGCTGAAGGGCAGAGGAAGACAATCGTCACTTATTGAGCAATAAGTGTGCATACAGCACGCTTGCTCTGGCCCAAACCTTCATTCACAATCTTTTCCATTACTCCTCTTCACATATCCTTTCCTGCAGCTAAACTCAGTACCCCCTAACTAAGGTGGTAATCATAGGAATGGTAGAAAAGATCATGATTAAACATCAGCAGTTACAGTTTTCCTGTTTCCATTTTCTATGCACAGACTATATTTAATTATCCAACAAGTTAAAAAACCCATCACCACGTATTAGACAGGATACACTAAATTATGCTACTGTAGTGGTGTTCAAACTTGAGCTAGCATGAGACTATCCTCGAGGGATTTTTAATATATGGATTGCTGGTTCCCACCCTCAGAGATTCTGACTCGGTGTTCTTATGTTATTTTGAAAATTAAATGAATTAATACTTATGAAGCACATAAAATGGTGTTTGTTTTGTGGTAAATGTTACGTACGTTTGTAAAAGAAAATAAAATTTCCCAGTATTGTGGTTGGCTGATTTAATCTGGAATGCTCTCCAGATTCCCAAACTAAGGCTGACATAGGAGGTACCATGGCGATCTCATGTGCCTTTATTTCAGGCAGAAATTTCATGGAAGTTATTACAGTTTGAAACAACAGAGTATGGTGGTGATACAATCTAGTCATGTAGGTAAACAGACTAAAATGATTACATTATGTGAAACCACCTCTATATCTGAGAAGGAGCCAAAGAAAACTCAGTTGACTCTAGTCCTTCTCACCCAATGGAATATGATGTCCAAATCTCTCTCCTCTCAGGGAATAGGGAAGTGGAACTGTAGTCTTGTTCAGGGTCTTCCTCCGGGTGGAGACCCGCAGAGGAGTCTCTGGACATTGAAATCCCAGGAGTCTAAGGGCTGAGAGAGAGTCCCAAGTCCAAGTAGCCAAAAAGTTATGGGGTGGGAGTTGAGAGGGATAGCCATGGACCTAAAAACAAAAAAAGTGAACCTAAGAATAACAAGTCAACGGTTAAGAGGAAGAGGTCTGGGTCAACTGCTTGTAATTTTATTGTTGTCTAAAACTTGCTTTTGTGTGCAAACCACAGCTATTGAACTAGGAGGCATATTCGGTCATTTGTTCATTCAACAAGCATTTAGACATATGTTGTCACCTGCTCTGAACACCACACGATGTGTGAAATAAGATGTGGAGCCCTCAGACCCACTGACATATTGTTAAAAGGGAAAAGAACCTTTGAGACTTAGGAGGGACCTTAGGGATCTCTAACATTATTGCTGTTGTTTTTAAAAGGAAGTGAAAAAGGATACCAGATATTTCTTGCATGATGTCCCAGCAAGGAAATTCTTACACCTAACTTGAAGAAAAAAAAAAAAAAAAGAAGGAAGATTAAATCAACTACGGGAATAAAGCTCTTTTGACCTGGTGACTTTTCTAAGCAGCAAGTCCCTTCCCTTGATAGTAGTTGAGATGCCTTGTTTGTACTCACTTGATCCCTGGACTCCTTACCCGGCCCCCAACTCCCATTTGCCTGAAAATAGTTAAAAGGCAAAGCAGTAAATCAGGAAGTCTGCACACACAGCAGGGTTCAGTTTACAGTACAGCAGGGTTAGGGTTGAAGACTGAAGTCGTCTAATTTCATTTTCAAAGCTGAACATCTAGCGCTGGGTTATCATTAATGACAGACATCTTGGTGTCAAAGGGTTGTGTCAGGTTCCAGACCTTTTCATGCTTTAAATTCCTATGTTTAATCAAAGGTTAACCAAATCATTGCTGGTAACAAACTGTGGCTTCACGGTACCGTGGGTGGCCTGCCTTTGCCACTGGATCAGCCACTGCTGATAAGAACAAGAATACACTTAGAGTTCATGTATACACATTCCTAGATGTTTACCACTTGACAAAAGCCGTAGCAAACAGCTGACGAGACATTAGGGCCAGAGAGAATATGCCATTTTATCTTTAACTGGGAAATAATTTGATTGTTTGAATATATGCTTATTGATTTGTTAAATAATTTCTTTAATTCGTTTGGTGAAACAAACAGAACTGTGTCCAACACTTTTTTTTTTTTTTTTTTTTTTTTAATTTCTCACTTCCTTCGCAAGCCTTACTTCAGCTGCTTCTCCAAGTTACCGATAATTTTAAGGAGCTTCCAGTTAAGCTCCTGGCTGGGCCTCCACAGAGTTTTGAAAGGAGAAAGTATCTGCAGGTGAGGCTCAGATGATGGCAGTGAGGGAACCTGGGCTGGTTGACACGTGGTTTGCCTGTATGGCAGGAATTTAGGAGTTTGAATTATTTGAAGTGGCAAGAACCAAAGAATATGAAATCTTCCTAAGTACATAGCTGGAAGCTTTTTGATGTTTTATAGGTAGAGAGGCTATAAGCAGTGGTTCTCAACTTCAGCGTAAGAATCACCTAGCTGCTTGCTAGAAACATAGATCCCTAATGTTGAACTCTAAGTATTATCTAACCCACCCTCTTATTTTACAGACGCAGAAGTGGGGGCAGGGGAGGCAGTGGGCGGAGACATGTGCTGGAGGGTACCAGCTGGTCCGCAGAGCTGGGAGTGGAATCCGGGTGTCCTGATTCTCTGTCGTGGGTAAGTACTCAGAGCTGCGTGCAACGAACTCCTGTCCCTCACCTAGACATATGTGATGAGAGCATTCAATTCATTGTGGTGCTTCTTTTTTAGCAGGATAAACAAACGGCTTCGGGACTATAGGAGAGAGTAACTGCTGGCTACTGCCAAGGGATGTGGAAGGTGGACTTGAAAAGTAGGTGTTTACCAAAGTGAGCGAAGTGTAAGCTAGACTAGATCATAGGAATGATAACACAAACACAAGGATGTATTAAAGAGTTTGGTGTGGTCAGGGGACTGCAAGCTGTGCATGTGTGTGTAATCCATCTGTGCTCAGTGTCAGGGCTGGGTTGCAGACCGGAGCAGAGGCTGGATGCGGTGGAGAAGTTCGGAATAGACCATAAAGAGCCTTAGATGGTGTTCTAAGGAGTCATCACTGCATGCTGTAGGCGAGCAGCTCTCTACTTTAGCACGCAGGAGAACCACCTGGATGGCTCTTGAAAACACAGGTTGTTGGGCCCCACCTACAGAGTTTCTGATTAAGCAGGTCTGGGGTGGGACAAAAGAACAAATGTGCATTTCTAACAAGCTCCCAGGTGAAGCATATGCTGCTGGTGAGGGATCACAATTTGCAAACCACTGCTGTCCGTGACAGAGAGCCGGAAGCAGTTTTAAAAAATAAAGAATGTTTTAGCATTTAAACTGTGGAAGGAAAATCCAAGGTGGGATGCAGAAATCAGGGTATGCTGGGTGCAGAGAAGTAAGAGGCCCCATGGTCCGTGGATTGCCATTTACCATGTGCAGCATTGCGAGCTAAATAGTCTAGCTTTCCTTTAACATAATTAAACTATGTATTGCCAAGTCTCAAGCATAAGGCTTGGATTTGACTGACTGTTAGAACTGCAGCTAATAGCCTTGTGTGGTGAGGTTGGTGTTCGGTGCAGGGAACAGCTTACTGGCTGCTAGTACAGTGGAACATTTCCATGCGAGTGCACGGAGTTTGGGCACAGTCGGCTCTTCATTAGCTGTGGTGTGGGAAGGGACACACGTCTGCCTTCACCTCTTATGGACGCCATCGGTCCTCTACATCAGGAACACTAGAAGCCTCAATTGGGCCGCACCTTCCAAATATTAAAAAAAGCCAGTCTCTTAGACATAGCTTAAAGTTCGAACTCTTCATCCCAGCTTTCCAAGTTCTGCTTTATCTGTATAACTTTAGTTCCCACAACTTTAAACATACACCGTTTATCCTTGAGAGCTTGGTTACTTTACCAGACCTCAAGTAAGCCATTTTAGTCCCATCTTCGTGTCATTTCTCATATACCAGTAATACCTTTCTCCTTCCCTGTCAAGACAAATCCTACCCAGCCTTCAAAGCCCAGCTCAGAATCCTCTTCCTTCACCCTGCCTGTATTTTTCGAGCCTGCACTGATCCTGCAAATTGTGAAATTCTGTAGCTGCATCTGTAGCTGCAATTGTAGCTGCAATCACAACTCATTCTTTAACTATGCATGTTGCTGACTCTGCTCAGGGTTTCTTCGTTGGTCTTAGTTGCTCTGCGATACCACTGACTCTGTGAAGTCCTCTTCTGTGCTTCTGTACCCAGGAAATTACCAAGGTGCTCTGTGCAGAATACGGAAATCAGATGCTCACGTGCTGGTCTATAATATCAATCCATACTGCCATGAAAGCAAGCATGGATCACACCTGCATCAAACATAAGCTATTAGCAGCACAGTCACATGTTGTAGCAAATTACCTACAATTAAAAAGTAAAGTAACCTAAACATAACCTGATGGATGTTTCCATTTTCCTATCCTCACTGTGCTTGGTCTATGATATCTATTTTCTGTTTGTCCCCCTTTTTGAAGGTACTTGTCTCCTCTTTGCTTTTAGATATACTCCCTTCCCTTGTACTTTTGCTAGTTTTAAACTTCTGGATTGCAAAGCCCCCAGCCATAGGGAGAGCCATAGTATAGATACAGAATCTTGAAACTCCAGAGTCCAGGAACGTGCCTTCTGCTCTCCCACCTCAGCTTTCTTCTCCCTGCGTCTGGAACCAGCTCCAGCTTAGCTTGGCTCCTGGATTATGTGGTGCCCAGACTCCCCTCCCCCTGGCAGACCCCTACACTCTCCCAGCTACAGCAGCGTCATTTGCCGCTCATTCCCAGATCTACCTTTCTAAGCCAACCTTCCTACTCCTCCTGTCCAGATCTACACTACACTCTAAGCCTGCAGATGTTTTTGCCCCCGATTATCACAGCCTGCAAATCTATCATCATATAGACAAAACATAACACTTGCTACTTCTTCCAAGGCCAGGCTCCTGTCTTGCTTCATTTGTAGAAAGAGCTTCATATCTCTACTTTTCTCACAGGCAGCCAATGTGGGGATCACTGTAAGTCTTTCTCTTGGTTCTTTTTTGTCTTCTCTACTTTGTCCGTAATATTCACAACCTATTCACATTTACCATATATCGTGTGGGAGACTCTGCTCGCTCCGCCATGTGTCCTGCGGAGTGGCCTGCGGGGTCTCTAGTCCCGCTCCATACATAAGAACGCAGGATGCGGCTAGGCCAAAAAGGAACACCCACGGAGCCATAGGTAGGGGAGTCATACCCCTATAGGCTCACTGGAAGCTGGAGTCACACGACCTGCAACCTGCCGACCACTTCTCTGCCTGCCAACCAACCGACTCGACTCTCGACTCATTAGCACAGCCCTGGCAGTTATATCAGTGGCTAAATGGCTCACTGGTTACAGCTGATGGCCAACAGTCACAGCTGATGGCCATCTACTACCCGAGCCAGCACCTTTCCATGTGAGGCCGACAGCCTGGAAACTGCTCTCTGGGACTCTGTCCCCACACTCCACCCCTACAGGGTCTCGCCTCACAATTTACTTGACAAGCGTCTTCCGCAAGGGTCCCTGTGTCATATTAGCCTATAGGCACCAACGGACGAAAAGAAACAGCAGTCTTAGGAACCAACAATGGCAAATCCCTTCCATCTGGGAGGATACACGCTAGCTTTTTGTCCTGGAAAGAAGGGTCGCTGCCACTGGCACCTTTCCCGGTTTGTGGTACCAGGCCTTTATGGCAGTGCTTGGAGTCCCTTGTGTAGTTTCAACATGATAACAGAACAGGGGACCCCGTAATAGGCCATAGTGAGAGCACATAGTTTCCCTGCAAAATCATCCCAGTATCGGGACCTCCGTATACTACAGTCACTTGTGGTGGCCACTCAGCCACCACCCCCGGCGTCACTTGCAAATTATGAGTCAAACTGGCCCCCATGGGGCTATCAGGCCCAACCCCCACAGTGGGAGCTTTTGATCTGCCAGGGCCAAGTCCATCGCTGCCATTCCCCTGCTTTCAAGCATGTGGGTGCTGGCAGCAAAATGTTTCCATTCCTGCCGTAGCCTGGCTTTAACAGAGTCTCACTTGTGGTAACTTGTAATTGAATGGGAGCGGCCGTTCGATGTAGCAGAGCTTCTACTGCGGGCCCTCCCTTCCGTGGTCTCTCATTCAGGACTCACAGGACGTCCCATAGACGCGAGGCCCAGTCACGCATCGTGGGAGGGTGTTTTGACACCCGGAGACCTTGCTTCAAAAGGCTGTTGTAGCGTTCAATCATGCCAGCTGCTTGTGGGTTATATGGGGTATGAAACAACTATTGCACGTCCATCCTGGCAGCCCAGTGCTGCACTTCTTGCCCCGTAAAATGGGTACCCCTGTCACTTTCAATGACTTGGGGGCGCCCATAGAGGGTGCACAGCCGTATAAGAGCAACCACTGTATGCTGCTGATCCGCAGCCGGACATGGCCAAGAAAACATCAAACCCGTAGCGGTGTCCACTGCTGTGAACACATACATAGCATTGCGGGCCTTAGACAGGGGTCCAATGTAATCCACTCGTATAATCTGCTGTGTCTCCCATGGGAGCCTCCGCCTTTGGGGGCTGTCCTGGGCACAGATGGCACAATCATAGCAGGCATCTGCTATCTCGTGCCATTTCAAAGGCAGACCCCAGCGTCTGCTCACCTGCCACATGGTTCGGCTTCCAGCGTGCTGCAATTTCCTATACAGCCAATGGGCCACATCAGTGGCAGGAGCCCGTTCTAACCATCGGACCCGTGCTAGGGCATCTGCTTCATCATTACCTGGGGACACTAAGGGGGAGTGACCTGTGACATGCATTAGGGTCACCTCCTTTCTCTGCCCTAGGTCCCAAAGGTCCTGCCACATGGCTTGACCCCCCAGTGGACGGTGTCCTACCAACCAGTTTTGGTGTTTCCACGTAGGGAGTCACAACGTTAGGCCCCGGAACACCGCCCAGCTGTCAGTACAAGTAACTAGGGGCCCGGGCTCGTGGCTGATTACCATCCACACCCTGTAGCTCAGCCCACTGGCTACTCTGGTCCGTCCCAGTATCAAACTAAATGGTGTCTGTTTTGGGCTGCACACCAATAGCCGTCCAAACAGCTGCAGCTCCTTGGCGAGAACCATCGGTAAACCAGGCATTCTCAGGTACTGGGGGCTGTTCTTCTTTATAGGGCAAGGGCTTCAAGTCCTCCCCTCTAGGCAGAGCGCTTGGTTCAGCCTGGGCTACAAGCTCCACAGGCCCCAGGACCTGTTGTAGCTCTGTCCTCAAAGGGGTTGAGCTAAGGGTGCTACGTTGCTCCAAGTAGGCACCCCACTTGGCGAGGGTGGTGGTCTGTGCCACCCCCGTTTTGGGTCCCTCAGTCCACATATGAACCCACCCCTGGACGGGATATGTTGTTCGAACAAACACCCGTGCCGTTCCTGTGATGGCTTCTGTGGCCACTAGGGCTGCATACACAGCGGCCAGCTGTTTTTCTATTAGGGAGTAGCGGACTTCCGCTCCTTTCCACAGTTGGGACCAAAATCCCACTGGCAACCGGAGACACTCCTGCTGTTGCCAGAGGCCCCAACCGTACCCCTCTTGTGTTATGTGAACATCAAGTTCAAATGGGCGGTCAGGGTCCACTACTTGCAGAGCCTGTGCCTGCTGCACTGCCCGTTTTGTGGCAACGAAGTCTTGCTCTATAGTCTCTGTCCAATTCCACGAGGCCCCCTTTTTTTTTATCATTTTATACAAGGGTCTCGCCATTTGTGCTAAATGCCCGCCAATATCCTAGCAGACCCAAATATGTCTGCAGTTGGGAGACCTTGGTCGGCCGGGGAAAGGCTTGTATTTTGTGAATAATCCCCTCAGGTATGACCTTTGTCTTACCCAATCCAAAAACTTGATGGATAAGCCAGGGCCTTGGATCTTTTCCTCATTCACCGCCCAGCCATGTGACTTCAGGTGGCGGAGAAGAGAGGGAGCTGCTTGCTCTAAATCTGAAAGAGAATCAGATGTTAATAAGATATCATCAACATAATGAAACAAGGCCACAGAGGATAGGTGATCCCACTGTGCCAAATCCTGGGCCACGAGCCCATGGCAGATAGTGGCGGTGTGCAAGTATCCTTGCAGAAGGACTTGAAAAGTCCACTGCTGCCCGTCCCAAGTAAAAGCAAACTGCTCTTGACACTCAGGTGCAATGTCCTTGGAGAAAAAAGCATTGGCCAAGTCCACTACATAGTGATATGTCCCCAGGCGGACAGTCAGACGATCCATTAAATCATGTATTGAAGGCACTGCAGCGTGCAAGGGTGGCGTCACCTTATTTAACTCCCTATAGTCCACAGTCATTGGCCAGGTCCCATCTGGCTTCTTGACAGGCCATACTGGGGAGTTAAAGGGACTCTGCGTTAGCCTCACAATATGTGCCTTCTCCAATTCCAATATTGTACGCCCAATCTCCTCCTGCCTTCCTGGCAGGCGGTAGCGTTGCACTGTAACCACGTGCCGGGGCTGTGGTAACACTTGAGGAGGGTGGTGAGTATGCCCGCGTGTCATCGCTTTCACCACCCGGATCCGGAGACGGAACTCTCCTACCGATGTCTGTAAGCTGAGGCCATGTAGCACATCCACCTCTAGAACTAGAATATACTCCGGAACGGGGGAGACATAAACCTTGTAGGTACAAGGGGGAAGCCTTCCTATACCCAGTGATAAGGAAACAGCTTTCACAGTCACAGTCTTTCCCCCGTAGCCATCAATGCAGATTTCTGGTCCGGGAAACAGTTCTGGGTTCCCATAGACAAGGCTGCAGTCTGCGCCAGTGTCAACTAGGGCCAAAACCCTCTGCACATTAGAAGGGGACCAATGTATGGACAGTTCCATGTGGGGCCTCCAGTCCCTGCTCGTCCCCTCTGACCGGAGTCGGCCTCAAGTAGCTGCATGAAGTCCTGGAGGGACACAGGTCGCGCTTTCCCAGATTTCTCCTTTAGGCTTCTCCGGAATTGCTGTTCCGGACACAACTGTTTCCAAAATACCAACAAGAGTGATTGGGTTGTCAGTCTATTTTTTCCCGATTCAACCCTGCTGCCACGAGATCACGCCACATCTGTGCCCGTGTTACTCTCTGAGGCCTGTGACCTCGCCCCTTTATTTTTGATTCGGGCTTCCAGGTCTCAACTGCTCGGACCTCCTGTCTTAACTTCCTTCGCCTCCGGCTTTCAACATCCCCTAGGGTGGCCATGGCAGTAGTAACTTCATGGATCCGTCGCCCCACATAAGGTGTAAGAATGGCAACCAAGGATCTAAAAGCACTTGCAGGTGCAGTATCCAAAACCAGATCTCTCATGCTGGCTGTAAAAAGCTCGTCATCCGGACCCTGCATATTAGGGTTGAAAATAGCATGTCTCATACCCATTTCACGGATGATTTGAGTAACTTCTGTATATGACTGCCATTTATTCACAGTGTCTGGCAGCTCGCCAGCCTGTCCCCATACTGTGTGTACCGCAGCAGTGAGCCACTCCATTTAGAGAGTGGTTGCCCTGGTCTTGGGCCAACCTGTGGCAGTTCTGTAACCTTTGTCGCAGGGACGGATGCACTGTCACAAAGGCTAGCTTTTCCATCTCGCCTGGGGAGCAGAGAATGTTGTCTGCTCCCTCATCCCATAAACGTAATAGCCAAGCCCAGACTGGCTCTCACGGGCTCTGTCTGTACCGCCTCCCCAGCTCCTGCAACTCAGTGGGAGTGTAGGTTGTGAACTCAGTCACAGCTGGGTTGCCTGTAGCAACGCCCCCGCCCCCGGGGCCCAAAGGTTGCTCATGTTTTACCCTTTGCTTCAAGATTGGCCGGGCTTGGGGGTTGGGATCTACATTGTCTCCACTCACTTCCTCCACCTCTTCCTCAGAGTCTCCACTGTGGGGTCCCTCTCCTAACAGGTGGACCTGAGTTTCCAGCGCTTCCAACCGGGACACCTGGTCCGGCACCTGAGCCATTTCATTAAGCACATTTTCTGTGTTGAGACTCAAGGCCGTGGGGAACATCCAGCCCACACGGCCGACTGTAGCCTTCGCCTCCTCCGGCAACCGCTCAGCCAGAGCCTGCAGGGCCCTCTCCACGCTGGCCGGAAAGCCATCCATGTCCTCCCATCCCTCCTTGGGGGTCCAACTCCTGAGAACAGTGGCCACCGGGCACCACACACTGTGTGGGGGCCGCCTGTCCTCCTGCCCCGAGTCAGACACCATTCCTACCTAGCCGGAATCTTGCTCTCCGTGCCAGGTGTCTGAGTGGGTGGAGGCCTCCATGTAAGATGTCCACAACCCTCGGAGCCTAAGGCCGCAGCAGATCACCAAAATGAAGGCAATGTCTTCCATGTCCAAGAGGGTGGTGTGCCATCTGGAGGCTTGAGTCTCTGTCGTGCAGGGTGTCATGGGGGCTTTCCTGTCCCACTCCCCACATAAGAACACAGGATATGGTGAGGCCAAAAAGGAATACCCATGGAGCCATAGGTAGGGGAGTCATACCACTATATTCTCACTGGCAGCATCCACTTTTCTGCAATCCGCTCTTGCTAGCTCAGCCACCATCTTCTTGCTAGCCCCCATTTGCTGCTAGCGTAGCCATGGCAATTATATTAGTAGCCAATGGCTCACTGGTTACAGCTGACGGCCAACAAGCCACAGCTGATGGCCATCCAATCACAGTTGATGACCATTTACTACCCTAGTGAGCACCTTTCCACGTGAGGCCGAGAGCCTGGAAACTGCACTTCTGGCTCTGTCCCCACACTCCACCCCTACAGGGTCTCGCCTCACAATCTACGCGACAAGCGTCTTCCGCGAGGGGCCCTGTGCAAGGAGTTTGGAGGTGCATGCAATATCTTGGACACAGCCAGGCTCTCTGGGCAAAGCCAGGGTTTCTCAGGGCACCACCAGTTCTTCTGGGTACAGTCGGACTTCCTGGGCTTCTTACGGTACCATCAGTCTCCCCATGCACAGCCAAGACCTCTCAGGGTATTGCCACTCTCTGGACTCAGCCAGACTTCCTGGGCACAGCCAGGGTTCTCAGGGCACAGCCAGGTTTCTCACATATTCTCCACAGTGGCTGGTTGAGACACAAAAGCAAACATCTGCCAGTTCCACTTCATGGTGGTACGTTACCAAGCAAACAGTCAAGTGGTCCATTAAATTAGGGATGGAAGGCAATTCCCCATAGTCCATAGTCATTCACAAGGGCTTTCCTGGGGGTGAGGGACGAACTTGATCTCACCCTCTGTCGTGAGGGGCGGCATGCAGGGTCTCTGCTCCCGCTCCCCACATAAGAACGCAGGATATGGCAAGGCCAAAAAGGAACCCCCATGGAGCCATAGGTAGAGGAGTCATACCACTACAGTCAACCTGCCAACCACTTCTCTGCCTGCCAACCAACCGACTGACTCTTGACTCACCAGTGCAGCAGCCACAGCAGTTATATCAGTGGCTAATTGGCTAACTGGTTACAGCTGACGGCCAATTAGCCACAGCTGATGGCCATCTACTACGCGAGCACCTTTCTATGTGAGGCTGAGAGCCTGGAAACTGCTCTCTGAGACTGTCCCCACACCATAAAAGGTGAAATCCATGCCTTGCTAATCACACAGAGGAATTATGGTTTCACACTGGTTTTCCTTCTCTTTGGTCCATTTCATTTGGATTGGTTTTTCTGTTCACACCAAATGTGGTTGTCAAAGAGTCTATGATTAATTCACACACATACACACACATACACACACACATACCATTTCTCTACAGAATATTATCAACTCTTAAAAGATAAGAGGCTTTAAAGTTGGCCTGGCTGCATGTGTGTCCTTATTTGTACGCTGTCTTCCTTCTGACTCCTGGAATCAAGGTAGACATTGGCTCATTTTCAGCCCTTTCATTCTCTTTAATTAGCTCTATACTTTTTAAATATCCTAAAATCTGGTACAATCTTTTTCTTGAGTTAGAAACTATTTTAGGACTCTTTGTCTTTCGAAGATCAAGAATTAACTAAAGCAGCCCCCTTACAACACCAATCTTAAAAGGATCAGGAGGCATATTCATTATTTCCAACTTGTCATTAATAATCAACCTAGAATAACAATGCACACATTCAGCTGAACCTCGTTTTAGATTCTGTGGGGAAAAGAAAAGAATCAGTCTAAAACCTTGGAAGGAATACCTTGAGATAATGGGAGAATGGGTAGTGGCAAAATTGTTTTTTCCTCCCATTTCTTTTTGTCTCTTAGCATCTGTCATAGTCTTTGATGCATGTTAAGTACTAAATAGATATTTGCAGAATGAATTAGTTAACATGAAAATAATGCATAAAAAGTAGTAGCACATGGAGTTGTTCCTACTGGTTCTGAAGCATGCAGTGTTCTCTGTCTAACTTCTGTGTTTTGAAAACTACATTGTGGATTCAGCCAAAATACAGCATGCAATCTACATTTTAAAATCTTGTTAATTTATGTTTCATTTTAGAGGGATGGAATTTCTCATTTATTTCCCACAGTCTTGTCAAAAGCGTGGTATTGATTACAATGTTTTATTTATACTTTCCAATCTCTCTCAGGTTTAAACTCAGCTTGAAAGCAGGGTCATGAATCTATTTTGAGTCAGTGTAACACAAAGTTGCTATAATCAGATAACTTTAGTATTCACATTAAAAATAAAACTAACATTGAAGCCATTTTAGGTAGACAGTTTGCAATGGCTCCCTGGAGTCCCCTTAAATAATTTTACATTCTGAGACATCTGAAACTTTGATTGATGCATTGATAAATGTTTTTTTCTGTTTTAGATAATGAAGAAACCATTGACTACAACTAAAGCCAAGTTTTGCCTTTAAAATATCCTCTAGTGAATGTCAAACTATATCAAAGCCTAATTCACACTGTAGTGCATATCATGAATATTGTACTGATCATAAATCCTGACTTTATACCCAGATCTTATGATGACAACTCTGCTTTCAAACAGTTATATTGTTGGCAAGATCTCTCTGAAGACTGCCTACAGGGATTACAAGGTCATCCTTGGTCCCAATGAATTCCATAAACCTGTGAATAAGAAGCCCTTATTTTTCCATGGTTTTAAGTGTCATGATAAGGAATGGAATATGTCAATAACCTGTTTTATAGTTTTCCTGTCTTAGATGTCTGGAACTGATCACAGCTCGGGTAATAATGTTGCCTCATAATTATTTAAGGTGAATCATGTGGAAATATGGATGGCTACAGTCACTCTGAGATATTATTTAAAGTTACTTGGAACTGGAGCAAATTCATTAGTAAGCTATTTTAATTAATATCAATCTCAGAATAACCAACCAAAGTTAGCTGATTGTGAGCACTAATTTCCTCGATTATTCATATTATGATGAATGCTTGATTCTTTGCCTCAAATGAGTTTTTTGTAAGAGAGCCTTAACTGACAGTGAACATCGAAGCCAAGCCAAACTGCAGTAAGAAAATACACAAAATCTTTCTCTGTGTTAATTCTCTGATTAAGAAGCTAGAGTTTCTCTCTCACTACAAATGCCATTATTCCTACCCCAAGATTCCGTCACCACTCCAATGATGTCCTACTTCTCAGCACAGGCAGCTGACTCAGCTTTACACTTCTGGTCCATTACTTGATTCTTCTGGCTTCCATGCCCTCTGCCTTCAATGCCTTTCCTCTCACTTTCCTGAAAGTCAAAAACCTTTTCTGACAGTCTCAGCTCCAGGGTGCCACTCACTTTGTTTAAAATTTACTGACCCTTTTAGCTATTTGTGTTACTCTTTATTTCATGTGTCACTGCCCTGTCTCTCATCCTCAAAAAGGCAGAAACAGTGTGGTTTTTCCTTGATATTTCATCCAGAGCCAACAGCAATACTCAGTATTCAGCAGATGTTTGTACATGTTTAATGCATGAAGGGACATCAGTGCAATTTGGGGAAACCTCTCCGTGGTGTTGTCTTGTCCCCTCACAAGCTCTTTCTCTTTGGTCACGCTCCAAACATGAATTATCGTTACTAAATCCTCCACTCTCCTTTCTGATCACCATTTGCAGTAGGAACTGTCTGGAATTATATTGCTCAAGTCTAGGCACTTGGGGAGAAAAAAAAAGGGAGAAATTCAGGAAAATGGCTCATCCTCAGGTTGCTGACTCAGGATCTGTCTTATTGATGAACAATCACAATTTATTATGTAGTGCTGACATAAAAAGAGATTATTAATTTAGACACAGCTAGAAATCAGTTACTCTATTTATAAAATCGTAAAGAGTTCGGAAATTGTGCCTGCTTGGTACTATGTGTTAGATTTTTCTAGCTAAGTCATTTCTGAAATAACCTAAATACCAGGGGTGCCAAAAAAAAAAAAAGTATACATGACTTGTATTCATCTTTTGTTATTGGTATATGTTGAGTATTACAATTTTAATACAGTTTTTTTTTTCCTTTCTTAAAATGTATATACATTTTTTGTGTATACATTGTTTTGGCACCCTCTGTATGGAGAAGTCTAGTTACTCTTCTAGAAGTCTGATATTATTGTTTCCTAGTGCTGGTAGCAAAGCAGAAGCAGGTTGTTGAATTATATGGAGCTGAAACCAAAGGCTTCCTGTACCACACCTGTTTATCACTGAAATGAAAGCCTAATTCAAAGAAGTAACACAACACTGTTAGTCGTCAAAAACGGCTTGAGAGTCATTCACTTATAACTCCCTTGGGAGCATCACTGCTGTGAAATCTATAGAATAAGAAACTGCTCCTAAATTCTGCCCACTACAGAACACAAGCATTTCCCTCAACTGGCCCTTGTTTGTCCAAAGAGCAAGGACAGGAAAATTGATGAGGGTACTAATTATTCTTGAAAGAGCCAGAGAGGAGTGGAAAACATTCAAAGACTTCATAACGAGGTGAGAAGCCAGGGAATGGATTTCACCAAACTTTCAAAGGACTCAGATTCATAGACAGCAGGGCTGTTGAGCAGGGCAGGACTTTCTCAATTGGAAACAGGTCTCTTCCTCTATTTCAATCCCAGTATTTCCCTTGAGGACTAAAAGTACTTTTTTTTTTTTCAATTGTGAAATTTTCTATTTTCTTTCCAACGCTGAATATCTATGCGTAATAGGAGGATGTAGACCATAAGTACTATCACTAATATTTTGTCTTCCTGGGTTTTGTGAAAATTAATGTTTTCCCCCGTTAAACACCAAAAAGGAGCACCACGATAGTTCAAGTGGTGAAGCCTTTCAAAGAAAGGTTCGACTACTCACTATTTAAGCTCACTATGCAAATAAGTGATGCTGGGTCCAAGTGTAATTACTCTGGACAAGGCCAACTGGAATGGGTTTTAAGCAAAGGATACATGCCTGCATCAAAGTTACCAGTTAGAAAGTTCAAGAAGAGTTAGAATAAATTCTGTAATTAAATTCTTGGGAAGTCAAGTGGCATGACTCATTTTTTAAGGTAGAAAATATTTAAATGTGTGCCACAGGAAGATGAGCTATTTGATACTGATAAAATCATACAAGTAAGATAGCAAAAAACATTTCAATTAAAGTTCACTATTTGCAGAGCACTGCTGTCGTTTCTATGATAACTTGTACTTGCCCTCAAATTGCCTATAGTAATTCAGTGGTGTCATAATAACATGTTTAGTTTAAGATTGAAAGAGAAGTCTTGCAAAAGTACAAAGATTGGAAAACCGATTCTCCATGCTGCGGTGGTGAAGAAAATTTATGGTAATTCAACCCGCACAGTTGCTTGCTTTGCCTAATTGTAGAAACATTCCTACTGGTTGAACAATGCTTTTCTGTTTTGGAATTGTCCCTCAAGTCTTTTGTGTTGATTTAATGGGGAGCATAAGAAATCCTGAGATATCTTTTCCCCTTACTTACCTACCATGTCACCTCTAGACTGTCATGACCCATTCACAAAGGGTGATTGATGTAACAATCTGTTTAGAACACTGACCATAATTTTTATTTTTTATTTTTTCCGTTATAAAATATTTAACCTACTTCAGGAACTCATACAGAGCTGGGCATATCCAGGTAAGAGGTAAGGTTTGCTCAAAAAAAGAAACTACCATAAGAAGTTATGGTTGGATGACCCCATTGTGAACTAAGGATGTGTCTTGGAAACACATTGAACTAGAACAGAAAAGACATGTTCTTCCCTGAGACTTGCCAAAGCTTGTTCTAGGCAAATACATTTGATCTCAGTGATCTCCCTCAACTAGCACTGTGGCTTAATAAAATGGAGTCGCACTGTCTCTTGCTGCTGAAAATAAATTGTGAGTGCCATCTGGACATGCAGGTGCAATGGAAAGTCTTGGCCACTTTGTGGCCACCTGTGCGCCAGGGCAGCACATCCTGTCCAAGGATGCCCTGATCTATGCTTCAGAGATGTAGCCACTGGCAGGAAACTGTTTCCCAGGCAGGATGGATTATACAAGGGACTTGTAAATGTTCTGTGGTTATTCAATTTCACAACCACAAGGTCTGGGTTACAGGAAATGATATCTAAACTAGGACAGAAAATCTACAATAGAAGCAACCCAGATAGATTCCTGGGTAAGGATCGTCACTCAAGTCTTTAAAGAAGATTTTGTTTTGTTTGCTCACTTACTACAGAGCTGTTAAACTGGTCAGGTCTTGGTCCATCTCAGGCAGATTAGGGGCATTTGTATTATTTTACATAATATTTTTACTCTGTTGACATGTGTACCTGAGAGTTAATTACATGTTGTGCTCTTTTTTTTCCCCCCCCCGGCTAAGTCTAAAGCAGGAAAGGATACATTGCTCTCTGACTATTTCTTTGCATATCAGAAAAGAAATGCCAAGCAACTAATTGGCTTAGAAATGTTCTGCCCAGTTTTGTGGGCCCACAGGACCTTTGATATAAGACTCAAACTGAGAGTGAAAAGTGGGTAGGAGAGTGCTGTCCTTAAAAGCCTTCCTACGTGAGTTATTGGTTATATGTTATCTCTCTTCTGCTATTTAAATCCTCCCCTCTCTTTTTTCTCCCCCTTCTTTGAACTTTGGGCAAAATTAAAGCCTTCAGGCTATCCTGCCTCCTAGAGGTCCCCAGAGATATTGGAGAAGCTGCAGGTTTAGGCTGCCTACCAGACACCTCACACATTTGCCACATGAGCCCACTCATCGAAATTGCCATGTCCTCAGGTCTTTTTTATAGAAAGGCAGTTCTTTTGGCTGGAGGAAGATTTTTCTCATCAGAATTCTGGAGACTCAAAAAGAATTTCTACAAAGAGTACGAACCACTTCAGAAGGACCCAAGTTCTTCACAGCTTGTATATGATTACAAATGAAGTCTCCTCTCAGTAGCCAGTTCAGCTCCAAACCCACACAAACAAGCTGAGTTCCATTCAAAGCAGTAAGATCACATACTCCATACTTCCTCTTTTTTGGAAAAGAGCTTAACACCTTTGCAGGAATGAAATCCTCAAGGAATTCTGATGAGCCAAGGAATGAGAGCATAGGAGTGGTCTCCAACAAACCACGGGCGTGCGAAGTGTAGCTCTGTTGGATTGCTCACAAGGCTTGTACAATTTCTCTCCCAAATAAGATTAGAATGGGTTGATATATGATTTCTGAGCAATTCTCCAGCCCTCCCCCCCCTTTTTTTTATCATAATGGAGTTATGTTAATCGTCTGAGTCTTCAGGGATCTCATTTTGAGCTCAACAAAGTTGTGGAAATATCGACTGACACTTCTCCAGTTTCTATTCTAACTTCCTTTATCAGCCTTGATGTATCATGTTTGGCATGGTGCCTTGTCAATTATAACAGCTAACATTTGCAGAGTCCTAGTCAAAGCTGTTAGCACAGTCTTACTCTCCATTTGATATCCAGAGCGACTTAATCCCCACTTCAGGCAACTCGCACTCCTCCTTATCCATCATGGGTTTTGGATGGGGGAAGAATTATTGTTCTGCACTTTCCCTACTTCCTTGGGTTCTAGTACTCTCATTTCAAAATCATGCTTTTTTTTCCCCTCTTCTAAAAATAATCTTTGCTATCCTTATTAATCTATTGTATTTAAAAGAAAGCTGATAAACTGAAACCTTAATAAAAATGCATCTTTTACCATATCGAACCACAAGTTGTCTCATAAAAATATTTATTGGAACTGTTTTGAGGAAAGGCCAATTTGAGGAAAGACCAATTAAAACAACAATTATATATAATGTGGGCTTATCAACTCGGCAAAGCAAAAAGGAGGACAAATTGTTGATTAAAGTATAATTGGCATACTCTTTCTAAGAAAAAGCAGAAGATGTGTATCAACAGTTTTTAAATGCACATATATTTTAAGCAACTTTGCCTTAAAATTTTTATTCTGAGATTATTATTAAAAGC
The DNA here is from genome assembly GCF_004115265.2 of Rhinolophus ferrumequinum. Classification (NCBI taxonomy): domain Eukaryota; kingdom Metazoa; phylum Chordata; class Mammalia; order Chiroptera; family Rhinolophidae; genus Rhinolophus; species Rhinolophus ferrumequinum. The sequence continues at coordinate 47,972,590 of NC_046297.1, read as the reverse complement.
ATGGGCCATGAGAATGATGAGTAAGGAAGTTTTCTTGAACCATTACTTATAATCAAATGTCCTACAATAAGAGATTAAGTAAACCAGTTATAATCATGGAATAAAATATTGGGGCATTAAAAACTATGTTTTAATGTAAAATTCTCAAACATTTAAGTAAAAGTTGAGCAGACTACAAAACTTCACATATGGAATGAATCTATGTATCTAATCACGCATATATTTATACTGAAATGAAAAATTTTGTATCACTAAAGGGGAGGTTATTTTGTTTTTCAAGTGCTAAGTTTTTGCATTTTTCACACTTCTTTTTTATAATAGAGCAGATTTATAACAAATAATTTCTCTATTTTAAAATATACAGAACAATTATATAAGCATTTGTGAGCATAAATTGCAAGTGTAAAGAGCCAATCATTTGCAGTTGCAACTTTTAATAACAAATCCATCACCTCAGACTTCAAAAGTCATATACTGTATTATCATATGCTTTTTGGAAAACATGATTGATATCGCCCTGAAAATAGAAAACTAAAATAAATTATTCAAATAAAACCGTTCTCTAATATTGTGTCATTGGGTATAAAGTATTTCTTTTTCCTTTTCAAAATACTATGGCTGTAAAAGTCTGCAGAGTGGATGAGTGGATCAGTGGTAATTATCTTTCTACAACTAATTAACAAAATTATGAGCCAGGTCTTAGGTTGGTTAAGATGTCCTGAAGGGACATGCGCAGAAGTCACAGCAGGTTAATGCTGTTACGCTGTTTAAAGCATATGCATGAAGGCAAGTTACCAGCCCCCTTCCAACTGAACTAACATATAAACAGCAGAACTTCAATAAAGATCTATGAAGTTCAACAGTTATTTAGTGAGACTTTACTACTTTCCTAAGTCCGTGTTAGTCATTATGTAGATGCAAAGAGGTATAATCATTGTAACATTCTAAACTCAAGAAGTAAAATCTTATTAAAGAGTAAAGTGCAGCACAAATGAGAATATTAGTAATAACATAAATATGCTTGAGGAGATGAGAAAGTCATGGAAATCAGAGGCATGAGAAAACCAGAGCAATGGACAAAAAGGGTGTCAGAAAAAGGTTATTAGAAAAACTGAGTAATGTTGGTTGGATTCGAGGAGACCAGAGGATGCAAATTCAGATACCCACAGGGCCAGGTAAATGTACAAACTAGGCCACTATAAAGATGTAATAGACCGGATAGAGACAATGGCAAAATGAAGAGGGGACGGTCAGTGCTCTGCCCAGCAGGTTGTTGTTACAAGGTCAGTGAAAAACTGGTGGTGTCAGATTGGAAGTTTTGCAGTTCCAGTTGTTTGCCTGTAGACAGAGGGGAGTCATGACCGAGACAGTGATGCCAGTTGATTCTGTTTACACAGTCCTGGCCCTGGGTTCAAGTCAGAGTCACGGTCACAAAGGCAGAATCCTGAAGAGATATAGATACATGATTTCTTGTAGGGATTTGACTGCATGCAATTATCAGCGCTAGTTACGTAGTCTATCTGAAGCTTTGTTTATTGTTTCTGTGTCTGCTGTGGAAATCTGAAAATAAGTGGTTAAGAAGGGAGAACAGACATGAGGGGAAAGCAAGGAAACACTGGAGCCTGTAAGGTTGAACCAGAACCCACAAGGGAGAACTAGCCCCTGCAGTGGTTTCTCATGGTTCCCAGGCTTCCAACGTCCATGATGGAGGTTCCTGCAGAAGAAACTGTGGGCTGAGTTGCTGCCCCTGACCAGCGGAGCCAGTATACAGGCAATAATGTGCGTGAGCTGCAGTGGTATGCTGGCCTCTTCTCTGACCTCCAAGCACCAAAAGATGGGCGCTGCAAATGCAGCCCCTGCCTGAGCCTCATTCAGCTTGTCTACTCTCGGGACAAATGTGTGTTGGCTTCGTGAGGAAGGGTGCCGGTGTCTCCTGTGGGACGTTCCCATCATCGAAGTTGGAGACTTAGAAGAGCAGAAAGAACGTGGATGAAATGTTAAGCAATTTCAGTTCTGGATTTTTCTCTCTTTGCTGGATTCAGTGACCATAGGCAAGTCACTTCTCTGGTGCTCAATTTTCGCACTAAATTGAAACAATTTGGGTCACCTCTAACCTGGCAAGCCTAAGAAAGCAATATTTGTAAACAGGAAAGTAATATGCAAAAATTGTGCTGGGAGAGTCTGCTCATATGGTGTTTCCCCGAAAATAAGACCGGGTCTTACATTAATTTTTGCTCCAAAAGATGCAGTAGGGGATGTCTTATTTTTTCATGTACACCAATCTACATTTATTCAAATACAGTCATGTCATCTTCTTCTGGAACATCGTCATAACGTACTAATGTGTCCGTCTGGTTGACGGTCTTAACTGGGGCTTATTTCCGGGGTAGGTATTATTTTTGGGGAAATATGATAGTTTTGTTATGCGGCGTGTATGGTTGCATAATGGAAGAACTGAAGCTGAAACCACAAGCAGGCTGACTTAGAGGCGCATATGAAATAAGGAGAGACAGAAAGACAGGGGCGTGATGAAAAGAATAGGATGGAGCATTGGGAGACCGGGACTCTTGTCCTGACTTCATCATCAACTCCTTGAGCTAAACTCAGTCATTTAGCTTATGAGGGTCTCGCGTTTCTCCTTTCCAACATGGAGGCATGAGTTAGTGGTGCTCATCACTCATTGGCTCACAATAGAATCCCCTCCAGAGCTTTAAAAGAATACTGATGTGCAGGTCCCATCCTCAGGGATCCTGATTTGATTGGTCTGTGGTGTGGCCTGGACATAAGGATTTTAAAAAGTTCTCTGATTCTAATGTGTAGCTAAGCTTGAGAATTCATTACGAGAATTTGCTTTGGAAAATGGCAGTATGGTTTAAGGGTTATGGGGACAGCTTCCTCCACCACACACATATACACCCATCACAAGCCTGTCAGATTGCATGATGGTTCCTCCTTAGAGATTCATCCCATTGGGTATCGAAGCCTCTTCATTACTTAATCAAATTCATATAGTCCTGGTAATGTGATACCTTGAATGTAAAATAAGTATATCTTACCTAGAATCATAAAAACTAATTTGGAAAGAATCTCAGAAGTCACAAGTTCAAACTATCAAGTATTTTTAATGTGATTTTTATAGATAAGGAAATTGAAACTCAAGGATATCTTTCTTCAGTGTTAGGCTTTTCTATAGCTTTTGTGTTGGTATTGATGTGGGGCAGGATTTTAATTAATGTCATCTTTCTTACATACTAGTTTTAAAAATTAGAGGTTTTGGACTGTACTTGTGTCACCATGCATTTTTTTTAAAAGCCATGTGTTCTTTTATCTCAATCTATTTTAGTTTAACATTCTTTGTGGATGGGGCTCCCCACGAATAATGGTTTAGCCTTTAATAGACCTCATTTATCTAAATAAGCATTTCCTGCTCTGTTTTATCATGGTTCTGTGATTGCTTCCTATGATCTACTTTTTGCTCTTTCTACCTCTCCTCTTAACTCACAATATCTCTGCTCTCCTGGAATATATCATTGCGAAACTCAAGGCAAAAAGATCTCCCCCTTATATTAAAAGACATAAACAGCTGTCATGTGATGTACATGTCTGTTCTTAGAGCCATGTTGGGCATTTTGCCTGTCTGAGAATTGTTTGGGGTCCCATTGAAGTAAATGGATCCAAGTCTATAAATTTGTAACATGTTAAATTAATCAATCCCTAAAGTTCTAGTGTGTTTAAGTTTTGGCTCTAATTAGAGCACACCCTTTCTCTCCCCTCTAATCAGCATAGTCCTGTCTGATTCAACCTATCTGAATCAAACCCAAGGTATCCTATACCAAATGCCGGTGAAATGATGTTTGCAAAGGTATGACCTCATCAGGGATTCCATAGGAAGGAATGCTAAGGGGCTCCCACAAACAGGAAACTATGACCAATACATTTATTGTTCTTTTTGATCTAAATCATAATTGGAATCACACAAATCTTCTTTTCAAAATTTTATTGCTGGTTTACTTCTCCATTGGGGGGAAAAAAACAATCATTTTTCTGTAATGTAAAACCCATTTTTGCAATTTTACAATTTTACCTTTCCTGTAAAATAACAGCAAATATTCAAATAATTTTTAAAATCCTCATAAACATGAAATTTTTCTTCATTTAATATCGAAGGGTGAGTGCGATGTTTGGGTATATTATATATTATTTACATCAAGATATCATTTATGTAGGGGATATTGCTATACTATATTGGGTTGAGAAACAACTTGGTATGTTACATGTTCCAGTCTGAGAAAAAAGCAATCTCTTAAGATATTTTTTATAAATGTGACCAATATTTCTCAATTGATCAGCCTCATGCAATCATTTTTTAAAGAATTAAATGAGAAATAAAAATCTTTGATGATACCTATCCAGAAAGAACTAAAAAAAATGCATTACTTTCACTTGGAAAATTTGCTAACATAATCAAAGGTATTACTTTTTTAAATCTTAATATTTAAGAATTTTTTATTAATTTATATTAATAAAGAATTTAGGAATTTGGGTGGGAATTTTGGGAACCATAAATTAATGACTTGACCATGAATTATCAATTCTCTCCTCCATGTCAAAATGATGTGCAAAAGATGTTTTAAAAAATTTGTTTGGTGGATCACACAAAGTTTTAAATTACTATAATCAACATAGAATGGGGCAGTGACCATTCCTGAATTCTAGTCTTTACTCTACCACGTACTAGTTTTGTGAAAATTGGCAGTTACCTTTTAAAAAAGCTTTAGTATTCTCATTTGTAAAATTTGTTTTGTGGGAACTAATGATAATGTATATAAAACACATTGAAAAGTGCCTGACAAAATAGCAGCTGCTTAAGAGAGCAGAGCCTTTTTAACAAAACATGTTTATTCATGAGGGAGTTGTTACTTAACCCTATCCATTAAAAATTCTATCAAGCTTTATCTTCTTGAGAACAAACTAGGTGAAATCTAAGTCTTGCCAATCTTTTCTCATTTTTTCCCAGTTTTAGTGAGAAATAATTGACATACATCACTATGTCTCTTTATACTTTGCTACCGAATTACATTCAATTTGAATTTTTTCATGGAATTGTATTTAACATTAGTAGAACTTTATGAAATAGTTTCTCTCTTTAGAGAATGTTGTATTATATGTTTGTACATTTGTACACATTTTGTTATACATTTTATTTATCCATTTATTTAAATATAACGGCTTTATGATATATATGCATAATTCACATGCCATACAATTCACCCATTTAAAGTGTACAATCCAATAGTTTTAGTATATTCACAGGGCTGTGAAACCGTCACCACAATAAATTTTACAACATTTTTATCACCCTAAAAGGAAACCCTATAGACAGTAACAGTCACTCCCCCATTTGCCCCACATTTCACCCCAGGCAACCATTAATGTTTTTGTCTCAATTAGATTTGCCTGTTCTGGACATATCATGTAAATGGAATCATATATCATATTAGACTTATATACATATACATATACACACATGCATGAACACACACAGAGGATGTGTGTGTGGATAGATAGAGGATGGATGGATAGATACATAGATAGATAGATAGATAGATAGATAGATAGATAGATAGATAGATAGATAGATAGACGTCTCATTCTGTTTATTGTTCATTAGATGAGGGACATTCGACCTGTTACTACTTTGAGGCTATTATGGATATTTATATAGAAGTTTTTGGGAGGACATAAGTTTTCATTTCTCTTAGGCATATCCCTAGGAGTGAAATTGCGGGGTAATATGGTAACTCTGTGTTTAACCTTTCAAGGAATTATCAGACTATTTTCCATCATTTTACATTCCCACCAGAAATGGATGAGTATGCTAATTTCTGCACATCCATGTCATCATTTATTATTATTTTACTTTTAAAAAACTATATCCATCCTGGTGGATATAAGATGGCATTTCATTGTGGTTTTGGCTATATCCTGCATTTTCCTGATGGCTAATGATATTGAGCATTTTTTAAAAATGTGTTTAGTGGCTGTTTGCATATTTTCTTTGGAGAAATGTCTATTCAATTCCTTTGCCCATTTTTGACTGTATTTTTATTTGTAAGAGTTCTTTATATATTCTATATATTCTAAATACAAGTCACTTATTAATGCAATATTTTCCTGCTTTGTATGGGTTGTCTTCATATACTTGATGGTACTTTTTAAAAAACAAAAGGTTTTAATTTCGATGAAGTCCAATGTATCTATTTTTTTTGTTTTGTTGCCTATAATTTTGGTGTCGTATCTAAGAAGGTTTTGCCTAACCCAAATAACAAAAATTTATTCATATTTAATTCCTTTAGTAATATTTTCACTATTTTTAAGTTACTTCTTAGTGGTTGCTTTAGGACTCACCATATATACCTAAATATATCAAAATCGACTTCAGATTTATACTAACCTTATTCAAATTAGATATAAAATGATTACTTCTATATAACTCTTTATTCTCCCTGTTGTGCAATTGTTATCATATATCTTACATCTATATATGTTGCAATACAACAATACATTCTTATATTTATTACCTTGTTATATTATGTATTCTAAAGAGGTTGAGAGAAAAAAGAAGAGCTAGTATATATTGTTATGTTAATTTTCTTATTTACTATTTCTTGATCTCTTCATTTCTTTCTGTGGATTCCAGTTACCAAGTGGGGTTATTTTCTTACTAAAATACAGCTTTGTTCCTATCCACCTTTGTTCCTATCCATTGTGCTGTTATTGTCAACTATATTACATTTCTACATATTGTACTCCAATAACATGATTATATGTATGATTATATATATTTTGCTTTTCTGCTGAGGTAAAAGAAGGAAACAAAGGAAATATGTAACTTTTACTGTCCGTAAGAGCTATCTACATAATTACCTTATTGGAGCTCTATTTTTATTACCATAGGTGGATTGTTACTTACTGTCTGGAGTCACTTGCTTTTAGCATAAAGAAATTCCTTGAGTATTTCTTTCAAGGCAGGTTTACTAGCAATAATTTTCGAGGTTTTTTTGTTTTGGAATGTCTTTATATTGCCCTCACTTTTAAAGGATAGTTTTGCTGGACATAAAATTATTGTAGTTTTTTTTCTTTTCTTTCAGCAGTTTTAATACGTCATTTTACTGCTGCTGGCATCTATTATTCTAATGAGAAGTCAATTGTTAATATTGGTATCTTATATGTGATGAGTTGTTTGTCTGTTACCTTTGAAGGTTTTTTATTTATCTTTGTCTTTTGTTATTTCCTATATGATATGTCTAGATGTGAATATCTTTCTGTTTATCTTTTCGGGAATTCTTTGACTTTCTTGGAGGTGTACATTAATATTTTTCATCAAATTTGGGTCATTTTCTTAGATTATTTTTTCTAACCTTTCTCTCTTTCCTCTCGTCTTGGCATACTTGCTACATGCATGTTGGTGAGCTTAGTGGTGTCCCACAATTCTCTGAGTCTGTGTTCCTTTTTTTTAATCATTTTTCTCTGTTCTTCATATTGCTATCAAATATTGTTCTTTATATCTCTTCATATTGTTCAAAATATCAGATATTGTTCTTCACATTTCTATCAAATTATCCTGAAGCTCACTCATTCTTTCTTCTACTAGTTCAAATCTGCTATTGAGCCACTCACATAATTTCTTTTTAAACTTTTATTTATTTTAAGTGTGCTTTTGCAGGATCCATCAGTTCCAAATCAAGTAGTTGTTTCAACCTAGTTGTGGAGGGCGCAGCTCACAGTGGCCCATGTGGGGATCGAACCGGCAACCTTGTTGTAAGAGCACCATGCTCTAACCAACTACGTTAACTGGCCGCCCCACATAAATTTTTTATTTTAGCTCTTGTGCTTTTCAACTTCAAAATTTTTATTGGTTCTTTTTCTAGTTTCTATCTTTATTGATGTTCTCTATTTGATGAGACATTATTCTCATATTTTTCTTTACTTTTTTAGTTTTTGAACATGTTTATAATAGTTGCTTTGGAATTTTTGTCTATTAAGTCTGATTTATGGGTAGTTTCTGTTGCTTTTTTTTTTCTTGTGTATGAGTCACACTTTCCTGTTTCTTTGCATTTGTCATCATTTGTGTTTGAAAAGTGGACATTTTAGATTACATATTTTAATGGCTCTGGATACTGTCCCCTCTCTCTCCCCGCATTCTCCCAGGCTCATTATTGTTGTTTGATTGTGTATTTGTTTAGTGATTGGCTGGACTATTTTGGTGATGTCTCTACCCATCACAGTATGAAGTCTTTGATGTTGCTTTTCAGAGGGAGCAGTTTTGGACCTGTGCACACGACAGTAGTTTTAGCAATGTTTCTCTTTGACTACCTTCTTTCCTGATCTGTGTTAAGCAAGCTCTCTCTTTTGGTATCACACTCAACTGTTAGTTTCCACACTTTGCTATCTGATTGCTCTATTGTTTTCAACAATATTCTGGGTCACAAACTTCTCCAAAGTCTGGTCCAATCAAATTCAGATGTCTTTGAAAGGGTATATTTTTAGAACAGACTTTGAGGATTTTTTGAATGCTGCTCTTAATTGTCTCTTTTTCTAGTTCTCTTTGGTGAACTAGCTGGTTTAGGATTTAGTTTGTTTCTCTTAAGGGGTCACCAGCTTTATATCTTCTCCACCAGAATCTCCATGATTTTCAAGAGTGCTATTAAGTTGAACATCCCCACTTTCTATTCTGTGTAAAGTCAGTTTCTCAGGGAGAGCTTTGGGGCTCTTTGTTATTATGATCCAACTCTACTCCCCTTGTCCCACCCCTGGGCAAAATCTCTGAGCTCCTACTCCGGAACTGGAGTTACGGTTTGGCTTTATGAGCAGGTCACTCGGCAGGGCAGTAGCATGTAGACTTCTCAACTTCTTAACTAGTTAATTCTCCCAGAGTAGAACCTCTACCTTACAAGTAAGCTGGGGTGAGGTAGATTGGGGCCCTGATTCTTGGTCTGCCACACCTAGAATAGAGTCTCTACCCTATAAGAGAAAACTGTGTGAAGAAAGCTTACTCCCTTCAACCTCAGTCACCTAGAATACAGCCTCTGTAACATAAAGCAGAGGGGGATGAGAGGCACTCAAGGTGTTCTACCTAGTTGCATGAGGTACCGTAGCCCTCTATTGAGAGCTGGTAGGTGGGGAAGGAGAGAGCAGGAATCTTGTTTTCTTGTCTGCACTGACCCTAGTTGAGCTTAGATCACATTGAGCTGGGGGCAGAGGAAGGTGGGAGCATGTCATGCTCAAGAACCACAGACAATCACTGTAATAGAGTGAAACAGTCTGTCTTTCTGACTCCATTTTTTTTGAAGTCTGCATTATTCCCATGGCCTTCAGGCTAATAGCTCCTGCTTTAGACAAGGTAATCATTACAGGAATTCTGCTTGGAGCTTGAATTTTTACAAAAACAGGTCCTCCCACGTTCCCTTTTATTGACTTGGAAGAAGCCTGAACTCTGTGCTTTCTTAGGATTTGAGGATTAGGGATCCCATCGTGTGGGTTGGTCTTTTCTCCATCAGTAAGCCTTTCCTTACTCCAAACTCTGATGTTTTAAATTTTGGCCTTTCAAAGTGTCCTTCCAGCACATGGACTTTGGACTGATAACATTGCTTCTGAGACTTAGATTTTCTTAAATATATTTTTTGTTGAAGTATAGTTGACATACAATATTATATTAGTTTCAGTTGTACAACATAATGATATGACATTTATATGTAATCACCACAATAAGTCTAGTAACCATCTGTCACCATACAGAGTTATTATGATACTATTGACAAAATTCCCAATTCTGTACATTACATCCTTGTGACTTATTTATTTTATAACTGGAAGTGTGTGCCTCTTATTCCCCTTCACCATTTTCACGCATACCTTCACCCCCCTCCGTTCTGAAAACCATCAGTTTGTTCTCTGTATCTATAAGTCTGTTTCTGTTTTGTATGCTTTGTTTTTAAGATTCCATATATAGATGAATCATATGGCACTTGTCTTTCTCTGACTGATGTCACTTAGCATAATACCCTCTAGCTCCATCCATGTTGTTACAAATGGCAAGATTTCATTCTCTTTTATGGTTAAGTAATAATCCATTATATATGTGTCTGTGTTTGTGTGTGTATATTCTATATCCATATATATATATATATATATATTCTCTCTAGATATAGATTATATCTAGATATAGATTAGATTCTATATCTAGATATAGATTCTATATCCATATATATATTCTCTCTAGATATAGATTATCTCTCTAGAGAGAATATATATATTATATATAATATATACATATATATTACATATATGTGTGTGTGTGTATATATATATATCTATATCTATATATCTATATATCTATATATCTATATATCTATATATATATATCACATTTTATTTATCCATTTTATTTATCTATTAATGGACACCTAGGTAGCTTTCCATATTCTGGCTATTATAAATAATGCTTCAGTAAACAGAGAGGTGCATATATCTTTTTGAATTAATGTTTTTGTTTTCTTTGAATAAATACCCAGAAGTGGAATTGCTAGGTCATAAGGTAGTTCTATTTTTAATTTTTTTGAGGAAACTCCATATTGTTTTCCATAGTGGTTACAGTGCAGAAGGGCTCCCTTTTCTTCACATCCTCACCAACACTTGTTTGTTGATTTATTGATGATAGCCATTCTGACAGGTATAAGGTGGCGTCTTCTTGTCATTTTATTTTACATTTCTCTGATGATTAGTGACGTTGAGCATCTTTTCGTATATCTATTGACCATGTGTATGTCGTCTTTGGAGAAATGTCTATTCAGGTCCCCTGTCTCCCATTCAGTAGGTTGCCTTTTCATTTTGTTGACCGTTTCCTTCACTGTGCAAAAACTCTTTAGTTTGATGTAGTCCTATTTGTTTATTTTTTCTTTTGTTTCCCTTGCCTGAGGAGACATATCCAAAAAAACATTATACCCTTATCCACCGTTTTACTTTCCACAGTTTCAGTTACCTGTGGTCAACTGTGGTTAGAAAATATTAAATGGAAAAGTCCAGAAATAAACAATTCATAAGTTTTAAGTTGCACACCATTCCGAGTAGTGTGATGAAATCTCACACTGTTTCACTCTGTGCTGCCCAGGATGTGAATCAATCCTTTGTCTAGTGTGTCCACATGGTATACGTTACCCACCTGTTAGTCACTTAGCCGTTTTGGTGATCAGATCAACTGTTGCAGTATCGCAGTGCTTGTGTTCAAGTAACACTACATCCAAATGCCTATGTCACTCACCTTCACCTCATCACGTGAGCATTGTATCATCTCACATCATCACAAAAAGAAGTATAGTATTTTTGAGAGAGAGACCACATTCAAGTAACTTTTATTATGTTATATTGTTACAATTGTTCTGTTTTATTATTAGTTGTTAATCTCTTACTGTACATGACTTATAAATTAATTATAGGCATGTATGTATAAGAAAAAACATAGTATATATAGGGTTCAGTACTCTCTATGATTTCAGGCATCCACTGGGGGTCGTGGAATGTATTCCCCACAGATAAAAGGGGGTCTGCTGTAATAATTTTTCTATGCTTCAATTAATGAACATTCCTTTCATTTTTCACCAGAAATAGCATGCTGTGATTGTTTTTATTTATATTATTTTATTACTGATATTCAAAATGTTTTCATGCTCTCAATATAAATTAGTTATTTATACATTTTATACATGTGTCTATTGAGACTCTTGAGGCTTTTTTTACTATTTTTATGAGCCCTTTAACATAATATGGAAAAGGCCTATCGATATTTGCTATGAGTACCTTTACTCAACTTGTTTTTACTGTTTTATTTTAGCCAAACACATTTTTAATTATCTAAACAATTTACATGCAGTCAAATTTACTAAGCAAAGCATCTATTTGATTTTTGAGATGAGAAAAAAGAGGAGCAGAAGGACTTATTCTAAAGGTCACGATTCTGAAAAGTACTGTCAGTCACTTTTGGTTCATGGGGCACTTCCTGCAGAATGGCCCGCCTCAATGACTGAAGGATCCTTGTCTCCTCTGCATGGCGTGCCTCTCCTATGGGTCTGGCATAATTCATTGATGAGTATCTTATCAGTTCACTTTTTCTGGCAAATTCCCTCTTAAAGAGCTATGTTCAAGATTCCAGTTCCAGTGAACTAAGCAGAAGATCAGTTCTCTACATGTAGGAGCTACGCTATTCTATATTATAGACTTCCGTCTTCCTTCATCTAAGAGACACATCTTTCAACTCACTTGATGGGTTAGCTGGAAGAAACTAGCCAGGTAATGTAAGCAAAAGTGCATTTTTCAATTCTGATTCTTTCTTTCATTTACCTAGTTGAATGACAGCGCCTCAATTTATCTTGAATAACTTTATGGTGACTAATCTGCTGGATATCTCTTAGTAGGAGGGAACTTGTAAGTGCCCTCTAAAACACATACTTCACCATTAATTTAGAATCTTAGTTCTTAAGTCTTGCTTAGCCAGCATCGTCACCTATTCAAATGCCTCCCATATATGCCTGTTTCTTGCCTTCAAGAGGGCAGCCATGTTTAATTAGTCCTTATATGTTATCTGTCTATACAGCTGAACCCAAGGTGTTCTAATGACTATACACTTCCAGGTCAATTGTGTAGACAGATAACCCCCGCCCCCATTCCCTCACAATTTCAAACTACCAGGCAAATAGAAATGTGGGCACGTCCCTGCCAGCTACCTACTTCTTACTATTAATTTAAGATAGGGCTTGTGACAAATGTGATTTTATTCTTTCCTTAAAAATATCTGTCTAGTAGTGGTATTAATAGAAAATATTGATCAAACTAACAATTCATTTGGGAGAGGAATCAACTTCTACTAGAGAATAATTTTACTCTTGTGGTTTGAAATAATATATATAATCATATTAATTTAGTCCAGAAATAAGTTGAAATTATGTGTTTTCCTCCATTATCCCTAAATACACATCATGGGCTATAATAACTTGCAGTTTTCTTGTGCCATGAAAGCAAAACTTTCTAACTGAAAACTTTAGAATCATGTAACCTATATTTTATTGGTAGGGGTGGGGGTGTCTTAAGTATGAGAATTTCAAACTGGCATTTTCTCCAGAATGCAGACAGGGCTCACTTTTCAGCTGTGGCCTTATCCTGAACTTCTCTGAAATAGCACAATCAACTGACTGTATTTGTCCATATCAGTTTACGGAAATTTGAAGCTATCCATCTGTGTCTATAGCTAGATCTATATCATATGTATATGCATATGTATATGTATATGTATAGACATAGACATAGATATAGACACAGACATCGGTATAGATATATCTCAGGTGTTATCAGGGAAATGATAATCCAAAGCTTCAGGTATTCAAAACCTATGCACATGAAAACATGAATGATGGCTCTTACTAATTTAAAATGTTATTATCAGTTTCTGTGTGAGCCTTCCCTTCACAAGTAAAATCATTGGAAGATTAAAATATAAAAAACATAAAAATTAAGGTTAAATTCCCCAGAGTATACTGTTAGCCTATTATCTGCTTTGAGTAGAGAGAAGGAAATCAATTACCAATTTTGTTTCAGGTAATTGCTATGGCTACAGTTACCAGGAAAAACATAAATTCTTCATAAGCAAACTGAAAATAAAAACAGTGTTTTTTTTTCAGTGAATTCCATAGAAGAGATATTTGACAAAGGTCCCACTTACTACCACCACAACACACTACTCTATGCCAACACATTCTTACCAGAGCCATTCTCAATGGCTCAGAGAAAACAAAAACAAAAACAGAACAAAACAAGAAAACAATAGAAATTCCTTGGAGCAAGGATGTGAACCAATAGGTCCTAACCTAGTGTAGAATATTTGATGATACCAACTTTAAAAGATTTAATGTATTTATGAAAATGGTTTCAGAAACTTTAATATACAGACTCATACATTTTGTGGGTGATAAGTTAAGATAAATGTTCCACAGATTTAGTTTATAAATCCAAGTTTTGACAAGATTGAGGGAAAAAAAAAAACCTCCAAAAAAGAAAACATGTCCATTGTTTGCTGTGAATACTCTTATGCCTAAAAGCATTCTATAGAGAATACCATTTTGCAAGCACACTTGGCCCAAACATCTGTGCTATATTGTGTTTTCCTAATCAACCCATTCAGAGACTGTAAAAGAAGAATTCCTATAAAAATGTATGTAAGGAAGACACATTTCTTTTTTAAAGCTCATTCATCCATTATGAAGCTATTAAAAGAGGTTCAAGTTAACAATAAAGAACAAGGGATAATTATGTGGATGTCTGTGGTGGGAAGGCCCAGACAAATGGTGGTGAGGTTAAAATGATGGAGACCCAGCAACCAGACAGACCACAAGGATGTCCTCTGGGGGCTTATTTGAGTAGAAATAAAGAGGAGATCTACGCAGATGCACCAAAGATTCATGGTGAATAGTTGGCAGACATTTCACTAAGTGAGGAAAGCATGATGCCGGGGTGTTTGGGGGCTATAAGAGGCCGGGCTGGTGCACAGGGATGGTGGTGGAAAGGAATGAGCAGCAAGCAACACACAGAAGCATAAGAAGTACAGCTATAGCATGTACCAGGGAGATACGTTCCGGAATAAATCTCTGATACTTCGAAGGGCGTGGTTCTGGAGAAACCGGGATCATGGGAGGCTCATAAAGAAAGGAGTAAAACGTAAGTGACCTTGCTTGTGAAATCAAAGGATCTTAAAAGGATTTTCAAAAATGGTATGGGGACACTTCTCCCTAGTCGATCCATATCAGAATTTGCTTGGAGTAAAGGTGAACCATTTTCAAATCACACAATCATTCAACGCCCATCCAGCCTCTGCTCTATTGTACTAAGCTAGGTACCGATAGGAAAACCTCTTATTGCACAGGTATGTTGCGACAAATAAAAAAAGGCGAAATGCTGAAAATCACTGAAATAAGGGCTCGGTCAGAACAGTTCTTGAGCTCAGTATCAGAGATAATACTGCATTTAGGTCACTCTTGGTGCTGAGCTGTGAGCACCAAGCAGCTGGCTGTAACTGGAAGCTCATGAATCTTAAATTCAGGTTGGCCAGGGTTCGATTCCCAATCTGACACATACCAGGCATGTTTATAAACAAACTGAGTCTCGTTTTTCTATGACTACTTTAGATCCCCATGACCATGTGTTTAGAGAAAAGTGTACATCTGGTGGTCCAACATGGGATTCCAGAAGCACACTTTCTATACTGTAGCTCTTCAGTGGTTTATAGCATCCTTTCCAGTACCTCTCCATAATCTGTCCCTTCCTAACCAGCTGAAGCTATCCCCCCAGTCTAATTCTCTGGGGGTAGGTTTCAGGAAGAGGATGATGTGGTGGGAGTAAAGAAAATTGATGAAGAATAAATTGGGAGTTAGTTGGGAGAGTAATGATCATGAATATGGGCTTTCAGCAAGTCAGAGGAGGGAGGTGCTGGGGAACCTGGGGCCCACGTGGTGTAAACCCCAAGAGGCAAGTGCTCTGAAATGGCCAGAGGTGGGTGGCTCTCTTTGTGTTCTTCACAGGTTCCCAGCCACCACCTGCCTCCTTGATGAGTATCTCTTTATCCCTCTCCTCATTGGCTCTCTGAAGAATGAAGTATTGTTTCAAACATTCAAAAATAATCAACACAAATAAATATAGAATTATAAATCAAAATATGTGCTAAGTTAGAAAAGAAGAGGATGGAATGTCAGAATATAATGGGGATTTGGTTTAAGTATGGTGGTGGGCTTGAGAAGTGGGGAAGTAGAATAAGCAATAGAATAAGAGAAAAGAGGTTTCTAGGCAGAGGGAACAACAAGGCTTCTATTTTAGCATCACTGGGACAGTAAACCTGAGAAGCAGTATCAAGGTCTATCTCTGTTATCCTG
This sequence comes from Rhinolophus ferrumequinum, assembly GCF_004115265.2. Classification (NCBI taxonomy): domain Eukaryota; kingdom Metazoa; phylum Chordata; class Mammalia; order Chiroptera; family Rhinolophidae; genus Rhinolophus; species Rhinolophus ferrumequinum. The sequence continues at coordinate 47,956,619 of NC_046297.1, read as the reverse complement.
AAACCAGATGGGCTTCAGAACAAATTTACCTATAAATGATTTAATAGTTACTAATTAAAAAGTAAATCTCAACACTTAAATTCTTAAAGAATGAGCCTAAATCAGCAATATAAAATGAGAAATCACAATACTTTACATAGTATAATAATTATATGGTTATAGTAACTTCCATTGTGATCTAACTTGTTTCTATCATTTTTCCCAAGTCTCAACAGAGGGAAAGGAGATGAGACAAAGATGAGAAGTCTCAGTAAAGTTCTCAATTGTCTTCCCCTCAAGTTCTCTAACCTGCCATTGATGCTTGAGGAACTTGGACCATCTCACCTTCTTCCAGAACAGTGCTGGAAATCCCATTCAGGCTATCTCACGTGTGCTCCGTGAACAAAGATTCTCAGCCTCTTCCATTTTCTCCTGGCTGATGAACCCTGAAGAAGCAGCTATTCTGTGTTCTCAGCTTCACTCCTGCTGGTGTTGGCCAGAGGCTTACGGGCACCAAAGGAAGGCATTGCCGGCCTGCAATATCTGTCTTGAGGTAATTAATTTCTTATGTCTTATATCAAGTGCTTTACTGATAGCACCTAGGAGTGGGTTTTGTCATAATAGAAGCTTCTGGCATCATTTTTCTTCATCGCAAGGACTTGTTAAAAGTTTCTGATCTCACCGTGTCACAAAGATGACACTGGAAAATAATGTAGGTTTTACTCATCATTTCTGTAGAGTTCTTCATATAAGGATTAAGTCATGAGTCCTTTGGCACTCTGGGGTGGTGGGGGTAAGATAAGTCTAAAGGATAAGTATAAGAATCATAAACAAGTTGATACATTAAACATTGTCAATATGCTTGTCCTCTTGCCTTTCTGAATATAGGTCTTCACCATGTTTACCCAAAGCACTCATTAGCCTCAGGAGACATTTGGATATTATGAAGAGAAAGAAGAAAGTAATACTTGGCTTCTGTCATGCGGGGCGGCCTGTGGGCAGCATGAGGGGTCTGTGGGGTCTCTGCTCCCACTCCCCACACAAGAACGCAGGACACGGTGAGGCCAAAAAGGAACACCCACGGAGCCATAGGTAGGGGAGTCACACCACTATACTCTCACTGGCGGCTGCGTTGGAGACACAGGAACCAGGAGCAACACAATTCTCAACCCTCACTGTGCTGCTTGCAGGCTCAGCCACCATCTTCTTGCTAGCTCCCCCTTTTTCTTTTTGCTACTAGCCTAGCCACGGCAGTTATATTCATGGATAATGGCTCACTGGTTACAGCTGACGGCCAACTAGCCACAGCTGCTGGCCATTTGATCACAGTCGATGGCCATTTACTACCTGAGCCAGCACCTTTCTATGTGAGGCCGAGAGCCTGGAAACTGCTTTTGGGGGCTCTGTCCCCACAGCTTCTGAGCTCAAAATAGACCGTTGTTATGACAGTAAAATGTGCAGGTTCCACAGAACCTTTACTCCCCCCTTAGGTTGTAAAAAGTATGCTCGGAGACTCACTGTGGTGCAGAGGGTGTGTTCCATCTGAGTCAAGTGAATGTAAAGAGAAGGTATCATTCGGGGTAAATAGAAGAAATGCCCAGCCCTTTTGAGCCTAGGAAATGTGTGGGAAGAAGAGAAGAGAAAAATTTGAGTGTTAGTCAGATACGTAGGTATCTTCTGATATCTTCTCTGTGGTGAAAAGGAGAGAACATTTCAGAAAGCTGAGGGAAACATTGAAGGCAGAGGAGGTCGCCGCTCTTTGAACCTTCAGGTTTCTAGGAAGAAACCTCCTCTGAAACATCCTCCAGTCACCAAGTGGGGAAGAGGCCCCAGCAATATGGCAACGTAAGGTGGTCGGGCAGAGGAAGGTCTCAAAGGTTCACTTTTTGAAATCACCCTGGGTTTCAAAGCAAGTGAGACTGGCTGGGGAGCTTGCATACGGACAGCATGACTATGTAGCCAGGGTTACCGAGCAGCCTGCAAGACGTCACCCTGTAAGGTCTGTGCACAATCAGAAGCTGATGTGACTCTGGTTTGCCAGGGAGACGGCTCAGCCCTGATCATGCTGAGAAAGACCAGCTTATGGATCTTGCCAGCTGCACAGTTTAGCTGCAAAGGACAAAAATGAGTAGCACCAGCTGGATGAGAGACGTTGTTCTAGAGCCCAGTGTGACAGACCGCATGGAGCCTGAGGATCTGACCCTTCTGTCCATTCACGTAAGGTTATGTGCTTGGCACCCCTTTCTCCGTATGCTCAGATAGTTCACTAACTTAAGGGAGAAAGGGACAAGAGGTGACATTTGAATAACTTTTATGACACTTAAATGGACTACTTGATTCAGACTAATCTTGATACAAGATGGTTTATTTATTATTTTTATTGTTTGATTTATTTTGGGGTGGTGGTGAATAGTGCGAGTACCTTAATGTCAAGAATTAGGCTTTATTCATCTTTGTATCTATTCTAGTACCTGACACGTGACTCTGCCTATAAAGGGAGCTTAAAACAAAATCCTCTGTAAATAAGTAATGGGTAAATAGCTATTTTTAAATTTCAGTTGTTCACAACATCCTAGAGAGCAGTTCACAGTATCTTAAAGGTATCCATTTATTTCCACACTTCCCTAACTCGGTGCTCCAGAGATATAAATCACCTTGAGTAAGAAGAAACCGTGTCTGGCTTTCCAAACTTTAAGAATTTTTCTCTGTTTCCCAGTTATTTTTGTGTTGGAAGGAGGCATCACATCTAGTTTGTGGAACTCTGGGTATAAGAGATTTTCAGTCAACACACAAAGGTTCACAGAGGTTTTTCCTTCCAAGAATAATCTCGTGGGGCTCCATTCAACAATAAATATTGCCCAACTTCCCTGTGCAGAAGTCAGTGTAAGGCCGCAAACACTAAGGAAATTGCCTCTGCATCCAGCCGGTTGATTTGGCCGGCCAGGAGCCAATGCACAAAGAAGGTCTGTCTCTGTTTTCCTCATACTTTTCCTCCTCTCTGAGTTGTAAGCCATGTAGAGTTATGGGAAAGCCTGGGAAGAATGTGTTAGAGACTGTCTTTTTCCGCAGACCCACTAATTATGAAGAACCAGAGTTTTTGCTTAAACTGACTGGGCAGTCATGATTCTGACCACTGGACATACTGCAGACATGGGCTTCTGTAAACCTCATTCTAAAAGGAGTCTGGGGAGAGAGGCCTCAGAGTTTTTACTCACTTCATTTCATTTTCTGGCTCCTCCCAGCAAAATTAAAATAAAAACGACAGACATTTTATAACACATTGCCCTTGTTACCCACTAGAATCCTCAGGGGCATGCTTCTTCTAATAGTATAGAAAAAAACACCCAAATAACAAACATTTTGTTATCTTAAAAGGACGAAAGACCAGAATTCAAGAGACTTAGCTTGTGATTCTATTATGAATAAGCCACAGGATTCCTACGTGACATGGGCCAGGTCCCTTTACTTCTCTGCATCTGAATTTCCATCCTGAAAAAGAAAAAAAAAAGATGTGGAATAGTGTTTGAAATTCTGGAATACAAGATAGTTTTTAAATTATTAACTGGGTATATAAATGTTGACACTTTGGCCTGAGTTACACATTTTATTTTTTCAAGGACATTTTTAGGTGATTTTCTAAAATCCGTTTCTTGAATTGATTAGCTTATGTTATGCTATAAATAAAAACTTTGGTTCACAAGGTATTTGAATACCTCAAGGTAAAATTCATACAGGAAACGTAGGATAAATATTTGATTCTTTCCCATTATTACACATTGTATTATTAAAGCCAAGACAGCTGTGATTTATGTATAGACTATTCATTTATGATTTGTCTTTGGAGTTCTGAGTAGCTGTCTCTTCTATGAAACTGTGTTTTTATGCTAAAGAAAGCAGGGTGTACTGTTTTAATGGTATTCAGCTGAAATAAGGTATTTGCTGGAACCAGGCTTGGTCCTTTAATTAATTTCTGAATTTTAAAAAAAAAGCTAACAGCTTTGTTAATCAGAAGCCTCTTATGCTGTATAATCTTCATTCTGGGGCATAAAAATATATTCAAATAATCTAGGTAGCCTCAAAAAGAGAAATTATGTATTTACTAATGAAGAAATAATGAGATTGGTGAGATACTGATATGCCAACTCAAAAACAGCAACTTGATGTTAAGAAATGCCATGACAAAGAGGCTTGCCATACACATTCAGAAGTATATGTACAAAGTAATATATATGTACGATTTTCACTAAGTGGGCAATATGTATGTCAATTTGTTTGAAAATTATGTAGGTAACAGAGGAGGGACGTGTTTTTTTTAGATACCTTAACAAAAGCATGCTTGTGAGGACAGAGTCCCATCCCAGAGAGCAGTTTCCAGGCTTTCGACCTCATGTGGAAAGGTGCTGGCTCAGGTAGTACATGGCCATCAGCTGGGATTGGATGGCCATCAGCTGTACCCAGTCAGCCATTAGCCACTAATATAACTGCTGTGACTAGGGGTTTGGTTGGTTGGTTGTTGGTTGGCAGAGAAGTAGATGGCAGATTGCGGCTAACAAGTGCAGTTAGCAAGCGGGTTGTGGATTGCGGATCATACTGATCCTACTTCCTGTGTCTCGCCTGGCCGCCAGTGAGACTGGGTGCAGGAAGACCCCTCATTGGGGTACTGGCGGATATTTGCTTTTGTGTCTCCACCAGCCATCATTGAGAATATAGTGGTATGAACCCCTTTTTGGCCTCACCATATCCTGTGTTGTTGTGCAAGTAGCAGGATCAGAGACCCTGCCTGACAATGCTATGTATATTTTTGGAAATATTAGCTTCTCTATTCTTTAACCATACTGCCCTTTTATCAATAACCTCTTGGTTTTGTTAAGTTCTCAAGAATGTCTAGGTTAGCAACATTCTTCACCTATACTCGGGTTAAACAAGTACAAATATCTAACAGAAATCAATAAAGAACATGACATGTGGAACCATTACTTTTCTAGTCACAGGTAATTGTGCTCAGAAAAGAATGTAATAATTCCTTTAATGTTAACTTTACTTAAATGTCCATTTTCCACCTTTGTCTCTTGCCAGAAGTACAATAATTATTCCAGACCTGGGCTATGTAATAAACGTCTGGGAATAGTTTACTTGCTTGAGCTGTTTCTCATTCTAAAACATAGACCATGTGGTAGTTCACCATCTGGGTCCTTTATATGTAACTTCCCTAGTTCTCTAGAGTTAGTCACATGCTCTGAAATACAATAATGCAAATAATAAGACATTATTTCACCTTTGGCTCAACCTATTATTCAAAGAGCCTAAGGAAGTCAATTAAACTGTTCATTTGAAGTAGGATTGAAAACAAAATGCTTTGTTGGAAAATAATGCAGAATGTGCATTTGTAGTTTAAATTTCTGAAACTATTGTCAAAATATTAGGAGTTTACAGCTTGATGGTAATCCTCCGACAAAAGCCAAGTAGAAGGGGAAGATTTAGGAATCAAATGATCACATTTTAACATGTAACCAGGGAGGGTGATGAGAGCATATTAAGAATGAAAAAAAAAAAAAGTCAAATACTAGCAGATGTGGAATATTTGTGCAAAGTACAAACCCAATAGGCATCCACAAAGAAAAGAATCATGGCAATGAAAAGCTAAAAGGAGTTTTCTGAGATTGTTTTAGTCCATATTCAAGTAGGCTGAACTTAGCCAAATTTGCCTAGGATAAATTCCTAGGCAAATTTAGCCTGCCCAACCTGGATGCCTGATAAACAGGTCTTAAATTAGGGATGGATACGTGGTCAGCCCAGAGGGTGGAGGTATGGACTGGAAATAATATAGGGGACACATTCCAAGTGCTGGAATATCTAACACTCTACCTTATATTACACAATGTACTCTTGAAAACGATAAAGCTGGTTCTTCTGGATACTTCTCTGTGGACAACAGTCTTGAGAATGTTTCTCCCCTGACACTCATTCCAGGACCAATCTGAACATGTCTATACGTAATCTACCAAGCAGGTGATTGCTTTGAACTATCACCTGATTTTACCAGGCAATCACCAGAGCTCTCACCAGGTTATCTCTCACAAAGAACCTCACATTGTTCTTGAAGAGTTTGCTGTGATCTGTAGGGCTTTCATGTGATCTTGCCCCAGCCTCGCTTACCAAGTTCCACTGGGGACACTGAGTTCCCGTACAGCTACACTCGATTTCTACCTGTCTCTGAACTACAAGCTCATTCTTGCTCCCTGATTTTCCCTCTACCTGAAGTGTTTCTCCCCACATTCTTTGCATGTTCCAGTTGGTCTTATTCTTCAAATCTCAGGTTAAATGTAATTCTTCGTAGAAGGGTCTCCTGAACACTCTCATGTTTCCCCGAAAATAAGACCCGGTTTTATATTAAGGTTTGCTCCAAAAGACACGTTAGAGCTTATGTTCAGGGAATGTCATCCGGAGAAATCGTGCTAGGGTTTATTTCCCGGTTAGGTCTTATTTTCGGGGAAACAGAGTAACTATAGGTAGAGTGTTTCTACTTTAAGTAGAAAGGGACCAGTCACTGTACGTATCTATAAAAGCCATCTATTACTCTCCTGATGATGACTTTGTTTACTTGTTTACGGTTGGCTTTCCTCTCTGGAATGTAAACTGGGCCTGGGAAAGTCCTGTCTTGTTTGTTATTGCATCCCTGGTGCCTGATGCAGCTTCTGCAGTATGATAATCCCCAGCATAATGCTGTTAAACAAGTGAATGAAGAGAGGAATGAAAAAAAGTTTCATCATAAATGGAAAGAGGAAAGGAGGACAGAAATGCATGTGCCGAGTGAAGGAGAAAAGAGAGAATTAAGACAAGAGGTTGTTTATTTTCTGTGCATTTTCAAACCCTTTATCCTCCCACATCCCAAAACCTAAGTGAACAAGATGAAGGTGTATGTTAGCATATCACAGGGTCCTTTAGGGATATAACTATGGGGTTTGACCTTAGGAAGGACAGGAAAGTCAGAGGGGAATATCTAAAATACTATAAAAACAATCATCTTCAGGTACTGAGGCCTCTCGACTGACTCATAGAATGGTTACCTTAGTTGCCATCCTGTTTATAAATTGGGAAATTCAGCTAGAATATTAAAGCATAAACATTTTAGGTGTGTTAACTCAAATGATTAATGAAAATGGAAGACAAATTTGGAACAAGATTTGTTAGAAGAAAGAAAAAGTCAGTGAAAGACGGCTTATTATATCCATATTATTAAACCTTTGGGAATGGGATAAGGTTAGAGATGCACATGTGAGAAGGTGGGAGTTGGAGCCAGAATGTGGCTGAGAATAACCTTTCTTATAATCAGATCCTGTCACTTACACAGCATCACCCTGTTGGTTGGTTCAGGAGTTCAAGTGACATTCAGTTAAGCTGTGTTGATGCAATGTGCCATGAGAATGGATGTTTCCACAGCTACTGAGGATGGAGCAGCTTTTTCTTGATGTCTGTTAAGTGGAACTTGGACTGTAAAACAACAGCAACAAAAAGAGACTAGACAACTTAAGCATTTTCCCATAAACACAGGGCTCTCCTTCATCTCTGCCAAGGGCTCTAAGTCAGTCTGCATTGAGCAGAAAGCTGAAACCCGCTGAGCTGACAGCTGCCGCTGGCCTGGAGCCCACTGTGAACCTGAGGAGAATAATGTTCCCCACTTCATCCAGGGCTTAAAATAAAGCTGAATCACCACTTTGGAGATACAGATTGTGTCAGCCTGGGGAGGGCTGAGGTCATTGTCTTCAGAAGATATGTTAACCAAGCCAGAAACTGTATTAGTTCAGTTTACCAATTTCAAATATTTTCATGTTTACTAGGCAGAAGGTGGGTAGAAGAGTTTTCCAAAAGTATTAATTTTTTTTTAGCTTCTCCACTGATTTCAGAAAGTTAAGGATGACTTTCCAGACCTTGAAAAATATTCCTAAAATAATGTATATTGAAGAGATATAGAGATATCCTAGGACGGTGTATTTGCACTCCTTAATATATAGGGCATACGTGGCTCAAGAGCGTTATCAGAAAAGCCTCCACGTTTTTCCCTTTATGTCCCAAGGTGACTGTGGAACTTCAGAAATAGGTTCAATACATATTTTTGGAAATGAAATTCATCAACCAGAGAAAAGATGAGGCCACAGCTTCTTAGAATGCCCAAATAATGTAATTACACAACTTTTCTGGGAGGTAGCTCCCAGGGATTCATCTTCCTCTTTGACAAAGGATTCTTAAACACACATAATAATTCACCATCTACAAAGACTATGTGTCATCAGAAACAATTCCTGAAGCCGTAGGAGGTAGTGTGCGGTGGTATATTAAACACTTCTCAAATACATAAACAGCTGGGGTTCTTTTTTCACATGCAAGACATTTAAGTTACTGTTAGTCATCTCATAAACTTTAGAAGAAAATGGATACCATATTAATGACATGGGAGCACTGAAAGATACAGAAACACCTTATGAATACATCTAAGAGACTGGATACAATTTTAATGAGGTGTATTCTGTTATAGACTGGTTATTGAAAATTGGCAATCTACTTCTGTTTTTCACAGAGGGATACAGATAGACCAGAATGTTCCAACCTCTTTCTATTTTTTTTTAAGCTTTATTAAATATTTGTTGATATCTACTATATGCCAGGCATATAGTGCTAGGGAATAGGTGTATAAAAGTAAGAAAGAAAAAGACAAGAGCCATGCCCTCATGCAACTGGTTATCAGAGGAAGCAGGATAATTTGCATATTAAATATTGCAATTATATCTATGAAATGGGCCCAATAAGAAATAAGTGGCACCAAAAGAACTGCAACTGGATAACCTGACTTAATCTGAAAGGTCCAATGAGAGTTCTCTTATGCAGTGACATTAATCTGAGTTATGAAGGATGAATAGTATTAGATAAAGTAGGAAAGGAAGAGCATTCCAGGCAAAAGAACAGCATTTGCAGAAGACTTGGGATGGGAAGAAGCTTAGCAAATTTAATAAACGAAAGAAGGCCAAAGTGTCTGGAACATCAAAAGCCAGGAGAGTGATGGAAGACGAAGATATTAATGTAAGCAGTATCTTGCTGATCTTTTTATGTTAAAAACTTGGGATTTTATCTTCAAACTCCATGGAAAGCTTTTAAAGCATTTGATATACTGAAATGCTGTGATTAGAAATTCATTTTTTAGAAACCATTTTTTTTTCCTATTAAAAAGTGAATTGAAGAAGGAAGCAAGGATGTTATCTGGAGAGATGCATTTAGCAGCTATTACAAAAGTTCAGAAGGGAGATAGTAGCATGAACTTGGCTGGTCGTAACTGAAAATGGTGACTGCACTAATGACTGATGAGTTTTTGCATTTAGGAAAAGAGAAGAATCAAGAATACCTCTTACATTGGTTTAATTGAGAATATATATATATATATATATATATATATATATATATATATAAAGTTGTCCACTATTCAAAGTGTTGTCCACAGAACCAGCAGCCGCAGGATCACCTGAGAACTTGTTAGAAATGCAGAATCTTTGGCCTCAACCCAGAACGACTAAGAATGGGGCTATTAATGCGATTTCCAGGTGATTTCTATTCACATTAAAGTTCTAGAAGAGGAGTTCCCAAGTAGAGCAAGAATGGGGCTATTAATGCGATTTCCAGGTGATTTCTATTCACATTAAAGTTCTAGAAGAGGAGTTCCCAAGTAGAGCAACATTGGGGCTGAGGCACACACAATGGTAAGAGAGCAAATTAGAATCAAAATCAAAAGAAGGAAATGCAGGGACATATTTTAATTATACACAGATCAAGAATAAGGACCTATTCAGGATGGACTTGAGTACATAATTAGGGGAGGCTTCTTATGGAAACTCATCACCGGAATAAGCAAGTTAAATTCTCACGTTCCAAACAGTAATAAAACAGTGCTGAGGAGGACTGTTTCTTTGCCTAATTATGAAAATAACTATTATCATAATAATAGTAGTTATGACAATAACTAAGACTGGTGTTTTACAATTACTCAGTGCTTGCTTTTATATACTTTTTCTGTTGGAGAAATTCAAGTTAAAGGAAAAGTCCTTAAGAGTACAGAGGGGAAATGGCATTCCCCTCTGGTGTATTTGGTGGTGTGTGCAAGAAAATGTCGAAATTCTTCTTACTCCCATGTATTTTAACAGAGGCTAATTAAAAAACAAACAAACAAACAAAATCAACAAAAAAGAACTAAGAGTAATACTAAAGCTCTGTATAATCTCACATAATCTATATACCCTGCGTACAAGAAAAATCATGTTGGGTCATTTCTGTAGAGCAAGCACAGAATATTGGAACATAGAAAAGATGTGAGTCCAGGATTGCTGTATCATTATGAATTTTGATAGAAAGAAAATGCCAAAAATAGTTCTTAGCTACACTCTAACTCAAAGTACCATGCAACAAAGATTACTAGGCTCTTACTATTATGCACTCCATCAGTTCCATATACCCCAAAAGCATGGGGGGCAGAAGAGGGAAGCCACAATATTATATAGTCCTTATTATATTGCCAAAAATAGACGTGGTTCAGTTGTACTCTATGGCTCCTGAGGTTACAGAACATCATTCTTTTCTAACGTTCCAGCTGGCAGTTACTTTCCCTTACTCTCATCTGCTCCCTTGTGTTTATTTTATATTCATGCACATGACAGCAGAGTTACTGAATCAGCCTGTGCAATCTTGCAATTATTGTTTTCAGAAAAATGCACATGACAATTATTACATCAACAATTGAATAATTCCAAGCAGCCATTTAATATTAATGTCATGTGTGCATAACTTGAAGAGGACACAGAGAAGAGCCGCAAGAATGTTGCAAGGCCTAAAAATTTGACCTTCCGGAAAGAATGAAAAAGGTGACTTGTTTGACCTTGGAAACAGGAGGCTGGGGGAGAACTTAGAAGCCTAAGAATATGTAGGACAGACTTTAATGGGAGATGTTCTAGGACTTGGTCAAAAGGGCAACAGAGAACACAGTGGTAATGAGTTCTAATGACCAAAACGGAAGCTGAGGATAAAGTGCAAAGGGATTAGAGAGCCTGTGTAGTGGTTGATAACACAGGGCTTTGGACTTCAATATTCCTGGATTTAAATCCTGGCTCTGCAAGATTAGAATAAAATAAAACTGACTTGAAAACTATGGCTAGAAAGAAACTGTGTAGTGCTGTTTTTGTAACGGTTTAAAGCATGAAACGTGGGGATTTGAGTATTTATTTGCATGCACTTGTAATAGAAGGTTGGAAAACATAATGTGAACCTCTGTTTTGTACTGATTTTGTCCATTACTTGGTAAATCCATTTTTTCTCATTTAGTCCTTTTTTTTTTTTTTCACTAGTTCTGAAGTCACACTGCATGGCTTTGAGTTCCATGTTTGAATATTTACTATTTATTTATTATCTTGAAGTCTCAGGTCTCGTACTTGCAAACTAGAAATAATAATAGTTCCTACCTTGTTTGGGTTTTGAAGCATTAAATGACACCTCTCAGGCTGATTGGCAGATAAACTCTCTATAAATGTAAGCTCTCTTATTCTCTCTGACCTGTGTAGAGTGCTGTCTAAGCCCTGTGAAGAATTCAACGATGAATCAGATAATAAACCTAAACCATAAGAGTTTTTAGAATCAAGTAAGGGAAATAAGACAGGGGTTCAAATGGCCATAATGAAGAGGAGTAAATCTGCCTCAAGAAAGATACAGGTAATGATATGGGCATTTAAAGAGGAGATCTGACTTTAAAGGAGTGAGGAGAATATGGAGGGCATTTATGGAGAAGGTGGTATTTGAACTAGATTAAAAAATATAAAGTGTTTGACCATCTGGAGATGGGGGTGGCCTAGAGTGGTGGGAGAATAGTGGGATAATGCATTCCCGGCTAGGAGAATAGAACAGGCATTCTTTTTGTAACATTTTGTAGATTCTAGTGCTGACTTGAATATTTGTTGCAACAAATTTTATCTCTAAAGATATGCTAACAGTTTGTTAAATTTTAAGCAGTCGGCCTCCCACACACCAGCCTCAAAAGCAATGACACATTATTTTTTCAAGAAGCATCAACCATTTCGATGAAATACCGTGGCCTAGCATTGGTACAATGCCCCTGAGTTTTTATTGTTATTCCATTATTTAACTTGCTTCCAAGCTTTATCATTTAATCATCCGCATTGGCAAGAATAGTAGTTTATACATGATTGTTAAAAGAGGAAGAAAAACCTCAAATATTTAAAACAGCCTATTCAGATTCTAAACAAGTATAAAACTCAAAGTGCATCTTTTTGGAATTAGTATTCCGTTTCACACTTTGATTCAAAATTAATATGGAGAAAATCATGAACATCAACAAATTGAAGATGTTACAAAAGAATGGATTCATTTCTGAGACAATTTATTGGCATTAAAATACTAGAGGGAAATGTTCTTGACCAAACATATTCTTGATTGTCCTTCAGGAAGTTAGTTTGGAAACTTGCACGACTATAAGGGAATGACTCCCAGATATAGTTGTTTTTTTTTTCTTTATTCCTCCCCTCCTGCTAATACATATAGTTTATAAAATTATACATTTATATAAATATAAATCTGTTACATTTGTGCATTCCTATAAAAAACCTAATTGTGTAATGCGGAGATTTAAATTCTTAACTTCATCAAAGGGCCTTTATTTTCTGAAACTTTGCTGATTTTTAGTCAGTCAAAAATAAGAATAAGGAAGGGAGAATGGCATCACTTCACCATCTTGACCCAATTAATTCAGACAGACTCAGAGAGAAACGGAAGCAGGTACAGATTAAACTAGCCCACCCTGGGGGCTTTCACACCCTCAGCTGAGGTGTCCAAATGAATCAGATATGCTTCCCCAGCCATGTATAATCGGCAGACAATTGAACTCAGCTTCTCAGTGAAACTGTTAACTTTGGCTGCAAGCAATGTTCTCTTTTCTTCCCCCCTCAATTGTTGTATCATAAATTATTCAGAATTAAACCTAATGCATGATCACATTTCCTATGACAACAATCAAATTTATCATTTCATCAGAACTGATTGGAACTCAATCCAGAATCTCCTGATTGAGTTATATTTCTATTGATGATATCACACCTTCTCTCCTTTCTGCTGTTGAGACACAATTTCATTTTTCTTTCTTTCTTTTTTTTTAATAAAGAAAGAGGTTCAGAGAATTTCTTAACTAGGATAATGTCCAGATTTACGAAGAATATAATGTCTTGGGAAACACATTTTGTTGTAAACATTAACGAAAATACTTCTGTGAGGCTGGACTGTGTATTGTGGGAACTAGAAGATCTTGCTCTCATCTGTGTGCCATATGAGCTGATAGCAAACAACTGCGGGATACATACGCATTTATTCACACATTAAAAGTGATAGCTATAACTGAACTCACATTTTCTAAAGAAAACCACATTGAGAATCATCAGATTGCAGCAGTGTACTGAGGTTTATCTAACTTGGGTGAGGACAAAACTCTTCACTGGGGACTTCATTTTATGAAATTATCAATGAATTCTAATTTTTAGGTCATGAGAAATGCCAAGTATGGGAAAGGAATGCTTTGCCTGTATGTATGTGTCAAACAAAAGACACAATCTTTTTTTTTCTTTCTTTCTTTCTTTTGTCTATTACAGGAAGATAGTATGCACAGTGTAGAGAATGTGAACTTTAGAGTCAGAAATAGCTGTGTTTGCATCCCAGCTCTGCTACCTACAAGAATCTTGGTCTTGAGTAAGTTATTTTTCTGAGTTTCACTTCCTTAAACACCTAAGATAGAAAGAACGATGCATATTTTGAAAGCTAATTGTGGATAATAGATACGATCATCTGTGTTTCTAAAAAGGTTCTAGACTTCACAAAACCATGCACACTTTGAAGTCTCATCACTCGTCACAGGACAGATATCAGTGGCTTTTGCCCAGTCACTCATAATGGAGGATTTACAGTTTATGTAAGTCTCACTCAGTTGCTTCTTGACATCCCCAGAGAGATCTCCCCAACAGTATTGAACAGCCCAGTGCTTTCTTCATCTGTATCTTCCCAGTCTGAAGCCTTTCCCGAGTCAATGGTCCTTATGCAGTTCGTGAGATGGCCCGTAGATGTGCTAAGATTGTCAGCCTGCAGTGCTCCCCAAATGGAACACTCAAAGGTATTTGAGCCACTGACTCCCCCGAGTCCTCACTGCGCTGAAGCCAGGATGAGAGCCACGCAGAAGTGAGAAGAGAGTTTCTCTTATGTTGTGTCACATTATGTCTGCTGAACCCAAAAGCTGCTTGTATCACCCTGGTTTTCCGTCACGAACAAAACCAGTTTCTTCACCTTTTGCCTGCAGCTTCTCTCACTAAGTTTCAGAGTGAAGCAACTAGGCCATAGATGCCAGCTGTGTGACCTTGAGCAAGGTACTTAAGCTTTGTGTACCTTAGTATCCTGCTGAATTAAAAAGGTATAATAATATCTACTTATAGGGTTTCTGTGTGCAGAACACACACTGTAAACACTACACAAGTGTCCACAGTTATTTAACTTTTATTAGTCTCAGAATTGTTCTAGAATATGGACCCTGGGAACAAGAGGAAATAGTTGGAACAGGTTAAAGGATGACGCAAACTATTTAATTAAAACAGTAAAAGGAGATTTGATTTATACTGTATCCCAAACTGGTATAGTTATCGCCAATCAAAAGATACAGTTTCAAAAAAAAAATAAAGTATTCTGGAAACATAGGAGAAAAATTAATTTGTTCTGAGGATACTTAAGGGGGAAGGAAAAAGATTCATGTTGGAGTTGGTGTTTCCAAAAGACTTGGAAAAATTAGAGTAACTTTGAAAGAAGAAAACATGAGATGGTAAAGCCAGACTGACAGCAAGTCATGAGTATAGAAACAGGCATGAAAATCAAGCATATTAGGGAATGGTGAGTGGTACATGGGTAACAGAAATGTGAGAATAGTGGGGGCTCTAGCTTAAACAGTAAGGTGGTGTTGCAGGTGACTCTGAATGACACGCTCTAATGTTTAGATTTATTTTTAAGGAAAATAAGAAACAACAAAAGTTTTTGTAAATAGAGCCCTTGACTATTTTAATATTTTCAAACAATGATCACTTTTAGACATTATGGTTGAAAGCCCTAAAATTGCCTTTTATGTTCTCATTTTGCATGTTTGTACCTCATCTAATAAGTTACCTTTTTGGTGGTAGTGCTTGCAGTATAATTGATAAGTATGTTAGCATTTTAGTGCAGAAATTTTTTAAAAGTATGTTTTATTGCATTTTACTTTTATTATTTTACAAACAGAAATATTGCCCCCCCCCAAAGTGCTGACATTAGTGATCACAAGCAAAGATCTCATGAACTTAATAAACTTGAGATAAAGATGGGATCATTAGGGCTAAACATAGACACTCATCAAACCTAAGCCTGTTGACTACATGAGTAATTAGGCAGGAAAAGAACAAAGTAAAAGAACATGTATGACATGTTATAAAATTTTAAAGACGTGTGTAAAAGATGAATTATCATGGGGATATTGTAATCAATTTTTAGTCCTCCAGGAAGAGGCTTTAAATATTTGTCTGCAGCATATTTTCAGACTCCATGCTACTAAAGCTGGAGAAAATACTGTGAGTGTTCTCCCACAGACGTGGAAGTTCATTAAACTTCCATCAGTACACAAACGCACACACAAACACACACATATACACAATGCCCACACTCATACAAATGAATGCAAAAAAGAAAGAACAGGGAAACCAGGTTACAATATCCGTGGGACCATGGCCTGATTTTCATTTTATCTGGATATCTGATGTAGTGCTTATTTTTATGGCTAAGATTCAATATGCAATTTCAACATTCGATGAATATTTGTTGAGCACTTGCCTTGGGTCATTCAATCTCTTAAGATGCCCTGAAAACAGTATAAGAATAGGCAAAGTCCTTGCTCTCTTCAACTCACATTCAAATTGGAGAAGTCCTGTGAGGAAAGAAAAACCTAGTGATATACTGAGTGTCTTTGGTGAGCTTAGCAACAGTCCTTGTCCAACAAATCAACTCAGTATACATGAGAGTGCTGTCATCAGTCTCAGAAGTTTAAGTACTGGTTGCAAAGCTCAATTTCATAAAGCATCCCATGTCCAAATGTACACTGTGGCCCATCACTTTCAGGATTACATAATGCCTAATGGGCTCTTAAATAAGCAGACATGGATTTGGAATCTGGGCCCATACTACTAGCGGTTCATGAGACCTGTAAAATGGGCATGATTCTAACAAAGACAGTATATATCTCAATACATAACATAATGTGTAATCTCATAAGGTGGTTATCAGGATTGAATGAAACACTACATTTAAAGTGCTGAGCACAGTTCCTGGAAGATAACATTCACTAATTATTGAAGGTAGTAATGGTGATTATTTTTATTAAAAAGCCATACAACTTGAATCCTATAAAAAAATGAAAAAAAAATAAAACATGCAGCCAATCCAATGACATACCTATCAGATAGTTAACGAGATGGGTGAATAAATTTGTTGGTCTGTAACCAACTCAGATTTAAAGGGCTCTTCTGTTAAAGAAATTATTAAAGCTAGGGAATCGGAATCCTGCACGTTTCTCACCATTCGGTGTAGGCTGTCCAGATTTAGTGGAAACACATTTGTGGGCAAGCTTACATAGAACTGGAGTTTAGATTTACACAAAACTATACATTTTCAAAACACGTTAAGATTATTTACCACATTACCATGACAAAAAGCCAAAGCTGCTCGTCAGCTTTGTATGAGAAGTGCTTACAAATTGACTCCAATGAACCAATTAAAGGTGATTCCAGAAGTTTTAAGGGAAAGAGAAAAAAATTCCATGAATGTTTGTGTAATATTTTTATTTTTTGTTGATTTGTCATTTTGTGGTGATCATTTGGGTGAGGAGCATAGCTGAGATTGCAGAAGTTACCTCACAAGTCTTTTGCCAACAGCGAATACCAGGGAATGGGGATTGGTGTCAAAATAAAATTGGAGAGGGGAAGAGAGAACAGAGAGGGAAGGAGGCACGGAAGGAGGATGAGAGACAGAGAGAGAGAGACAAAGAGATCCCTACAGTTCATATTAATGATTCATTTGATGTATTCTATTCAAAGCTGTTTTAAAACATCATTGTAAATGGAATCATTGTCCTTTCTTTCACACATACCAGACTTTTTCTCATTCCTCTTCTCTTACCCTACTCTTTCTGTATCTCCTGACTCTTCCACAAACTAGGATTCTCATGTTGCCTCTAACCTTTCATTTGTTTTCTATCTGTTGATAAAAAAGAACGATCCGTCCAGATCAGCAGAGAATCTGAATATCAGTATTGTGCTCTCTCCACTTTGCATATAATATGCCACAACTAAAGCTTAGTGTAAAAGGAAGAATGAAATAAATTGTCTAGAAAGTTTTTTCTTGGTGAATGGAGATGATTTTTCTGTGTCTAATCCTTTGAAAGAAGCTATAGTAATACATTCCCCAATAGCACCGTAGTGATATCTCTAGCCCTAGGCAATATTATATATAAAGTATAGAACCATAGAAGTATGGTAATGGACTTGATAATTTTACCTGTCCAGGAGTTCTTCCCCCTCCTAACACCATCTTGATGTCTGTTCAAGGAGTTTTCCTTTTCCCATTGTGTGTATCTTGGTGGAAAGTAGTTTCTGCTGCCTGTTACAGAGTCCCGGGGATCAGATAACACTTCTCCATATCCTACCGCACGCAGTGGGTAGAATGTAACCTAGGCCAGGCTAATGGGATTCCCGCTCCCTGGACTTCAGTAAATGGTGCAAGGATGTGAGTCATGGTATAGGTTATTCTTTACCACTGCAGTGGTGACAAGCTACCTAATTTTCTGCTGTATGTCATTCCATTGCTGAGCCCCAGTTGTGAACAATGTAAGCCCTTTTTGCTTAAAATAGCCGTAGTAGATTGTTGCTGCTTACAGTCAAAAACTGAATTTCACAATCACTCATTGAAAGAGCTTTTGGAAATTCTCTCTTAGGAAAACATACAAATAAGTCACCTGGCCACCTGGAAAACAGGGTTCAGAAAACCTAACCCTGTCTATGTACACCATCACTCTCCCAGAAAGATTGACAATAGATCTGGAACACACTGCGGTTTTATCAATAGAGGGGTGTTCCAACATCAGCTGGTGTGGACTGGGCTTGGGCTCTGGGAAAAGGAAGTCACACCAAACAGAGGGGAAAAAAGTCAATTCTCCCCCTCCCCCACAGAATGATTTTTTTAAAAAATGCTAAGCAAAGAATACAAAATGTGACAAAGGATTTTTGAGTTCCTAAAACCTTGCTTTTGGTTATTAAAAATCAAATTATTGTGTGTAACAAATAGCGTTGAGAAGAATGCATATAAGGAAAGAGCCAGTTTTTCTACCCTGAAGTTGCTTAAAAAAAAAAAAAAAAGAATTCAGAGCTGAGGCAGGAGAAGAAGAGCCTGGGAAGGCAGAACTGAGGTAGGGACAGAGGTTGTTTGGGTCATTCTCTGAAGAAGCGCCTAATGCTATCTTCTCCAAATTGTCCCCATTCCAAAGGAAGTGTAGTAGGATCAGGGAACCGGTTATATGTCCAGGCTCTGAGTGAGCCTAAGGGGGCAGGAAGACTCTGTGACTCTCACACCTGGGGGGATTCATATCGGAGCAGCAGACACAGTACCACAGTTTCTAGGTGGAAGCGCTGGTTGTACCCCCAACCCCAAGTTTTGATAGAATTGGAGAGATTCAGAGAGTTTTTCTGGTCCTTAGAAGGGTGCAAAAGTGCCCCCAGAGAAGGTTGATTCCTCTGAGGCGCTAAGAGGCTGCAGTGTGCGTCGACCAGAGCCTGCATATCAGATGGAAACTTGCCTTCTCCACAGGTGCCAATGGAGACAGATGCCAAAACATAAAGAAGAATGCAAATGAAATACATTTTAGTGAATGTCAGAATGGACATGAGGAACTGGGCCCATATGGTTGATATGAACCACCCCAGGTGTGAGAGTCACAGAGGCTTCCTGCCCCCTTAAGCTCACTCAGAGCCGGGACATATAACCTGTTCCCTGATCCTACTACACTTCCTTTGGAATGGGGACAATATGGAGAAGATAGCATTAGGCGCTTCTTCAGAGAATGACCCAAACAACCTCTGTCCCTACAGTGCTGCCTTCCCAAAGCCACACTCATAAAGCTACGATGTTATATAATAACACTGCCATGCAAATCATTTCAGCGGAAAAGAGGAGAATGAGGTAAAGGAGAAAATTGTTAATTTGGCTGCAGTTACTTCGCATTGATAAGATTACATTTTCTGCCATTGAAGAATGGCAGCTTAAGAGAGAATCTATTTTAAATTATAGAAAAATTATATTTTTGGATGTACAAATTATGGATCAAAAATATTAAACCTAATAAATGTAACCAAGAGTATCAATTACTTGGTTAAAACCCTTCACTAGCTGATAGAAATTTTTTGTGTTTACCTGCCCAGAATCCATCACTTCTCATTCTGCCACAAGCACTTTAATTGTCCTTTTGGAAAGCCCTCCATCTCCATTCTCTTCATGTTGCTCCTATGCCCTGACCTGACCCTCTGGTCAAGTGGTGGGCAAGTCGCATAAGCACAAAGGGTCAGAGTCAGTGATTGGTTCCAAAATGAGTTAATGACAATCAGAACAACGAGTTGTCTTGAGATATTTTCATTGTAATTGTTGGAAAACAAGTGTTGGTGTGGAGATGCTAGTGGCCATCTTTACCATGTTAAGGTGAAAACTTGCCTGAGGTGGAACCAAAATAGAGAAAGGAAAGAGGTGGAGAAACAAAAACTTTCCTGAAGTTATTATTGAAGGTCTGAATCCAGATCTGCTTGGATCAGACTTATCCCTTGAATATGGTTTTATTATATACAACAATATTTTATTTATTTTTTCCCTATTGTTTAAGTAAAATGTATTCACTTGTAACCAAAAGAGCCATATAGAAATAATTTCTCTTTAAGGTAAAAAATAAAATCTAAACTCCTTAGCATGACCCACCAGGTCCTATATTATCGGCTCCTTGCCCGACTCTCAAACCTCTTACTGTACCCTGCCTCGCTAACAAAGCTCTACTCACACTAGGTTATCCTCCCTCACCCTTCTAGCCCTCCTCTCTGTGTCTCACATGGCTGGCTCCTTCTCATCCTTCAGGCCCTGGCTCAATAAAGAGAACTTCTCTGACCGTTACCTGCTCCCCACCTCTCCATCTCAAAGCTTCTCATTTCATCCCTGAGTTTATTTTCTTTAGGAAAATTGTCAGCTTCTGAAATAATCTTGTCTTTTTAATATTTTACTTATTTATCATCTCCCTTCTCCAACCAGAATGTAAGCTCCATGAGGACAGCTACCTTAGCAAACTTAGCAACGGTGCCTGACCATTGAGAAGTACATAAAAATACTGCAGGAACAAATCAATGGATTTCACTTTTATCTTCAGCAATTACGTAATGCTTACTATAATGCCAGGCACTGTCTGAAAGGTTTTTTTTATTTTTTTAAAAATTATTAACACTTTTAATTCTTGTAATAATCTTGTGAGGTTGGAATTTGTATTATGTCCATTTGACTGACTGTGAAGCTGAGCCACACAATGGTTAAGCCATATGCCCAAGTGGGAGAGCTAAGTTAGATTCATATCTGTCAGCTGGCTCTTGACTCATTTTTCCCATCCTCTGTGCCAAGCTTTCTGAATGACTTATTGAATGATTCAGTAAACAAGTTGGCTACTAAAAACCTGATCATCTCTAGGTGGACTACGAATGCACAGTTCTGAACGTAAAGAGCAAGGATTGATCATGGAATCTGTGACTCACTCAGACATTAGCTCTAAGAGGTCTAACTAGTGGCTGCAGGAGCTTCTCTCTCACAGCTACAGCACTGTTTATGCTTGGGAGTGTTGTTAATTTGCAGTGGTGGGTTATGAGTGCTTATAAAATATTTTACATCTATTTACTATTGTTATATAACTTTGGTAAGTTGAAAAGATACCAATTAGTTCATTCATGGGGAAAGATTGCAAGGGCTTTCAATGAGGAAAAACCTCAAAGGCTTATTTTTACCATTCTTTATAAAGCAGCCGTGACATTTTATAAAGTTTGTTCAACCGTTTTATAGTTACTGCTGTTGAATTTTTGTAGGGTATTTCAAATCCTACTCCCTCATTTTCTTTAAAAAATTTATAATCTTTATGGTCTGACACTACTAATCATCTGGAAATAAGATGAATCATAATCGAAAGGATGTTTTTCATTTAATCTTCAAAGTCATTTTTATGTTAACCAACATTGAAAAGCTGTGGGTATATTCATTTTGTTCCATTGAGAACATTAGTCTTCCCCTATTACAGGCCACTTTTTTTTTTGTCCTTCTTTGGATAAAACTTAATCCTACTGAAACAAGTTGCAGCTGTTGTACAAATTCATATTTTTTATACTGACAGGAAGCAGTCAGACATTTCAACTATTCAGTTTTGTTTAAAAGTAAGTTAACAGTTCAGTTCATTCTTAAGAAGACACTGATGAAGGAATTGTACAGGAATGTGTTTGTGGCCTACTGAATGTTTGTGATTAAAAATACTTGTGTAGGCAACACTGCTAGACTTGAAAAAGAATTATACAGTCCTGCAGCCTGGGAAATTCATTGAGGGAGAATCCACTAACGCTTGAAGTGGTAGCTTTTGACCTCTGGCACTGGTAAATACCAGCCAAATGATGCACAGACTTTACTTCTAAATGACTAATCCTTACATAATTTCCTTTCCTTAACAACTCCATGAAGTCTCGAACTTTTAGAATTACAGAATCTGGAATAATAAGGTACGTTTTGATACCAGGCTCTCGTAAACACTGACCGTTCTCTCCTCATACCTCCACTCTTGATTCAGAACCATATTGATTTCTTTTTCTGGAAAATTGGAAATTATTAGGAAAATCAGTGCTTTGTACACTTTCTGTATCTCCTATTTCCCACTAGCAACTCATATTTTATCTAATAGTGGTTACGAAATTGTGGGTAAAAGCTTGGGCCTGAGGTTAAGCTGATTGGGGTTGGAATCCAGTTACTGGAAGTCTATTAGAAAATAGTCTCGCTACTTAGTTGTCTAACTCAGAGTGAGTTAGAAATATTTTCTACACCTTGGTTTCTTCATCTGTACAAAGGGGATAATATTGCCTACTTCATGGAATGTAGGTGCATTAAAGAAAATAGTCTATGTTTAATGCTTAGTATCTAATAATTCATCAACAAAAAAACCCCAGTAGGTACAGAAAAGCTTGACTTAAAATCAAACACATATGTGGCTCCTGCTCCCACAAACTGGTAAGAATTAGAACTAATTCAAATTAACTTAAGGAAAAAAATTCTTAATTATTCAAAATAATAATGAGATGTATCATAGAACCTCAGGAGAGGAATGCCCACTGGATCTCAGGAAGAACTGAAAGGAGAATTTCACAACGAGCAAACTTCTCTCTGTCTCTCATCTATTCACATTTCTGAATAAGCACTGATCCTTCTTTCTTCCTCTCTAGTTTGCTCCCCTTATCTGTATCATTCAGTGAAAGTCATGACCATTAAGTTCTCCCAAGGGTTAAAAGGTCAGCCTGTGAAGAGGGAATAATCCTTATCTCTTCACATGTCATATTCAAATCTCTGAGGAAAAGCTTCAATAGTCCACTTTGGTTCATGAGCCCACTGTTGATCCAATAACGAAGGCCAGGTTGTTCCTTGCTACCATCATGTTGATGGCAGGGGTTCATGGTAGGGAGAACAATTTAGTTTCTAGGAAAAGAGTTTTATAGATGGCCATGAAAATTGCCAGCCTTATGTATGTCCAGCTCTCTTCTTATGTTGGGACATGTGTACTTGGGAGGGAGTGCTCCCTTCACTGAGTCATTTCTTGGTGATCCTGGCTGCCATGGTGATGCCATTGTAACACCAGGCACGGGATCCTGCTGCACAGCAACTGACATTGATACAAATCCCATAGGTTCTCAAAAGTGCTTATCTGATCCATGTGCCTTTTCTCTCCTCACCCCAATGGATTATAGAATCTCAGCATGTAGAAGTGAATCTAGAAAACGGAAATCACACCACACACACACACACACACACACACACACACACACACACACGCACTTTAAAGATGAGAAAACTGAAGCCCAGATAGTTGAAGTCCTTGGCTAGTATCACACAGCAAATGAATAAATCAGGACCAGAAGCCAGGTAGGTGTCTGGACTTCGTAGACTAGTCTTCTTTTTATATTAAGTTGGATATGTCTCGGTTGCCAGTCAACACCCAGGATCCAATTCTTTGTCCGCATGATGCAGTTATTCTGGGTCTAGAGCACTATGTTTCAATACGAGTGGCTGCTTTGTTCAGCCTACCCTAAGTATAACTTCGCTGATCATATCCAACTTCAGAAAAAGCAGCTGCTGCTAGTGATTGTGAACTTTATTGCTTTTACCTTAGGGCAACACCTGAAAGGGATTTAATTTACAGATTTTAATCATTACCTATTATTCATTTTTCTTTCCTAAGTTCCTTGTTATTAGTACACATATTAAGAAATTAAATATCCCATTAATGACAGTTTTGAAAGATATTTACAGGTAAGGACAGCAAAAGAAAAAAAAGAAATGTATAACAGTGGAGTTTGGATGATATCCTGAGACTTATTATAAAGGTGCCTTTGCCTTTGAAGTAATCTGTCCTTTCTTGCCCATTTCTAGAGGGAAAAGGATCACTGATTCTGGTGAGGGGGAAAGAATGAACACTTGTAGAGATGGCCTCATGGAGAATTCTTTTATCTACCTCTTGATGATTCTCCATATAAGCCTAAGTATTGTGTATCTGGAAAAAATAAGGATTACTCTATAATTGCTGCCTAATGTCAAATATTTCCAAGACTATGTCATGATATACTGAGCTCCATCATCATTTGTTTATATTTTATGCATATTCCCTCTTGATATATGTATATTTTCCTCCTCTCATATATAGTTAACATCTATGGTTTTTGAATTAGTACTTTCATCTTTTAGAAGTCACCCCTTCTCAACTCTAGTCCATAGGGTTCTATGAAAGATAGCTCCCTCCTTAGATCCAAGGGGTAGCTTATAACCAAGACATAGCCAATTAGAGAACTGAAATCACCTGCCCATGGTGACAGACTCAGGAATAAGCATGTGACCCAATCAGAGCCACTGAGACTCAATTTTAAGACATTTATCAGAATCATTGGATAGAATACTGAAAAGATAAATTGTAACATGAATTTGGTAGCAACAGTCAGAAGAGAGCATCTTTCTGAGAGCCAACACAGAAGAAAAGCAAACTGAGATGTGTATGAGCTAAAGAAGGATAGAGTACGGTGAAGTTCAGTTCATATTGTTTGAGCCCCTAAATCTAACCATGCATTAAGTTATTTTTTTTAAGACAAATTTTAATTATTTTTATCTGTACTTGCAGTGGGAATAATCCATACCGATTCTATGTAAAAACTTATTTTACTAATATATGTCTCATATGCACTCTCTGCTGTATCTATCCTACTTTTAGAAAAGTGGAATTCATTGAAAAGTGTAATTGGAAACAGTGCAAGATTCCAAAGTGTAGATGTCATGTTTTACAAAATGAAAAGAAAGACCAATAATTAATAATAATGAGTTGACATAAGGATTTGAATTTTTGAAAAATGAACTACAGTAATCAAGATGGGAGATAATCATACTTGAAGGTGGAGAGGAAGGAATACACAATGTAGAAGTTGGAGAGGAAAATGTCAGCATTTGATGATAATAATGTTATTTACCCTCAGGTTTTTGTGCTTCTGGTGATACATAGTATGACTCAGTGCATTTGGAGATTGGGGCGGGGTGGGGCAGCAATCATGGAAAAATAATTCACTGTTCTATCTTTGCTGAGTTTCCTTTGATTTGGCACCAACACAGTTAGTTTGAGAACTCTGGGAAATAGATCATAGGTAGATAAGTCCATTTGCATGTCATGTGTGTAGAGAAAGAAGGTGGTTTAATGAGAGTAGAAGGAATTCGTTACATCTTGGCCTATAGAGATAAGAACACAAGGCCCAGGCTGGGGTGGCAGGAGATCATAGAAATCGTGAAGGGAACTGGATGGAACCTGCCATATAGAATCTTACAATTCAGGAGAGCTAAACTGTGAAAGGAATCACCTTTTCTGTTTTACCCATTTGATGAGGCCAAGGAAAATTAGCTGAAAATAATGTTCCAGTGCACGGCCTATGTTTTTAAGAGGTCACCCACATTATTATATAAATTAAGAGAAAGAACATCAGAACTCTTCAGTTCTACATCATGTGAATTTAGCCATTGTATCAGTCATTTCTTTTCCATAATTCCCTCCTTTGTTTGTTTGTTTGTTTGTTTTAAAAAATAACGTGCACTTGAGACAACATAGATGGATCTCGAGGGCATTAAGCTAAGTGAAAAAGTCAGACAGAGAAAGAAAAATATTGTATGATCTCACTTATATGTGGAATCTAAAAAAAAAAAGAAAACCAAAAATAAAATAATGTAACACATTAAAATTCTCAACTATGTGTTCAATGCAAAATGTATCACATTTCAGGTGTTCTCTTCTTATAAGACACCACATGGTAACTATACTGTATTGTTAACGATACTGTATTGTATACTTGACATTTGCTAAGAAGGTACATCTTACGTGTTCTCATCACACACACACAAAAGAGAAAGAATGAAAATGATACCTTGAACTGATAGACATGGTAGTTAGCTTGGTTGTGGTGATAAGTTCACAATACATACTATATCAAAACATCTACTTGTATGCCTTAAATATGTACAATTTCTATTTATCAATTGTACTTTAGTAAATCTAAAAAAAAGACGCCATGTTTCTAAACAACTGGATTCATGGTTATTACTATCATGGGAAAATCCTCCTTGAAAAATTTATTAATGATAGTTTTTAATAATGTCTGATGATTAATATTCTATGGTATAGCCAAAGCTTTAATATGCTGGCATCTGCTAAAAATATGTTTACGTTAATGCATAACCTTAGCATAATTTAATTAATTAAACATATATAAATCCTGATATATAAAGTAAAAGAACCTATCGTTTGAAACAAAGAATACTTAATTTTCAGTAATTATTCAGAAAATAGGCTATTTTTCATTTATATGTATGGCTTAAGTTAATGTATGCTGATAAATTAAAATAATTTCATTTATCACAAGAATGTTATGCATTGGATTTTGTATGATTCAGGAAATAATTGCAGAAGTTATATTAATAAAATAATTCTAATAAAATTTTTAAAGATATTCTTCATAGAACCATGTGACAATTAGTTGCTTAGTAATCTTCTTTTTTTTTTTTTTTTTACAAAGACTAAAGGTATAGGTATTTAGGACCACACATAAATTTGGACTTTTATAAGAGTACATCAACCACAAAATAAATGTCACAGAACAACTGATAGATATGTTATATACTAAGTGTTCTGATCAATGATTGCTAAGCAAAGAAGTATATTTGTACAATATTTATGCTTAAACCCACTTGCTTTCAAACTTTTGTATCTATGTACACAGTTCAAAAGGATTTTTTTTTTTTAAAAATCTATTCAAAAAGACCATATTTGCCTTTCTCTTTACTTCTACAGGCAAATCTAGTTCTGTTTTTTCTCTCGGATAAGAAGAGAATTTGTAGGGACACAAATATCCAGAAGGAAATCAGAAAACAGAAATCTAATCTCGGTGGTCCACCATTCTGGAAAGCCTTCAGAAACTTGCTACAGGCCATTCTGGAGATTTGAGAGAAACAGGACGTGTTTTTGAGGTGGGAACAGTAAGATTCCATTTGCCAAGCTGGCTCCCACCTCCTCGTTTGACTTCCTAGTAGGATTCTCTACCATGTATTTCCAGCACCTCCTTTAAGAAAATTCCCCGAAGTCTCATTTCATAACAAAGCGCTCCCTAACAATCTTGCCCTGCTAAGGCCCCGACTATTTTTAGATGGCAATCATGAAATGAAGAACAAAGTATAAATGACAAGAAGTAGTAAGCACCACTTGTAAGACTGAAAATATGCTGCTAGTTGATACTGTAAAGGTCATAGGTTTTCCTTGACCTATAGTTTTCATGCAGGCGCCACGGTTTATCTACGTCTATTTTGATCACTCAGACCTTACTGTCTTCTCATAAAAGGGCATACCCCCCCCTTTTGTACGGTTTATCTAAGTCTATTTTGATCACTCAGACCTTAACTGTCTTCTCATAAAAGGGCATAACCCCCCTTTTATACCTATAAAATTTATTTTGCATGCTCAGGAGTTTGATGCATTGCCTCTTATAAATTCCAATATTTATTACTATCTTAAAAGTACTCTAGAGAACATTTTGATTGAAGAATCTAACCATAAAATCATTTTTATAATCCTCAAGATTTATTTTTGTAAAGACATATATATACACATACACATATATGTACATATATATGTATATATATATGTGTGAGTATGTAGTGAAAGGTATAGTATTTGAAACATGCAATGGAAGGACTGCAGTGATTTACATGAAGCACATGACATTTACTTAGTGATTCACTAGTTTCTGTAGAATAATTTTTATGTAGCTGAAAAGGAACAACAACAACAAGGTCATAGATGAGGGTGAGTTGTTAGTAGTAGTAGTAGTAGAAGGATTCTATTTCATTGTGCTGTAATTTTTCTGTAACCACCCAGAAACAACAAAAATCACAGTGTTCTTGTGCTTTTTTAGAAATGTCACTGCACTTCCCTTTTATACTTCAACTGGAAATACATACAACATGATTATCCCAAATATAGGCACACAATTTAAAACACTAATTGTGTTTTAAAAATCCATACTCGACTTCTGCTCTCTGCCTCTCCAGCATTGTTCCTTCTTGTAGCACTCATTCTAGATTTATGTTTGGGAATCAAATTAATCAAAGCTGCAGGTTACCTAGGCCTCAAGTGATCCACATATCCTGTTACTTTGGTTTGAACGGTTGGGACACCTCAATAAGAGGTAGCAAGAGGCAAGGACATTTTTCTGGGAATGTTGTAAAAGAGATTTCTCTTTCCTTCCCACGGGCACGCAGGCAGGGAGCACATGAGGAGATGATTCAGCCACTTTGCCACCACAGTGGAAAATCCTGGAGCTTCTGGGGGAGTCCCATTACTGAGCCAAATAAAACCAAAACAAGGACAGGAAGGGTTGATAGATAAAGAGAACCAGGGTCCTCATAACGTTTGAGCCGCAGATCCATCTATGTTGGTGGCCCTGCTTCTGAATGTTTCTGATACTGATAAGTGCATTTGAACTGGTCAAGTCTCTTTGACTGTTTTCTGTCACTTACAATCTGGGGAGTCCTAACTGAGACACAATCCTTGGTTAGAGTAGGATTTACTAAAGCATGGGCAGTGCGTTTTCCAAAGATACTGCTGCGAAGAAATTTCTCCTCAAATGTTTCTGTGGTCAAATTCATTTGGGACTGCTAAATGTAATCCTAGATTTTTCTTCAGGAAAATGGCATTGTGAACACCAGTTCGTGCAACCCTTTGCACGTAAAATAAAAATCATTTTTCATGTGGCCTATAAGATTCTGCATAAACTTACCCTCCATGATTTCTCCTGCTTCATTTTGGGCTTATCTTTCTTCATTTTGGACATCAGCCTTGTCTTTCTTCCCATATAGCAAACTTTGTCCTGCCTCAAGGCTTTCATTTCTGTTCACTGGGCTGCAATGCTCTCCTTTTTCTGGGTTATTCTTTTTGCTTCAGTTTAAATCTCATTTCTTATTGGAGACTGTAGCTAAATCCATCTTCCAATTAAACTGGTAACTCTTTTTGTTCATTCTCAAGGCATTTTGTTCTTTCTCTTCATAGCACGAGACAATATACTGCTATCTAAATATTTATGTCGGTATTTGTTTAACTCTCTTCCCATTGCTTTGGAATCCCGGTGAGAACAGAAAACATATCTGGTTTGTGGATCTTTCCTTGAACCAATCATGGTGCTGTGCCTACACACAGTAGGACTGGATATTTATTGATCAAATGCTATCTACAGTCATGAGGCATCTTAGTATATTACAGTGTTTCAATAAAGAATCCTGTTTAAATTTGTTTAATCCAGAATTTCCCAAATGTATTTAAAAACTGAACTATTTGTAAGTGATTAACATGTATGAATATGCCTAGATACTATTATTGTATAGCTCACATTTCAAAAAAAAATACTGTTTTATATTGTTTAGGTCATTTGTAGTTTGAGGACTCAAATCTAAAAGTCTAAGCATATACTTTAATGAGCATTGAATGAGGCTCAAATGCGACATGGCAACAATGATATTTGAGGCCATTAATCCCAATCATTTTAGGGAAATCTCTCTCTCTCTCTCTCTCTCTCTCTGTCTCTCTCTCTCTCTCTCTCTCTATATATATATATATATATATATATATATATGTTACTTTTCCATATATATGTTTTTAACATATATATATGTTATATATATATGTGTGTATATATATGTATATATATAATATATATGTTATATATATAACACATATATATGTTAACATATATATATATATATATATATATATATATATATATGTTACTTTTCCTATGATGTTTTTCAGGGGGAGAATTTAAGGTATTTATTATAAAGATCATCTTCATGGACATTTGTGTGATGTTAGACTCTAAAGAATAATGTATATTCACTTAGATAAAGAAATTACTCATTGTGCCCTGAAGAATATTGTTCTAGCTTTTATTTTTTAGGCATCCCTTAAATTAGATAATGACAGTCAAATACATTGTTAGGAGAATGAGATACTGCCCCCGGGCATGTTCTAAAGTTCACATAAAAATAGACTAAAACCCCAATAAATGGTGATGATTTTAGCTATGTCCCTATTTACTTTTGAAATGTGTACTTTACTAATACAGAAAATTCCATATGAATGTCTTTTTAAAAAATAATCTCCAAAGAACATTTAAAGCTGGCATTTGCATTACTTTCTCTTATGAATGTTGAGCTTAGCTTTCTATGTGAGCTCTGCCAAAAACAGATGAGACAATCCAGGAATATTTCAAATGACCACACACATCAAAAATCAAATCTTCACGTCCAGGTTCCTAACTCCAGAGCACAGCGAAGTGCAGAAAGCATTGAAAAAGTCCATTAAGCTGAGGAGGTGTAGAGTGAACTATTATTTGCTCAACCAGCTGGATGTCGGCCCCACATGCAGTTTTCTTTCAAAAGCCACAAGCTCCTCACTAACCACACACATGCATGACTTGCTCAAGGAAGGGTTGGAAAATGTCATCGGCTGGACCTGACACTCCTCTTTCTGCTGCCCATCTAGATCTACTTCCCCAACTTTATTTTAAGCCAATGGATTTCAAATCAAAACATACCAAGGAATGTTACAGTTCCGCATATGGTTTGCCCAACACCGTCTGTGATAGGTTTGTTGATGTGTTTCAAATTCATTTCCAACAGCTGTAGAAGGTAAGAGGTTGTTCTCTCCTTCTTACCCCCACACTGGAACATAAAACAAACCCATCATCCTTCTGAAACTTGCACTCAAAAATCCTGGATACAAAAGGGAGACGGACTCTTTTTACTGCACTTGAGAGCAAGATAGGAGAGAGAGGGTCTTTTTAATGAAATGACACACATCCGTCCTACAAGAGACAGACCTTCGTTATGCCAAAATCATATTTGTTCTGACGGTGTTTTGAGTCTGTAAGATAAATGTGATCATTTAAAACAGGGAGTTTTACTATTGAACTCTGATATTAAAATGAGAATAAAGAACAAAATATTGGTATTTCTGCAAGTTCAAGCCAAATTTCTTTTATATATTAGACTTATTTTCTTTTTTTCTGGGGCCAGTGATGGTCTCACCTGAGTGGTCGCCAACATTTCTTGAGCCATGAGTTGAGTATCATTTTACCAGGCTTCAGTACAGTGACCATGGTCCTTATTTTCATTTGATAGAATAGATTAAACAACATTTTAAAGCTTCACACTAAGGTTCAGTGAAGGTTGAAATAAAAATATATCCAAAATAATACAGACTACATTTCTTATGCAAAATATTCAATTATTTTTTAAGTTTTTGAGAGGGGCCAGGAGTAAATCATCAAAGATAGTCATCACAACATTGGAAAAAGAATAGAAAGGCAAATAAGCACACACACACAAAATCTCCAGTAGAAGAAACAAAGGAAACAAGAAGAAGCAGGCTTCTAGAAATTCAACTTTCAAAACCTGAAAACACAATCAGCTAGAAAATGTACAGATAGACAACAGAAAATTAAGAAAATAGGAAGAATAGTTTTTTTAAAATGTGAGAAGAAACCACCAACAAATGGAAGAAAAGAGGAGCTTAATTATATTAAGTACAGTGATGGAGATTTTGGCCAGCTAAATAAATGGAATGTGCCTCAGCGGAGAGATTTTTAGAATAATTATACAAGTCTTTGTATTTCAATGGAAAGAAAATTATGAGAGATGCAGCAAAGAATCAAATGCAGGGTTATATTACAATAAGGGTACAAAGGTACATATAAAACACCCAGTTTATGCTGTTTAGGAGACTCCAGCTTAAATTTACACCCAGATCCACAGCCTGGGATTCAGGTGTGCATGAGTAAGAAGGGAAGGCTTAGAGGGTAGATCCACTAGGAGGCTACTCACCTGAAGGGAGAAAGAGCTACCTGGGAAAGAGCTCATCTAAAAGAAGAAAAGGACAGGCATTTGAGATTAGCCAGAAACAAAACATTAGTCATCTGAGGGGCAAGCCTCTCTGAAAAGAGCGTGGTGTCACTTAGTCAGCATCTGCCATATTTTGAGTTCTCCTGCAAACGCCCTGAAGCTGAGGCTCACCCTCAACACCTCCCTGCCCTCTGCCCCTTCCACTCCATGCACATACACGTATGTCTGAGACCTGGGAAAAGCGAAAAACAATCAACAAACAAAACAAGAATAAAAAGATGTTAAATCCCTATTCCCGTGAGATCTCTTCTGCTGGTGCAATGAGAGAGAGAGAGAGACAGAGAGACAGAGACAGAGAGAGAGAGAGAGAGAGAGAGACAGAGAGAGACAGAGAGAGACAGAGAGAGACAGAGAGACAGAGAGAGAGAGATTTTTCCTTTTCATGGATAACACATTAAAGATCTATGGAAAACACAGAGTGTCATTGGCATAAAAAGAGGACCAACAAGGGCCTGGCAATCAGGAAACCCTAGCATGGCATGAATATCAGCACTGAGCAGTGGTACATCCTCTCATGAGGGTTTATAGGCAAAGGGAGAGAACCTGGCAAAGAAAATGGCACCCACCAAGTGAGAGCAGAGGTGACTTTTTTGTGGGCCTACATGAGACATCCCCAGGGAATTTCCAGAAATGATATAAAGACTCTGAAGGAGAAGCTGAATTTCCATGAAGTTTGTTGGTGTGATGAGAGCCAAAGAAAAACTGCTTGTCAACAAATTGTAACCCTGTCTTGGTTTGAGACTAGAATAATCTATTGAACTGAGGATATGATTTAAAATTATAGAAGGCATACAATATGCAAGTACACATTCAAGGTGCAGAGAAAAAGTAACTGGCATTTAGAATATTTGCCAGTTACTATATCAAATGAAACCATCTTTTAAGAATAAGTTCAAAATAAAGACAACTTCAGGTAAACAAAAACTGAGAGATTTTATTATACAAAGATTCACATGAAAGTAACTTCTAAAGGATGTCTTTAAAGACAAAGATCTAAGAAATATGATGAATATGTCTGAGATATGGTGAGCAAAGAAAATTGTAAATGTATGGAAATATATAATTTAATAGAAATCTATGGATTTTAACAATAACGAATCATTTGTGGGATTAAAACTTGAAGATTGAGCTGAGTGAAGCATATATCACTACCTGAAGTGGGTGATTAGAGTTAAGTCACTTTTAAGATGCTTGTATTATTTAGGAGAAGAATAAAGGTAATTATTAGTTTTAAAATTTATTAGATTACTTTAGTATTTTTAAATGTTTAATGTAACCATTAAAACTCTAGAAAAAGTTTCTATCTCCCTAATTATGAGAGAAAATGTAAAATGGTAGAAGAAGAAAATATCAATCTAAAAAACGCAAGAAAAAAAATAGAATAGAGATAGAAGTGGGCAAATAGAAAGTAGAATATAAGATGGTAGAAGATATATCAGTAATTATAATATATGTAAATAAAATGATTTCTTGAAAATCAAAGATTGTTAGACTAAATAATAAATCAAATATATTTTATATTAGTTAAAAAAAACAAAGTTTAAATTTTAAAATGAGGAAACATATGCTATGTAAATATAAATTAAAACAAGTCTCATTTAGATATATTAATAACAGAAAACGATATTTTAGGCAAAAAGCAATGTTAATGGTAAATTATAGAAGGTCATTATAGAATAAATCTTTAATTAGTAATAATGACATAAAAATTCTAAACTTTAATGCACTTATAACGAAACTTTCAAAATATAAAGTATTGATATAGGGACATAAGAAATTGACACAACTGATACATCATCGTCTCTCTCAGTACTGATACGCAAGCAGATACATAATGTACAATTCCATGTAGCATCACAAAAAATGTTTTAACATCTTCATGTACACATATAAAAATTTGAATATATGTGTCAAGAAATAGTACCGAAAATTTTAAAAATACTCAAAATCAATCATTATTTCATAATAATAAAGCTGGCATAATTAGAGATGAAACAAAGACATAAAAGATAAGATTATATTATAAACAACTTTTAGGCAAAATATTGAAAATTTAGCTGAAATAAACAAAGTCCTAGATTTAAAAAGTACCAAAATTGTCATAAAAATAAATAGAACATTGAATAATCCTGCAATTTAATAATTTTAATCAATGGTTTAAATATTTCTCTCAAATACCATTTCATAGCCTTGATATTTTGATTCACATTACTACCAAACAAAACCCAAAATTCATGTCTTGTTGTTAACAGAGAACAAGTATCTCCAGGGCTACTCAAGAACATAAAAAATAAATGTATAAGGGTTAAAAAGGAGTAAATAATATTCTCTTTTTTTTTTTTTCAGATTCTGTGATTGTATGCACAGAAAACCCAAAACTCTAAGTGGACAAATTATTATTAGAATTAATTGGAGATTTTAGTAAGACTGATATATAATTAATACACAACAATTTACTATATTTCTTTATACTACAGAGAAAAACGTTAGATAAAATTTTTTTAAAGTTTTTGTAATAGCAAGTGAAAATATAAAGAACCTAGAAATAAATCAAGTAAATGATGTATAAGATTCTTTTGGAGAAATTTATCAAACTTTTTAAAAAGATTTTAAAGAAGGCCTATAAAAATGGAAAGATATAGCATGGTTATAGAACAGGACACAATAGCTTAAAGACATCAATTTGAATTCTATTTAAATTAAGCTATAAATTCGTGTAAAATTTAATTAAAATTCAATAGGATTTTTTTTGATGAATGTTCAATTTATATGAAAGATCAAAGGGCCAAGAAGAGCTAAAACATTTTTGAAAAATTTGCTAGAGAGCAATGGCTTATTAGACATCAAAACTTTTTAAAGCTGTAGTGAACAATACTATGTGATAGTCAAAGAGAATTATATAAATATTCCAATGAAATCCAATAGAGGGCTTAGAAATTAGATGCCGGACAGAGATACAATGCAGATAACTGGGAAAAGGAAGGATTACTATTCAATAAATACTACCAAGAACTAAATATCTATGTGGGAAAAAATTGAAATGAATCTCTACCTCACAAGATACACAAAACAATTACAAATGGATTAGATCAGGACTTTATGTGAAAGATGTTAAAACTTTTAGAAAAATATGTAAGATAATTTTATAGGCTTTAGTTGGGGAAGAATTTTTTAAATAAGACTCTAAACATGAAAACTATAAAATACTTCTACAGGTCTATAAGAAAAAGACAACTCAAAAGAAAAAAGAGCACAGACATAGACAGTTATTTCACTGGAAACACGTGACCAGTAAAAATGTGAAAAATTACTCAGCATTGCTAATAATGAAATAACACTTCACACTAACCTAACTTGCAAAAATTTTAAATACTAGACCAAAGGTTGGTGCGATTCTAAAGCAAAAGGAATTTTCATTCACTCTTGGTGGATATATTAACAGGGTCAACATCTTTGGAAGACAATTGGGCTTCACCTAATAATGTTGAAATGAAATTGTATGAACTCTATAACAGCTATTTCACTCATAAGACTCTAGAGAAGCATTCATACATTTTACACAGAACATGAATGTTTACAACAGCATTGCTGATACTATTAAAAACACTACTGACAACCCAAAAGTCCATCAAGAGGAGAAATGATGTTTGAAGTGTCAATCCACACAATAAACTATTATACAGCAATGAAAATGAATGAACCTCAGCTATTCACACGAATGTGAATTAATCAACCAAGATGTACTTCAGTAGGTGAATGGATAAACTGTGGTACATCAAGACAATGGAATATTATTCAGCACTAAAGAAATGAGCTATCAAGCCATGAAAAGACATGGAGGAACCTTAAATATATATTAATAAGTGGAAGAAACGAATCTGAAAAAGCTACATACTGTATGATTCCTACTATATGACATTCTGGAAAAGGCAAAAATATGGAGACAGTAAAAAGATCAGTAGTTGTCAGGGGTCTGTGGTGGTAGGAAGGATGAATAAGGGAGCCCAGATGATTTTAGGGCAGTGAAAATATTCTGCATACTATAGTCATGGATATATGTCATTATACATTTGTCCAAACACATAGAGTGTCCAACACCAAAAGTGAACCCTAAGATAAACTATGATTCTAGGTGATAATGATGTGTCAAGGTAGGCTCATCAGTTGTAACAAATGTACCCGTCTGGTGGGGATGTTGATAATGGGGGAGGCTGTGCGTGTGTGGGGGCGGGCAGTCTATGGAAAATTTCTGTCCCTTCTCCTACATTTTGCTGTGAACCTAAAACAGCTCTTAAAAAGTAGTCTTTATATATATATATATATATGTGTGTGTGTGTGTGTATATATACATATATATATATGTGATGGGCAAAACAAGCAAGTCAGAGAAGAGCAAATACATTGTAATTTCACGCATGTAAACTTTAAAACCATGCAAAACTAAATACTGTATTCTTTTGGGATACATATATATGTGGGGGAATAATAAGAAAGGCAAGGGAATGAGTAATGGAAAATTCAGGCTAGTGGATATTACCTTTATTGGGGAGGAGGAGATGAGATGGGGCACACAGGGATTTGAACATGTTAGTCAGGTGCTAGTTCCTAAGTTGACTGGTGGGTTCATGAATGCTTATTATTATTA
The DNA here is from genome assembly GCF_004115265.2 of Rhinolophus ferrumequinum. Taxonomy (NCBI): domain Eukaryota; kingdom Metazoa; phylum Chordata; class Mammalia; order Chiroptera; family Rhinolophidae; genus Rhinolophus; species Rhinolophus ferrumequinum. Next base: position 47,920,054 of record NC_046297.1, on the reverse strand, counting down.
TTATTATTATTATTATTATTCAGACAGACATATTCACTTTTACATGCATATTTTATTTTTAATTGGAGTACATCTATTCAATGTATGGTATAGTTTATGAATTTTTTTTTTAAATGGCCCAATAGTCTGCCATATTCTCCTTGTTCAGCATAGCGACATTGAAGCAGAGTGGCTGTACGTCATCAGGGTTCCTGCTGGAGAAGATAGTAGCACAGCAGCAAGAGAAGCATCTACAAATATTTTAATAGTGTTGGTTCAGGAATAGAGAACCTAATCAGTAAACATTTAGAGCAAATGAGGGTACAAGGATGAATAACACAAAATTGAAATATATGAATCCCTTAGTCCCGCCTAAATATACGGGGGAAAAAACAACCACTGCTTAAACTGGAGGAAAATATTTCAGACCACTCAGGTTTCAGTGATATTGCTGGAAAGGTCTGGAATGGTCAGAAATTATTATTTTATTGTGTTTCTGGTCTGCAGGGCACCACCAGCTGCAGTGGCCTGAAGAAATGTTAACATAAATGTGCAAATGTAATTAAATCCAGCATAAATATTTTCCACATTGAGTTACATGACTATTACAGGTTTTCTAAATTACTAGGTCCTTCATGTTTTAAAGCAAACTCCACATGACAACCTGTATTTGAAAAATTAAAGTCTATATAGATCACTTTCAACTCTTCTGTTCTTATGCAGAGCTAAAATTAGTAATGCCTCATCTTGCTTCTTAAGCATGATCTGAAATTATTAACACTCTCCCAAAGAAGCTAACCTTCTTCCAGGAAGCCTTTTTATCTCAGAAGAGAAAAGCCTTTCTGTTCCTTCTACACGGCTATAAAATGAGGCTTGTATGTCCTGTCTTCCTCAAGAAACGATAATAATTGATTGCTGAGATACTTAACATGGCTCTGCAGAATAATGGACAAGTATTGTTATATTTGGACATTTTTTCCTCTAATAAACTCTTTAGATTTTTTGCTTGGTATCATTCCAAAAATTATAAATTAGGAAGAAATGTGTGTTCTCTCCCAAAGGGCAGTTGAACTTTGTTCAGAATGCTTAAGAAAACATCCGGTGGGGTGTGTGCTGATGGGACTATGTCAAGTCATCTTCAAGATTCCCCTTCTAGAACAGTACAACAGTTACAAGTCCAAATGCCATGAATATTTTAGTATCACTGAAATCTCATTTCCTAGTGGCCACAGAGCAGTTCTAACCAGCTAGTGCTGGAGGCCTGGACATGTTGTTTATTTAAGAGGAAACTGAAGGTTAAAGGGTAATGTAAAATTGTAAGAGTTATGGTTGGCACAGAAACTAAACAGGAGAGATTATCTTCAGCAAATGAGAATTATATATATGTGTGTATTTAATACTCCTCTGTTGAGAAGCATTTAAACAATGAAAAGGTAATAAATAACAATGTCTATGAAGACCTTGACAGACAAGACCCAAGCTATAGACTCTTATAGTATTTGCCAGGGAAGATGAGGTTATTATTTGGCCCAGACGTTCTGTTCCCTCTTCCTTGTGTCTCACCCCCCTTCAGAGTCACAGCAGCAGGCATCTTTCTGATAGATTCAGAGACAGTAACAAAGGTCATGAATGTGTGACTCTATAAAGAGAGGAATTCAAAAAGAGATTACTTGGATAGTTCTTCTATGCTTTTGATCTCTTAATCAAATTATATGTGAAAAGTTACATGGCTCAGGCATTCTAAAAACAGTCTGGATTTATTTTTCTTCATTTAATTCCTTTCAACAAATACTATTGAGAGCTTATTTTGAGCAAGTTTTCAACTGGAGACCAAATACAATCTGAGAATATCACCGGATTTAACTATAAATCTGAAAAATAATTAAATATAAATCAGACCAATCGAGAATAAGTTACTCATTTATTCATAAATAGTCACTGATTACCTTCTACGTGCTTAGCACTGGCCGCACACTGGGAGGTATAGGCATTACACATATGGAATTTTCAATCTAGTGGGATGAGTTATTATTACAACTTCATATGGCATCACACAGATGTGTAATGAGAACTATGAAAGAGAACTACAGTAAAGAATATATGGCAGACTGGACATCAGGGAAGGCTTCCGAAGGATGTGATGGTTGAGCTTCTACCCAAGGAAAAATAAGAGTTTGTGTCACAATGGATTGAAGATAAAGGGAGGCATGAAGACAGTTCTGGACATTTTCCAATTTCTCAAAACTCCAAAGCAGGACATACTTTATGTTTCTGGAGAGTTTTAAAATATACTCACCCTTATGAACTGAATTGAATGTTCTCTAGGCTGAGAAAGACTGATGGCTGAATCCCTAAAAGTGACTGCTTCTGGTCCAACCACACCCCCGGGCAGAGTCAGCTGACAGCTATATGGAATGATCTGTGAAACTTTGTAAGACCCAGGTGCCCTCAAATATCATGACATGTTATCTTCCCAGGTCATATGTCTAATGGCCAGAAATTCCTACCATTAATTTCATTCTTTTGGATTACATAACCTCAATAAATATAGTGCACCATCTCTATAAAGCTACAGAGGGGCAGCCGGATGGCTCAGTTGGTTAGAGCGCAAGCTCTGAACAAAACAGGGTTGCTGGTTTGATTCCCACATGGGCCAGTGAGCTGCGCCCTCCACAACTAGATTGAAGACAATGAGCTACTGCTGAGCTTCTGGAGGGGCAGCCAGATGGCTCAGTTGGTTAGAGAGCGAGCTCTTAACAACAAGGTTGCCAGTTCAATTCCCGCACAGGATGGTGGGCTGCGCCCCATGCAACTATGGATTGAGAACAGCCACTGGACTTAGAGCTGAGCTGCGCCCTCCACAACTAGATTAAAGGACGACTTGACTTGGAGCTGATGGTTCCTGGAAAAACACACTGTTCCCCAACATTCCCCCCAACATTCCCCAATAAAAAATTAAAATAAAAAAGTGCATATCTTTAAAAAAAAAAGCTGCAGAAACTTGCCATGACTTGTCAAAACCCTGCATAATCTGGCCCCTTGTCTCCCCCACCCACCCCAGGCTCCATCTCTTGTTTCTCTCCCTCATGCCCAGTGTAGCCCAGTCACCCCATCTTCTTAGGTCGTCTAATCACCATGTTTCTGCCCACTTCAGAGTCTTCACAGCAACTCTTCCCTCTCCTTGGTCTACTCTTCATCCTCTTCTTTTCCTAGTTAATTCTTATTTGTCATTTGGAGCTCAATAAATATCTCAATCACATTTTTCTTAAGCAAACCTTCCCTGACCCTCCAGGCCAGGCTATGTTCTCACTATACACTGTGTTAACATCCAGTACGTCTGCTTCTTAACATACATCACAATTGAAATGAATAAGCTGAATAATTAACGAGTTATTTGATGTCTGTCTTCCTTGCTAATATACCTTGCTTCATAGAACCGAGGTTACGTATGTCTTCTTCTGATTCAGTTTGCGATAACTTGCACATAGTAGGCTCACAATAACTACTAAAAATAAGTAAGGGAGAAAGGGAAAATACCCATGTGGCTGAGGAGGTTTGTCTGCCTACCATCCTTTCTTTAAATAACCACCCCTCGGCATTCCAGGTGGCTTAGGCGGGAGTGACCCAAGTTTCTCCGTACCCCTGGTCACCAAGATTCATTCAGAGATGGGCATGTGGTGCAAACTGAATTAACCAATATTTTTCTCCAAGATTCCTGCTCCAAGAGCTTTTAGAAGAGATGCTCTTGTTTCCTCTTAAATCACAAAGTGAAAGGAAAATATAAATGAAGACATTTGCAGTCATTTTCATTTGCCACATGGAAGAAGTATTCAGCCGCAGGAAAAAAATCAGACCAAAATTCATAATGTGGCAAATTGAGACATGGAGACAGAGAATGTATGGAAACAGATTGTAGGAGCAAGAGAGGTTGGCTTTACGACATCCCACAGGCCCTGGATCCAGCCATGAAGGCTTGGCTCCCTACTCATAAAGTTTTCAGTTACACAAAACAATCCATTTGCTTTAAATTTAATTTAAGTTGGATTTCTGTTACTCGGGTTGGGGGGTGTGGAATGATAAATAGAGTGAGGGGTCTGTTTAAACATAAGTCTAACCCTTCTCTTAGTATAAATTAATATTTTATACTCATAATCTTCCAAGTGCCAAGAGCAGTGCCCCCAGCATATGACAGGAACTCAGTAAATAATCTGTGACCGGCTGATGAAAGAATGAATGACCTAATTGTAACTCTGAAGACTGTGTTTCCTCGAAAATAAGACCTAACTGGAAAATAAGCCCTAGCATGATTTTTCAGGCTGACATCCCCTGAACATAAGCCCTAATGTGTCTTTTAGAGCAAAAATTAATATAAAACCTGGTCTTATTTTCGGGGAAACACAGTATTTTCAAAGGGACTGATGGAGGAAAGAAGTTGAGAGAATGTATAATTTCAACATGAGATACAGAGCTGTTGCATGTCATGTAGAAAGTTCAACCTGAACAATTCTAGGAACCAATTATTAAGCAGTGAACAAGTAATGGATTGGGATGTAGAAGACGGCTGGTATCTCAGCTGCTTCATCCATTACTGGACTTAAGGCAAGTTAATTAATTCTCAGATCCTCAGCTTCCTTATTTGCAAATGGCTGATAATAATTTATCATTAGGAAGACTATAGTTGTTGCTAAATGGAAAACATGAAAAGAGAACAGAATTCAATTACACAGTAAAAAAAAAAAAAACACATAAATCCAATCAAACAGTCCTTACACACACACACGTACATACACCAGAAGAAGGAGGTTCTAATTTCAGAAGTAAGTTACAATTTTAGTTGAACACAATATACTTGATGCCCCATGGGCAGTACTAAAATCAAAGTCCCAATGTTCCAACTGTGGTTCTAGGAGAATTATCTGGAAGCTTTTGGTTTTCTGGCCCCATGTTCTAGGTTCTGGTTTCTGACTGAGAAGTAACTATATATGGTGGCCGTGAATTTATGGATCGATAACCTCAGTGTGTCTGAGATGGTGACTCTCTTTTATCTGGGTCTTTTAAACTCTAGGAAGACTTAGAAATAAAAGTCAAACTCAATCCTTAGTATTGAAAGCTCATGTTAAATTCCAAATAATCTGTGTTTGTTATTTAAGGTATTTATAAGTTTCAGAGAATCTCACATATCAGTTTTGTAATTTTAAGTGAAAGTTATTAGACAATTTAGTTAGTCTAAAGTATTGGAATGCCTAAGAGAATTTGATTTTATTATACTAAGTTAAATGTATTAATCAGAACCCTGTTTCTTCAGCAGTAAAATATAAATCAAAATAGTTAGCTGCCTTGTGGGATTGATGTGAGAATTAAATAAATTAATATATGCAAAAAGCTTAGAATAGTGTCTGGCATAGAGTAAGCACCACGTAAATGTTAGCTGTAAGAGTTTCAAAAGGTTTTCTAAGTGAAGGTTATAACTATATGCTGTCATACATTTTAATCACTTAAGAAAATGAAATTATTAAATTCACAAGTGTAGATCAAATGTATTTTTTTAATTTAACTAAATTTTAAATTTGATTGCTTGTTTAAGGTATTTTATGCATAGTTTGTTCAAACTGAGCTAAATTGCTATTTTGATGCATGTAAAATAATTTCATTTTCATATTTTGAATAGTAGATATACTGATAGAAGGTCAAGATCAATAGACTGAATTGAAAGGCTAAAAGAAAGCTAAGTTTTGTTTTAATTTTTCATATTAAATAAACTGAATATTAATTCAGACCTCAACTAAATACAGAATTACTTTTGCTCACCAAGAGTTATTCCTACCGCCAAACTGAAAATAAAATTTACGCTGACAAATATTAGTTTCTGTTCATCGGTGTGAAAGTAAAATAGAATTGCCTTTTAGCATTTCTCAGACTATCTTCCCATATATGTTAGGAAATCACGTATACTATATGCCCCTCTTGAAGAATCAAGTGCTTGTTAGCATATTGGTAAGCTTGTTTAAATTCATTCATCCTAGATTCTCCAACATTACACTCCTATGGAGTATTTTATTTATGTACCTCTATCATCCTTTTGGGAAGCAAGTAGTGAACTTTATGGCCTAGCCAGGGGTGTCAAAACTGCAACCCGCGGGCCAACTGCGGTCCGCAATCCATTGTTAATTGGCCCGCAGCAAACTCCAAAAATATATTTAGTTTACTTAAATAAACCAGGTGAGGCAATACGTACTTCACCTCGAGTGAGTGGCCCGGCTGTTTGTGTATTTTACCGCATATGGCCCTTGGTGGAAAACGTTGAAAAAGTTTGGGCACCCTTGGCCTAGACCAACAGAAAGTTTATTAACCAGCAACCTCTGTGTATCTGAGATGGTAGCCCTTCTCTCACCCAGGAGCAAAGAAGGCAGGTGCCTCAGGGGTAAAAGGGACACCTGGAGGTGGGTGGGAGAGAACACAGGTAAAGGGAAACCCAAGATGGAGGGAAGAGCACTGACGCACATTTTTCTTATGGACCCCATCTCAGGTCATTCCTACCTGAATTTTTTTTTTCATTTAAACACTCCATGAATGACAAGATGACATATGAGGTGTGATCAAAAAATATAGTGACTGTTTAAATTAAAATATATATATATTACATATAAATATATATTTATATACATATAAATATGTATATATATATATATATTTGCAGTAAAAGACACATTGCCATTAATCCCCATCAAAATACTCCCCCTCACTTCAAACACACTTATCCCATTGTTCTTGCCACTTTCTGAAGCAGTTCTGGAAGTCCTCTTTCATGAGTGTCTTTACTTCATCCTCCATCATGACAATGCTCTATATCACACATCGCTTCTGGTATGGCAATTTTTGTCAAATAAAAACATTACACTGTGTCCTCATCCACCTTATTCACCAGGTCTGGCACCATGTGACTTCTGGCTGTTCCCCAAATTCGAAATTATTCAGGACATTGAAGCAGCTATGACAGTGCAACTAGAGACACTCATGAAAGAAGATTTCCAGAACTACTTCAGAAAGTGGCAAGAATGATAGGATAAGTGTGTTTGAAGTGAGGGGGAGTATTTTGAAGGGGATTAATGGCAATGTGTCTTTTACTGTATTTTTTTTTTTTTTTTTTTTTTGGTATTTAAACATTGATCGTATGTTTTGATCACACCTCGTAGATCCATCCCTCCCCAACCCTTCATGCCAATTTCTATTGCTCCTGGGGAAAATATCTAAAATAGTTTTTAATTAATGGTTTTAATAATGTGTTATTTCAGTGGTTAGTGTATGGAACTGGCAAAATCTTTTGCTTGATGCTGCAAAATTCTGGTGCATGTGAACTAGATTATGATGGTGGAATCTGGGGAAGACTTTCTCTGGTTTCCTCCATGCTGTTCTGATGTCCATGCTTTAGTCCACAGGACAGTCATCTTTTGGAATTCATGGGCTCCATCTGCATTTGCCTGTAGCCCCTTAATTGTACCAGATTACTAACTACGTAGGAAAGGACCTAAAGCCCCTTTGCTCCTCAGATTTGAAACATATCCACGGAAGAGGGGACATTTTTCCATTCACTTGATGTTCTCAACACATCTCATATCCACTTTAACTTTTCCAAGCCTGGAAGTTTTCTCTTTTATCTTCCTGTGGAGGCTGCTTCCTCCTCCAGCCAGTCTCTACTTTTTTTTTCCCCCCCAGAAGGAGCCTCCATGTTACATAGTTGTGGGTTTGCTATTTTCTGAAGCATTATACTTTATGTAACAATTTTGGCCACAGCCTGTGTTGGCCAAGTCAAATTAAGTCTCTTTTTTAGTTTGCTGAGTGTGTGTGTGTTCTTTGAAATTGCTCTAACTGGTTGTTGCTGTGATTTTGTGCAGTTGAGGTTAGCCAGAGGAACTTTACGGCGAAAAAAGGAGGACGGTCCATATGAAGATTTTTTTGTTCTCTGTATAATTTTAATTATTACCCATGATATTGTAAAGACAAAAATGAGATGTTTTCAGAAAATCTGAGAAATAAGAGGCAGTCAATATCTTCATTGGTGAGCTACACTTCAGAAATTGGGAATGGTTTCATGGGAATCTCAGCAAAACTTCTGCTCTGAATGGGAGCTTGGGGTCACATAAAGGGTTTGATATTAGTCAATGTATGTCTTGTGATTTATAGGCTTGAGGCATAAAAACAACAAACCAAAGTATAGACCCTTTTAAAATAATGCTGGGCTCCAAAAAATCTAGGAGACAAACTTTTGTGTTACCATCTTCATCTAACTCACACATAAGCAATGAATGGGGCAATAGGAATCCCAGTGGGGCAATACTGGCTCTTACAGGGTGAAAAAAAAAATGTTAGATGTTACAATCATTTGTGGTTGGGTATAAACAGATAACATATACCTGTGGTATTTAAATTTCATGGGGAGACAGAGAGGCGATTAGGAAAAAAAGTCTAAAAAGGCTCGTTGGCAGGGGAATGATAATAAAAATAAGGTTAGAAACACTAAACTGAGACTGATGACGAATTGGTAAAATTATTGAAAGTTCATATCTCCAACATCTATCAGTTCTTGTTCTGAAGTTCATCCTTCACAAACAGAATCTGCTGCCTGTGTGGGTTCTGCCGGCTGCTTTGATGGTGAAGAGTTGTGTCATTTCTCACAGCTGTGAAATTTTTGGTGTTTTCCCATGGTATGTTGGGAGAAGGCTCTACATATGTAATTCAAAATGACATTTTCCAATGGCTCACTTGACTGAACCCAATTTGACCTTTGCATTGGCTTAAGAAAACCTTAAATGATGGGACGACGTTGCCACATGTCACCACTCATAATTTGTAAGTCCTCATGATTTTCAAGAACTCATAATTTCCATGCCTACTCAATCTTCACAATCCAAATCAAGCATCACTCTGATTTTGAAGCTAAAATAGAGCTTCAATGCCCAGAGAGTAGTTATTCCTTCTTCTGAGCTGGCAGTATATAGGACATATGTCAATTACTCTACTAACCACACTGCATTATAATATCTGTTTCTCACCTTGTGCCCTGAGAGTCCCCCTGGGTGGAGAGAAGTGCCTTATCCATCTCTACCTCCCTACACCCTGCATGCTAACCAGTGGATGCATCAGGGAAGGGATGGGTGTTGCAGCTCAGTGATATTTGGAGTATAAAATGCAAAGGAACCTTCATTCCAATGGAAGTGGCAAGAGTGTATGATCAAGGATTCTTTTTGTTTTGTTTTGTTCATAGTACTTTTACCAGAAAAACTTCTCAAGTAAACTGTTTTAGTGTCCATCTGCAATAGTCACAACCCTGCAACCTGTATTTGCAAGTGGCATTGCTATTTTATTCATACCACAAATGTTCAGAATCCATTTTTTCCTTCACTCACCCTGTTCCTCTTCCTTTCCCCTCTTTTGGATAATGGCACCACAACCAGCTGCCCAAACCAGCAACCTGGATGTCAAACTTGTCTCATACCATTTCAGGCACCACATCAATCTCTTTTCTACATCTTTAATATTTCTTCAGGACTTCCTCAACTTCTAGTGTCACACAAACAGCTTCATAAAAGCATCCTCCTTCACTGGTTGAAGGATGAAGTTTGCTGTGGGTGTAGAGGCATGTTTATTTCACGCTCTGCATCAGGGAACAGGGGCTTCAGGTTGTAGTATTACAGTTTGGTAATGTTTGGAATGGAATGGGCAATAATTTCAGAATCAAACTGCAGCTATTTTTATTGCACACAGGGAGAAGGCAGGATAAGAGATGTATGAGCTAGACTGCTTTTGTAGTAATAAAGGATTTGTTTAATTGAAGGCCTACTCATTTCTTCTCTATTCCTAAGACTTCTCTACAAAACACTGCTGCCCTTAGAAATTCCTTTTTATATTTGAAAATGCTTTGAGCTCTAGGAAGAAATGGCTCTATAATGCCTAAGGCGGATGCTGTTCTTGCCTGTCATTTCCGAGGGAGAAAATGGTCGACAAGACCAATATGAGGTCGCCAGATCTTTCCATGATGAGGGATTAAAGTTTATTTGAACTTTATATGGGGCAATGGGGGGGGTGGGTGGAATAAAACAACTATTGTTTACCTAATTATACATTATTATTATGTGATCATTATTAGGGTTTTTTAAGAAAACATGAAAAGGCACAAAAAAGAAAATAAAAACATTCAGAGTTAATGATGATAATCGTGTATAACAGTGTGACCCACCTCCACAACATGGCACACATACGGGTTTCTGGGCCAAAGCACAGCAGATTGAATGGCCGGCTTGGTATATGGCAATGAGTCTCATGGAAGTATTTGAGGGAAACTTACAGAGTATCTAATACAAAAACCCTGACCTGGCATCCTTGTCACACAGTCACATGCTCTTTTTGTTTTCTTTTAAATTTTCCCTCCCAGGTTAGTCCTCTCACGTTTAGGATTATGATTAAATCTTACAGGACAGCACCAGCAAAGCAGAGAAGGAAATACATGAAAATACACATAGAAGCCCTCCAAATACAGGCTGAACCAAGAATCTAAAAGGTAACTCTGCAAACTATTCCTGTGTCTACGTAGACGGTCTCTGCATCTACATTTCAAATAAACTTTAATCCTTCATCATGGAAAGATCTGGCGACCTCATATTGGTCTTGTCGACCATTTTCTCCCTCGGAAATGACAGGCAAGAACAGCATCCGCCTTAGGCATTATAGAGCCATTTCTTCCTAGTGCTCAAAGCATTTTCAAATATAAAAAGGTATTTGATAGGTAACAAATATAATCACTTTTTAATGTTAAATATTCCTTCATCTCCATACAACAATTAGGACTACTGCCTATCATAGCTTATCCTGATAGACAGAAACCACATTTTCCAATTCCTTTGCTGCCAACAATGAGAGACTATCCAAATGGAGAGAATGTCCAAAAAGCAGAGAGACCTGACTTCCTGGAGAGTTAATATCACCATCAATTCATGGCCCATGGACCCTTGTGCCAGAGACAGTATTCTGGTAATGTGACACCACTGGACCTCAATCTAGAGAATCCATCAGCCTCGTCATCCTGCACAACTCAATTTATAGACAAAACCCATAAAATTTTGCAGTCAGGATAGAAAACTTCAAAGGGTTTCATGTCTTCAAAGGATCAATTTTCACCATTAAGACCCCAATTTAAGGCAGCAGAATATGTTTAGGGGGAATGCGGCCTGGTAATTATCTGTACAAAATAAGCAGCTCTCAACACAAAAAGGAATTTGCACGTGCGCTCTTCTGTTTGTATAAGCAATCTTCTATTTTGCACATGAGGCCATATACTGTGCAGACATGGCGCTTTAAATGGGTCTGGAGCCACTGTGATTTAGCTGGTTGGTATTCACCTAATGTCAGCAATTAGAGTACAACTGCTGACCTAGGGGCAAATTCAAGTTCTTGACTGTCTTAGAGTTAAATATGTGTATCTTGAAAACCAGAGTAATTTAAAAATTGATAGGTTTATAGTTAAAGTGTTTGGAGAAAAATATTCAAGAAATCCAGCCTCTGGAATAATACATTTTCCTATGATTTGATTCTCAAATCCCCAACTTAACAAACATCCAATCCTCAAATAACCTAAATCTATAAGCAATGACTCTTTTTACACCCTGCTTCTGAAATACCTGCTAAGAATCCTGCGGTGAATACCTAAATAATGCTTATAGAAAATTTGTTGATGCAAAACTGGAAGAAGGCAATGAGCTATAAAGACCAGAAATCACAGAGTGGCTAAGTTCAAAGAGTGGCCCTTAGGCAGAAGTGGGGACCTCCCTATGTGCGTGTTGAATAGAGCTTCCAAAGCCTACCCAGGCCTCTGAGCTGGTATTCTCCTTTCATTTGTCACATCACTTTGCATTTCAAAAATTAGGAATGTATTCTGGAAAGTGTCTTCATAGTGCAAGCAGCCCTGAGAGTTTCCTTTCTTTAAAAACCTCCACATTTTTGTTAAGACCACATAAGATAAAGTTAACAAAAATGTTTTTTTAACCCTTGAGGAACTTTATAAATGTACTATCCCCTCTAATATTGTCTAGCAAAACTAAGTTATTCATTAGCTCCTTAATCTCCATGTGAGAATTTGGTGGTTTACATACACACACTGATTGTTGTAAGTTATCCAGACGTAAACAACTTTATTTCCCTACCAGAAACGTAGCAACATATATACCAAGTGTGCATCTATAGGGTGTACTCAAAAAAAAAAAAAAAAAATCTGTTGTAAGTAATGAGTGATTAAAAGAATCTGTATATCAACTGAAGCTTAGTTTTTAACAATGTCGAAGCAATGGTAAATTAGGGGCAGGAGAATGGTGCAGGGACATTGTAAACCTTTTAAAACCAAAACCTTTTTAATACAGTGACAGACAGTATATTTTCTTAGAAAACAGTTTCATTTAATAGTTTCTTGAAATTCTAGTGATAGATCTGACTGTTCACAAAGTAGATTAAAAAGTGATAAATGAGAAAACGCAAAGATAATAGCTAACAGAACAAGGCACTAAAATTTATCATGAGCAATAAGTACAGCTCATGAATCAAGATGTTAATGCTCTGTATCATATAGAAAACAAATAGTATGACTTATCTGTTAATTCTGACACAAAGCAAGATAATTTCATGCGTCTTCCCAGGATATTTCTCATATATTTTTCTCCTAAGTAGCTAGAAACAAATCATATAATGACTGGTTGAAGCAATGGGGATTATTTTTCCCCCTGAAGTAAAGTAATTGTCTAAGGGTGCCAAGAAATGAAAGAAACTTTATTAATTCAGAAGACAGAAAAGGGTAGGAAGTATAAAAAGACAGACTCGAAATCAACATAATCTGAGAAAGAACATTTAACAACTAGAGTTGGCTAACAATGAAATCGACTCCTTATGAAGTTGTACGTTTTCTGTCACAGATGATGTTCTATTGAGTTCTGGCAGAGTTTAGATGACCGTATATCAAGGAAGTTGTATGACAGCATCTTGTGTTTTATTTTTTTGCATATTTATTGAGTGTCTATTATACACCAAGCGTGCTGAATTATTGTAACCATATGCTACTAGAAAAGCAAATCAATTTTGCCTCACACCTGTCTGTCACTGGTAAAAAAAAAAAAAAAAAAAAAAAAAATTAATTAAAACTACCACATACTACCAGTATTGAGGAAAGTGGTCAGGCTCAGGCTTGACCTGCACTAACCCCAAACCTCTTCCTAATCCTGAGAGCATCGAGCTGCCAATATAATACAAGGCAGGTCGAGCCCTGTCTTTGGAGGCACAATATGACATAAGTCAAGGAAATGGCAGTTTGACACTCTGGCTAAGTAATCATCTCAAGACCATACCCTGTGTCTGGACAGTAGCCCTTGGCTCTGTCACTGGTGTTGTCTATCACCTCTTCTTAGCCATTTGTTCTTGGTCTGGTTTATAAACCTAAGATTGCAGTGACCATATTTTTACCTGAACAATCCAGAGTGATGCCTATTGTCCCACTGTGATAATCAATAGAGTCCACTTTCACTCTCAGACCCATTCCAATTTGAATAAAACATTATATTGTCACCTACTTGTGACCTATTATGTCCTGGAGTAACTATAGGTAGCCCTCACTTTGCATTGTATTATGTTAATGGAAAGTTATGCCTGTCAGAACGGTTTTCTGGCTTTGTACAGCAGAACCATACAAAACAATGAAACTGTTTTTGATATGCACAAGTGTCCTTTAACACAATGCCATGCAAAATGAGGACGGCCTGTACTTAACCGTGCTTTCTGACAGAATACTTCTGAAGCATTTACTTTTAGCTGATTGGGATTGCAGCTCCACTATATCCCTTACTCTAGATGTTGCCCAAACATATGATACAGCAAGGAGACTTACAATTAGGAAGCTAAATATTGGGACTCACACTACAAATGTTATTGTGCAATTGACTTACTATCAAAGATAGAAGAACAGGCGCCTCTGGCTCAATAAGTCTTCCATGGATTCAGTGTAGTTGGTTTACCTATATTAGAGAATCCTGTGTCTACAGAAAGCTGGTCCTCTAGGGTATGTAACCTACAAACTCCTCTGGGTATGTATCTAAGCCAGTTCAAACTTTATGATGCCTAGAAGCCATGTGTAATGCTGTGTCTCATTAGTTAATAAACAGTTTACTACATGAATTCGTGCCCTGGGGGAGATTAGAGTTAGAGTGTAATATATTTGGATGATATTCCAATATACCATTCAGACTTTCTTGCCGAAATCTTCAATCTCCATTGAGCTCAGTCATCACCATTTTTAAGCTAACACTACATGTTTCCATCCAAGCAGCAGAGTTCCTGGACATAATTTGTCCCATTCATTCATCAACATCAGGCAGCCTGCCTAAGATTGCCAAAGTTTCTGTGGTTTCAGCAAAACTCTAGATATTCTAAGTTTCATTTCTCTGACTTTTATGTTCCATTAATGAACTGCTTCAAAATGAACCCCAATAGAAACAGTAGGGAATAGCTTCTTTTAAAAATACCCAAGTACTAAATTTATAAGAAATTGGTCCCAGATATGACAATGCATGTTCTTAGAGGATCATTAAGTCCACCTACATCATGCCACATTCACAATTCAGACATTCAGAGATCCAGGTTTGGAGCAGGTCTGACAAACCTGGAAAATCACTCTCCTTTAGTGTGCCATAACAATTTTGTTGGATCAAGTAGATCTTGGTTAATTTATTTCAATCTAATTTGCCTAAAGTCCCTTCCCTTAGAAATAGTTTAATGAGAAGTATACCCAATGACCAAATCTCCTAAAATTCAATGGTTTTCTAAGTATTTCTACATCTTCTTGGCTGTCTTTTATCATTCCTTTTGTCATTTTACACACAGCCTTGTCAAGATTTAAAAAAAAAACACACCACAATTTGTTTACATTTACATCCAACTTAATTGTTTTTCATTAATATTTATAGGATTTCAAAAATGAAAGCATTGTTTTGTCCCCTTGGATGCATATACTTTCTTTTTCTTTAACCTTTGGGAAGTTAAATAATACATTATCCAAATCAAGAAAGAGGATTTGTCCTAATTTTAATTAATTTATATTACTTGTTTTGTATTGCTTTCATAAATCTTTAAACACTCACAAGGGACTTCAATTTTAAGCTAGCTAATTATTAGAAGATTAAATCAAAAACAGGTATTAGGTGAAGAATTCAACTTTTTGTTTCTTTCTTTGGTTTTGCCCTTGTTTTCTCCCTCTCTCTCTCCCTCCCTCTCTCCTTACCACCCTCCCTGTTTTCCTTCCTTCTTTCTTTCCTTCCTTCTTTCCTTCCCCCCACTCCCTCCCTCCCTCCCTTCCTTCCTCTCTACCAGGAAGCCAGAATCACAGAATCCTGCTTTAAAGACCAAAATACCAGATGGAAATCAGAGGCTCCTCCATCCACAGAAATCCCCTCCCTGAAACTTCTGCACAACAGATTAGCTGAACTTGGACTCATATAGGCAGGACTGATGCTCCCTTGGTACACAGGTATATCTGTTCCAGCTATGTATAACCGATGTCTTTTCAAATTGAATCAATATCTGGTCTGAGTAGTTGATACTTGTGTTATATTAAACTTCATTATAGTTCTCAACTGGGAATATGTCATTGCTAAAAAAAGAAAAAAAACAAAACTTAGCTTCCATTGCCACTAATTCATCCATAACACTATAGACCATCACAACACTGGTTATGAACGGGAAAAATGGCATGCCACATACGGTGGGAAGGTAATAACACACAATCCAATGCGCCAACAAGTAATATAATCAACATAAAGCATAGAGAGGGGGACAGGCATGAGATATCAGGAGAGACACTGATTTTTGAAAACTTCTTGTTAGAGAGTTAACTGTCGAACTCAGTAAATAGGATCCAGACACACTTTTTATCTGTTACATGAATATCTTTTCAAATAAATAATAATTTTATTAGATAGATACTGTTATTATCCCAATTTTACTAATGAAGAAATTGAGAGTCAAGGAAGGTAAGGCATCTGACTACAGATCTGTTCACTAATGTTATTTTTCTCAGCTTTCCACAACCGATGGTGACTTCTATATTCACCATCAGATCACCTGCTATTCACTGCTTCTGCTGCCCAACACACTCCCGAAGCAGCTGCTTTCTTTGCTTTTTAAATCCTTTTTCTAAACATCTTTGACTTAGCACCAGTGAGGTTTGTCTTTGACCACATGTGGATCCTTTCTTCTGGACTGTCGGCTAAGCTCTCACTGCATCTTACACCTTTCACTCAGCTCTTAAGAATTTCTTTTACTCTTCATGGTGTCTTTGGCTTGTGCGATCTTGATTCGTAGATTTTCTGAAAGGTTTAAAGATCCGGGAACAAGAGGGTTGAATAACTAAGGCATTACTTTAATAAAATAGAGAAAGTGTATTTGAATATTTTAAAGGTACAGGTAGAAACTGACCATGTTTTCTAATGAAGTGTGTTGGTATATGTATGTATAAATATACACATATATGTGTATGTGCATCTGCGTGTAATTATACATATATCTATTTTTAGGATAAAAAAATTTTCAGAAATATGAAATTTAAGAATCCAATGCTTTCCCTTGAATAGCTTGGGTCTCTGTGGAGATTTGCCATCTCTCTCATTGCTATCCTGGTTTATAAACTCCCTTAAAGATATTTCTGTATTTGGGAATTTATTAGCTCCTATGTGTGATCAAATGTCTCAGACACATTATAAAGTAGTATTTTTCCTTAAGGTAAAACAAGAAACCACAAGCAACTAAAGTAGCCTGCTGACGACAATAGACCTCAGTCTAGACTGACCCCAGTTATCTGTCAACTTAAATAAAACTTCCTGTGCAACAAACTTCCTTTAGGCGAAGGCATAACTAAACAGAAGGTTTGACCTTTCCTGCTTCTTGTCCACTTTCCATTCATTATGACAAAGTTTTAAGAAATTGGATTGACATTATGAATTAAGTCCTCTGAGTTGCTGTTACAAATAAAGGAAAAATTAAATAAATAAATCCCACCCACCTACAAGAATTCTTTCTGAAGAGAACTGATGAGACGTCTATCTAGACCGCCCAGTGATAAGAGTAGGTAGGGCCAAATTAAAAGTATATAAAATCTCTGAATGGCATTGCCTCTTGTATCATGAGCCCACGTGACTGAGCCACAGCTAGACTCCTGCCCCACCACTGCAATAGCAAACGATGGAAGCCACGGCGGCACTCCTGAGTACATCTCTATTTTTGCATCTCCAGTAAGGTCTACATAGCCAGTTGAAAAGAAGAATCACTCAGTTGTCAATCAGTTTTTTTTATTTTTTCAGCACTACGTAAAACTGATTTAACTGATTCTTCTTCAGAGAATTGGCTAATCCACTTAATTGGTTCACTATGGGCTTCTGGGCCTAAAGTGCAGTGTGAAAATCATTATTTAAACTTATTAGGGGAAAAGGGGAAACAAATGTCCATGCCAACTATCCTTGCGTAGGTTGTGGAGTAGAAATAGCTGCCTGATCATGTGCGCACTGCTGAATGTTCTTAGGTACCAGGACAGCAAAGTGAGTTGGAAAAAAAAAAAAAAATGACAAAAATTTACTCAGAATGTTGAACACTACGCATTTCACTTCATCAAAAAATCTTTGGAATCAAGAAGGTCATCTTTCTTTCTTAATCCTTTAAAAGAATTACAATTTTAAATACATTAGGTAAATTATTTACCAATAGTAATATAATGACATCTGTCAACAATAATGATTAACACCTCTTGATGTATTTCCCAAGCAATCTGCAGAGTAGTCACTACTGATATGCAAATATTTTGAAAACATGTTGGGAACAAATCGGTACTTTCTAAAGAAAAGAGATAACACTTTGACATAAGCACCCTGGCAATTCATACCTTTTCTTTGTTTCTTGTTTTTTCAAGTGGTAGATTACATTCTCTGACATAAAATCTCTGTGGCCAAAACAAATTTTTGAATATTATCCAATGTGTGTATCCATACTGAATTCTCACATCCTTTAGTCATTTGCTGGACAAATTAAGTATTGAGCACAAATTTATTTACATGGCAATTATTACTGGTTAATAACTTCAGCGTTTTTTTAAGTTACACACTTTTATACATATGTAGTCCCAAATATGATACATTTATCATAGTACTTTTTCATCTAAGTGTGATTTTAAAGATCAATGCAAGTCCTCCAATTTTCTATATAAATTTCGATAGCAATAATTATGATCATGTTCATGCAGTTTTTGTTGTTAATCTAATGTGGTTTGGGCTCCTCCTCATTGCTTCATGGGCTGGACAGGCGCAAATAGCTAAATACAAAATCTTCCATTCCCATTGCTCTGACTTTCAGTATCTGACCTATGGGCTCTGTTTGAACTTTTTTTCCTATATGCTAATACAATGTTTCTTAGAGTTTGCTGTGTAGCCCACTTCATGTGGAAATATAGGAGCTATCACCTGGCAATCATGTTGTCTTCCACACGTTTCCACCTCAACCGAGCTAGGTTTGAGGCAGCTTTATTAACATCCTGATGACTGGCTTATTCCAGGATTTTGTTTTTGGTAACCTCATCCTATTCATATGAAATTGAGCCCAGAATATAGCTGATGCTGGTGAAATGCTTCAGAGAGCAACTATCTGCAAAGAATTTTCCGCAGAGAGCCATACAGCTCTCAAATCTTCTGGGCTTGGAATTTGATTTAATTGAATCCTTAAATTACTAATTAAATGAAGAGTCAGCCAACTATGAGTGAATGCTTCTTCAATGCATTTGATAAATAATTACTGAGCAATTATATTGTGTAGGGTACCAGGGGAGAAAGAACATTTGTTGTGCACTGAGTGCTTTATTCAACCACCAACATATTCACTATAATCCTGTGACTTAGTTTGTCTCTTCCATTCTCAGAGGTGAGCAAACTAAGGCTGAGAGAGGTTAAATAACGACCTTGGCACTGCTACTGATGGTGGAGTCAAGAGTCAAATCTTACAACTGTCTCTTCTAAAATCAATGCGTTGTTCTATGCACAATATCCAAAAGGGTAAAATATGCAGTGTCTGCCCTCAAGGATTCTAAAAATATAAATAATTAAATGACAGTCCAAGAACTAAACGATAGCGCACTGAAAAAAAGCATAAGATATGCCAAAAAGCATCATGAGATTCAGTGACAGCGATTGATATAATGTGATAAATTCTTGGGAAGAAAGGTTAGTGCAGTTTGAAATTATCAGAAAGGAGGTGGGAATGGAATGGGACCTGGAAATCAAGGTCATTGGAAAGGTAACTGGAATTAAAGGTAATACAAATTGAGAAGAGGGACAAAAATTCTAATGAAGGGATAATGAAGAGAAGTTTTATAGAAGCAACAATAAGTATGTCTCCTTTAAGGGACAGTGAACAATCTGTACTGGTTGAGGAAAAATGTGAAAAAGAAGAGTGCCAGATTCAATTTCAAAGGTCATATTGCACTTAATTATGTAAAGCTTTAAGAGCTCATAGTAACTTGGACACTATGCAGTAGAAACTAAGGAATCATTAAAGATCTGTGAGTAAAGAAATGACATTATGAGAACAGATTGAAATTAGTCTGGAGTAGGTGTAGAAGGTATAATGGAAGGGCAAGAAAACTGGAAAAAATAGAAAGCAGTTAGGAAGTTGGGTAATACTACTGTGTTTCCTCGAAAATAAGACCGGGTCTTATATTAAGGTTTGCTACAAAAGATACATTTGGGCTTATGTTCAGGGGATGTCATCCTGAAAAATCATGCTAGGGCTTATTTTCCAGTTAGGTCTTATTTTCGGGGAAACACGTTATGTATAATTGTGGGTCTGGATAGAATGGTAGTGGCAGATAGTAAAATGAAGTCAAGAAACACATGAAATGTTGTAGATAAGAATCTTAAATTTTATAATGATACATGGTCTATTCTTAAGGATGTAAAGTTAATGTAAGAATTTTAATCTGTTTTATTTTTTAATTGACTGTTTCACATATATTAATAGCTTATTTTCTAATATACAACACCACAATTCATTATGCTAACCATGCGGTAATTGTAGACTAAACCTATTTTTAAGGCTTTATTACCATTTAATTTTTTACAAACTTTTAGCTATTCTTGAAAGGGACAAATTGTTTTTTACCATTTTTTTTTTTTAGAGGGAAGACATTAGAATAAAAGCCATGCATTGATATCAAATTTGACGAAAAAGTATGCATCATCAGACTTTAAAAATAAAAACTTAATGCACACATTATTCTTATTTTTTTTGTTGTCACAGACATTTAATTTTCTAAAATATCCTATTTTAAAACTTCTATAATGCCAGTTAAATAATGTTACGTAAGGATTTGGGGGTGGAATAATAAGTGGTTTCTTTGACTCACAATGTTAAATTGTGGGCTAACATTTCTTTTACTGCCACAAGAGAAATAATATTGATCTTTTGAATGTAGTACAACTCTCATCAAGGAAACCTTCCCATCCATGACTATAACTGACTGTAAAGAGATGCTGTTCCTGGATATATTTTGAAAGGCTTGTAATCTTTCTTTTAAAATGTGTTTCATGCTCTTATTTATGCGCTTCTTATCACAGTGGCACTCACACTTTAAATAAGATTTGTAATTTAACCTTCTCTAATCTAAATGTGACTGTGCAGAGTGGAGGCGACGTGATCAAAAACAGGCAAATGTCTGCTTCCTTGAAATTTCATCTAAGAGTAATAATATGTATGTCAGTAATGAAGCTTAGCCAAATTTCTGTGTAATGTTAAGTCTCAATTTATGCAGAGCTACTTCATTAGATAAGCAGGCTTCTTAGAAGCCAGACTTCCCAAACCAGAATTTATAAGAAAGAAAAAAGGACTGTGAATAGTAATTCCCTCATTGTCGTTGGTGGTAGAATTTTTCTGCCATTTTTTTCTTACCCATTATTATTCTGGATAAGAACAGCTGCTAATAAAACAATGATGATGACAGTCTAATGAGTAAACTTAAATATATATGTACATATGAGTATTTATGAATATATATATTTGATGTTGGAATTTCTTGAATAAAAAAGGTAAGTGTTGTCAGGGAGGTAAAGAGATGGGGGATGGTAAAATAATCCACCAACAGCAATGCTGGAGTGTTACATTTGACTGGGGAATGTATAAAGCAATAGAAAATCCCTCACCTTTCACCAAAGGAAAAAAAAAAACAAAGAAAAAGGATTTTTATTTTTAATCCCTCTCTTCCAACATGCTCTCGAAAATAGTTTCTTCATAATATAATTTTTTTTTCTAACCTTACCTACAATTTCTTCAATTCTGATGCTTATCTTTATGATGCTCTGTTCTAAAATACAATCATTGCTGTCCCAGCCATGATAGTTGATAAAATGAGATTTATTATACCATATTATATTACACTCTAATATGTATTGTTAGATGTGGGGGAAGTATATTCTCAGAGGTTCTTGTAGGGAAACTCCCATACATTATTCTTTCTTCTGCACAAGCTTCATTCCGTCAAATCATGGATGTAGAGACAGCTGCCTTAGTCTTTGTTTTTAAAAGTTAGTTCTGCCCAAACTGAGTTCCTACACCTCAGAAGAGATCTTACTCTCAGACTAAGAAGGGGCTTGTAAACTTTCATTAAAGACCAAATGCTCTTGAAAAACCAGAACCCCAACCATTGCATCTCAAGATACCAAAATCTAAAGATCATAAAAGCCTGGTGATCTGATGACAAAATTAGACTTGACATTGAAAAATATCCTTTTTCCAAATACTTGAAGGAACACTACACTTTTGGTATTCTCAAATTTAAATTTGCCATTTTGAGTATTCCTTAATGATCCCACAGACACATGGTATCTGTGTCTTTATAACGTGGCTGACTCCTGAACCTGTTCTGAGGGATTATAAGCTTGCTATGCAGAGTGAATGAGTGAGTGAGTGAGTGAGTGAGTGAGTGAGTGAGTGAGCACTTCTGTAAGCACACACATCTGCATGAGGCTTTGTGTTTGCACATTGAAGTGGTTTATTTCTGAATCTGGATACTTGAGAAGGTTCGTATGGAATAATATAGTCTATTCTACATGTTGTGATGGATAAGGCCAAGTTAGAGTAAGGAAATACACTACAGAATCTTCACGGTTCTCCTTCAAAACTCTTTGATATACACATAGTTTTAAAATTTTTCAATTAAAGTTGACATACAATATTGTATTAGTTTCAGGTGTACAGCAAACTTATATAACTTACAAAGTGATCACCCCAGTAAATCTTGTACCTACCTGACACTATACATACCATGTTTCCCCAAAAATAAGACCGGGTCTTATATTAATTTTTGCTCCAAAAGATGCATTAGAGCTTATGTGCAGGGGATGTCATCCTGAAAAATCATGCTAAGGCTTATTTTCCAGTTAGGTCTTATTTTTGGGAAAACATGGTAGTTATTACAATATTATTGATTATATTCCCTAAGCAGTCACTTTACATTCTTGTGACTGTTTTATAACTGCCAATTTGTACTTCTTAATCCCTTCACTTTTGAAGTGGTACACATATACAATGGAATATTACTCGGTCATAAAAAGGAATGAAATCTTATCATTTGTGTCAACATGGATGGGTCTAGAGGGAATTATGCTAAATTTATCTTTCATACAGAAAGATAAATACTATCTCATTTCACTTTTATGTTGAATCTAAAAAGCAAAATAAATGAAACTTTCATCTTCATTTAATGTTACCATTAAAATTGTTAATCTGAGAAATAATTCAGGCATTTCTTAAATGTACAATAATATGGAAGCTAGAAATATCTTTCAGAGCTATTTTAAATCAGGGTTCAGGTGACACAAATAAATGATTTTGATATTCAATATATTTTCTGCCTTCTTATAATATACAAATGAATCAGACTATATCCCATAACTATTCCAATTTTTAATATAACCTACAATTAAATTCCTTAAAGCTTAATCACAACAAGGAAACACAAATAGTAATGTCTCTAATTAGGAGCATCCATTACATCACTATCTGTTCCATAAAATGTAAATTTACCTATGTATAATAGTGTGCTCTGAATTGATTGTTTTATTATTTTTTTCATCTTTTCTCACCAGTAACTATTACAGTTCTTCAGTGCAGGTATTATGTCTTTATTCAGCCAACAAACATGTTTATTTCTATTTTTCCCTGTATCAAAAGGTAGACTGTAGAATATACAGATGAAGCTCACTAAGTAATAATTAGTTAGGTTTGCCTACTGACACTTGACTAGACTCAGACAAAACTTTCAAGGATTGACAACTATAATCAAGGTATGGTAGCTCACTTAAGGAAATGTGTGATAGTTCTTAGTAATACATAAGCCAACCCAAGATTTGTTTTCATTATTCTTCCCTTCTATGGCTATTACCTCTACTCACCAAAGTATTGTTGATTGTTTCAAATATATGTTTGAATAATTCTCAAAGTTAATGAGAACAATTCCCTTCAGTTTTCTGTCTAAAGCTCACAAATCACATAGACCTCCATCCAAAGTTGCCTCTCATGGAGAAAAATACTACTGTGTCATACAGAGACAAAAATAACAGCACCAGCCCTCAGTTGCAAACAGCAGAGCAGTCAAACCAAAAATGAATTAGCTAAAGCTTGAACAATTTGAACAACAAAATAAATAATGATAGGATTGTATTATAACCCAAAGAATGAAACTAAATATTCGTGAGTTCTTACTGATACAAATAAATGATGAAATAAACAAACATACTGTGGAAGAGGGACAGCTCTTCCTCACAGCAGAAAATCTAATTAATAAATATTGAATTAATGACAGAAAGAAGAAACCACTATTAGAACACCACAGTAATTACTGCAAGCAAGATCCATGAATGAATGCTAAATTACAGAGAAATAGGAAATCTGCAGAGCCTCCAAGTACCCTTCCTCAAAATAATTATCCGTTTCTGTGATAGTTTTAACATACGAGTACATCCACGGATTCTTTGATACTCCTCTCTAGAAAACGAACCAAAATCCTCCTCTCATTCAGTATGGGTTGGACTTAGTGATTCAGTTCCCAAGAACAGAGTTTGGAAAGGGAAAAATAGTAACTATACAGTAGAAAAACCTGGCAGGTACAACCTTAACCGAGTAATCAAGGTTAGTATCACTTACAATAAAACACTGTTATTACGAACCCTCTCAGTTGAAGAGTATACATCCCTATGTATTCTTCCCCAAAATTCATAACCACAGCCTAATCCTGAGAAAACATCAGACAAACACAATTTGAGGGACATACTACAAAATATTTAACCAAATCTCTTCAGAAGTGTCAAGGTATAAGAAATAAAAAATAAGAAATAAAGATAAGAAAAGACTGAGGGACTGTCACAGGCAGAAGATTAAAGACACAAGAAAAATAACTGCAATGTGATATCCAGGCTTAGACACTGGAACAGCAAAAAGACATCAGAGCAAAACTGAGGAAATATGAATAAAATCCATATTTTGGTAAATCGTGTTGTACCAATGCTAATTTCTTAGTTTTGATCATCTCACCTGGCAAGATGTAAGATGTTAACCCTAAGGGATAAGGCAACCCTCTGTACTGTCTTTGCTACTGTTCTTTAGACTAAAATTATTTCAGAGTAAAAAGTTTTTAAAGTGCTGGAAGGAATCTTAAGTGCAAAATTGGTTCAACCCCTGCCATCGTTCTTTCATTTAGTCAATCATGTATTTCTAGAATGCAAACTCCGTTAGAGCAACGGATTTATTTGTTTTGTTCACCACAATAGCCTCAAAATGCAGGTATAATGCATGGTGAAAGGAAGTTTTGTTTTGTTTTTTAATTGAACTGAAAGGAAAAAAAAAGATTTAATGAATTGGACTTATCCTTACATTAAAAATAAAATAATGACCATAGCAACAAACTCAGGATATCAAGGGTGTTCTCATACTCTTATTTTTTAAAAGCTATCAAATTCTCATAAGCCATTTGTCCTCTTCCTAGTTTTAGGGAAATGAGATGAATTTATTGACACGGAATCACACAGGGTCTTGTTTCAAGATTCTTTAATCATGAAGCTAGATACCACCTTCCGAAAATTTAATGAAGAGCTACGATGGCCGGGGGAATACACAGCTAGTCCTATGGAAAGTGATCTGGAACTCATTTCCAATCACCAGGAACTTGTTAAATGATGTACTCTGTGACTGATGGAGGTTTTTGAGTTAACACTGCAGGAAGTTGACAGGGCACAGGTTACACTCTGCTTTATCTTCAAACAGGTTTTTGGAGGAAGGGAAAATTGGAGGGAGATTACAAACACCTCTGGTGAGAATTCTTTAAATGTGAGAGTTTCACCCTGCTGTCAGAAGGCTTCATTCCTGACACTTTCCTCTATCTAAACAAAATCATCTTTGGAGTGTAAAAATGACAGGATATGGCCTTTCAATCGCAGAAAGGGTAAGTATTGGTGAAGCATACATCCCCTGTATCTGACACAAACAAGAAAAAAATAAATATTCGGATCCACATTCAGAAGGTGCTACCTTTGAGCCAGGACACAAATAATGAGTCTGCTTAGCAACTGAATTGGCCAAAAATAAATAATATATTCTCTTCTGCTTCCTACCTCTCTATATGATGTATAATCCTTGCTGAAAACCAAAGAGAACATACCATATGGATTTGTGTGTGTGTCCTAATCTCATAAAATTACAAATAAAACTTTTACAGAATCATAGCAGCTGCTTCGGTGTCATCTTTGCAGAATCACATGAGAAGATACAGTTGAATGTCCCACTTGCCTTCCACATTTGGCATTCGTGTTGTCATTGGGAGAGCTTGGAAAACATTAGCAATACATGTCAGGTAAGTCAAAAGAGTCTCTGGATAGAAAAAGGCTCTGGCTATATGTTACTGATAGTATTATCAAAATTGAAGTATAGAGTTATTAATTTGTTCACAAGAACTTATGGTAAGATATTTAATACTCATATTCTTAAAAAACAAATGGTATGACTAAATGTGGAATGGAATATCCAAAGAGTTTGACCTTTGCTTTCAAACTGGAACTACTTGAAGGGTGTCAGGTTGGAAGTTCAGTGATGGGTTGGAGATGAGCCTGGGACCTGCTATGCCTATTTTTCTATCTCTGTGTCTACTTCCACAAACACAGATAATACCTGGATATTTCTCAAAGGTAACCACGTGTTTCCATTCCTGTTGCTACCACCCTGGTCCAGGCCAACATGTTTCTCCTCGTCTCCCATCTTCCTTACATCTATCCAGTGGTGTGCTGGTAAACCAGCCTTCCAACAACAACCATGACAAAAACCCTTTTTTGTGGTGTTTGCCAGTTTCCAACACGTAAATTTTCCCACCATGGCCTATTTTAAGCTGCTGACAGTTTAACAACTAGTTGGCAAAATTCCTGAATATTTAACAGTTGGCTCCCTTGTGCTGGCTCAAGCCCACGACAGACTCCATGCATTGTCCCATGCAGCCTGTCATCTGGAATCGCCTTGCTTAAAACTCTTCAATAGCTCCCATTTCCCTGAGTACTAAATGCTACAGCTCTCACTGAATTTACAAGGCCCTCAACAATCTGGCTCATGCCTTCCTCTCCAATCTCATTTGATGCCTCTTTAATCACACACCAGCCATACTGATTTTTTTTTTTCAGTTCCTTTAATTTATCATAATCCCTCTGGTCACTGGGCCATCAAATATGTGGTTCCCTGGCTCTCTTCATCTTGACAACTTCTACTTCTCCAAATTATCAGCTTAAACATTCTTGTCCAAGAAAACTCTGAATATTTTAAACCAAGTAGGTGCGTCTAACATATATTCCCACATCTTTCCTCACATGGGAAAAGTCCTCAGCGTCCGTCAGGATTACTTGTTTAATTACCTATCTACCCTCAAAACTATAAGCTTTCTGAAGGCAGAAGTCATGATTTTGAGACCATCACTTTATCTTCAGGGACTACAAAAAGTGTTAGTAAGTCCTCAAATACTTGTTAAATAATCAACAAATGGAGGTTTTCATCTCATATATTCTCCCCTTAGGTATAGGTGCATATTTATAAATAAATAAAAAATAGTAGTTATATTCAGAGTTGTAACTTTTGCCATTTATAGTCAAATAAATTCCAAAAAAGCAAGTTCTCCAAATTCCTAAAAGAAAAGAATGGTTTAAAAAGTAATATATTCTGAAAGCTGAGGTCTTATGAGATCAAAAGGCATGTAGCTTATGGTGATGACTGAGAAATGCCACCTTAAAGAGGCATTCTAAGTATAAAACAGGAACACATTCCTTCATACTCCAGGGACACACTTTTGAATCTTGATTCAGAGCCTGGAACTCAGAGATGAATTTTTATAAACTTGTCAGAGGTGATATACACTAGATCACTGAATTAAGAAAGAAGTCAAATGAAATGATTTTCAAGTTTGCTCCCAATTCAAAGGGTTCTGTAAAATAAATATGAATAGTGGGTAGTGATAGAATTATATAGTCCTTTTCTGTGTCCACTTAGTTGTTTTGTCCTGGTTCCCTGGCAGTGACCTTGAAAGTCAGAAGAAAATATACCTGCAAATGGGAACACATTTCCACTGAGCCGTGCCTAGAAAGAAGGGTAGCATGGTGAGCATAGTTTTGCTACACAAGCCATCAACCTCTTACCTAAGGTTAGTGTTGGAAAAAATTATCTTCAGAGATTTGAGGGACTAAAGGTGTAGGTAAAAACAAAATAAAAGTCTTAAATTAGGGTGCCTGTGTATTCTTAACCCATATAGATTTCTAGGTATGGTTTTCCACATAAACCAACCAAAATTAGTAGAGCAGTTTATAAAGAATGGCTTATATATATTAAAATGTATTTTTGAAAGCTCAACTAAAATTATAACCTCCGAAATAAGAAACAGTCCTTCATTCTTTGAGGATACAAGTGAATTCAGCAAAGCTGAATACTTTCTATTAAGGTCCTAAAGTTAATTTTGCAGGTAGTGATGGGGTTATACCTCTAAATATTATACAGTCTGTTCCCTCAGAGTGTTCCAGTATAGAAGAGAGACATAATGTAAATACTTATAAATCTGAATGATGACTATTGTCATAAAAGTATGTGTGGACTCCAATTCAGGAACCGGGGGTGGATGCCATGTGTAATATTCCCTTTTAATTAGTGGCCACAGAATGTTTTCAAATAGGTCTGAGGTTACACATTTCCTAGCTCAAATTTGAACATACCAGAAACAGTTACATTCAATGTGCACATTGATTTGAAATTGTATCACATTTTCAAAAATGTTTAAAAGTGAAACAGATGATGTTTGTATAGAAGTCATGAGATAATGAGGTGAGGAAAACTAACTTAACAAATAACAGCCAAATCCCTTTTAAGTAATTATGTTAATAGCGAAATCTATTGCAGGTATATTTGAGGAGCGGTGTGGTGAGAAAGGTACTCTTTGCTCCTGTGCTTGAGTTTTGGCTGGGGAAAGTTTGGGTTGGCATGTGGGAATGGGGAGTGCACTATGCAATTTAAGAAAAGCTGAAAAGATTTGGGAGTTTCCAGGGCAAATCCAAGAGTGAAGGAAGTGGAAATGAAAGAGGGAGAAAAGACAAAAAAGGTAGGAGGGAAAAACTGTTCAGTAAACACTGTGACCCTCGTGCTCTAATACATGAGAATGCAGGAATTTTCATTGCAAATTTTAAAAGGAATGTGGGGAGGGACTTAATGAAATGTAAGGTAGAGACAGGGCTGGGTTCACGGGTGTGCAACTTCTGTGGTCACCCCATACTTCATTTAATGTTCTGATGTTGCTACCTGGAAATTCTTAATAACGTTTGAAGGTATATTTTGCAAGTGAGATCCAATGGGACATTGGAGAGCATGTTTGTGAGCAGAGGAGATGTGTGCGATATGCATGTCTGTCATTTCTTGACACTTCATTTGCATAGTGGTCTCAGTGTCCTGTGAGCACAGAAATCCCATGGACCTACTGTGAGTGGGAGTTCAGCACGTTGCCTTCTACTGAATAAGTGGGGCCATCACAACCCTAGAAACTTCACTTTCAATTCAAACAGAACTTGCCTCAAATGCAGAAAGGAGGCAACGGTATTCTAAGAAACATGAATAATCCATAAATCCTACCATATATCTTCTTATTTGCATTGCGTCTCTGTGTTAGCCCACCAATTATGCTCAAAATGTTGACATCGAAGGAAAGGAAAAGGTAAGACAATGCATAGTTCTTTCTCCTTTCAATTCTTCCTCACTGATCAGTAAGCCTAAGGCACAGGAGTGTTAGTAGAAGGTGCACATATCAAGAATTGAAGTAAAAACAGTTCAATAAGTTTTCACTGTTCTAGTAATAATTAAATATGTACATGAAAAAGTTACATAATACAAATTGTGTAATTTCAGTGATTCTATATATGAGTAAAATGCTGTTATATTTGCAGTTAAAACTGGCATTGCACAATGCAAAGATGAATGGTAAATTTAATTCTAATAATAAAAATGTAATATTTTTAATTAGAACAATAATAAATGACATTTTCAAAAATGTTATTATATATACTGTGTTTCCCCGAAAATAAGACCTAACTGGAAAATAAGCCCTAGGATGATTTTTCAGGATGACATCCCCTGAACATAAGCCTAATGCATCTTTTGGAGCAAAACTTAATATAAGACCAGGTCTTATTTTCAGCAAGACAGAGGAAGGGAGGGAGAGAGGTCTAGAAATCCTGTGCACAAACCCTTAAAGTCAGAGCGAGGGGTGCGAGTTAACACCTCAGATTCTCTCTCAGATGATTATTTAGCTTGGAATGGTTTCCTCTTTCAAGTTCTACTTAATGTAGTTCTTGCATATGATAAAACATTCTTTATTACATATTTGATATTGATGAAAACTGCAGACTTATTATACTCATATTGTTTTTTCAATAGTATATATATGTATACATATGTACATGTGTGTATATTACCTTGACAATATTATCACCATTAAGGATTTTAAAAAGTATTCAGCTGATAATCTGTTGAGTCTACCTTCCAAACAAATCCAGAATCTAAACATGTCTCCCACCTCCACCTCTACCAAGATGGAGCCACCATCATCTGGCACCAGTATTACTGACTTATTGTCTTAACTGTCTTCTGTGGTTCTGCACCTCCCAGCACCCCAGGTATCCTTTTAACACAGCAGCCAGAGGGATCCTTCCAAAATTTAATTCAGATAATGAGCCCCCTTTGCTCAAAATCCTTAGATGGCTTTCCTTCTGTGTGGAATAAAAGCCCATTCCTTAGATTGGCTCCAAGATTTCTACAAGATCTGGCCCTGACTACTTGTCAGACCTCATCTCATTACCTTTTCTACCTTGTCTCCTCTCCAGCCACGTTGACTTCCTTGATATTTTGTTTTGTCTTGTTTTCACACCTGCTCATCCCATTTCCGTGAATACTCTTTCCCTGGATATCTCAATAGCTTGCCCCCTTACCTCTTCTTTGTGAGGTCTTTTCCATTCACCCTTTTCAAAGTACAACTCCGGTCCACCCCCTCCACCCAGGCCATGGAGTTTCGTTTCCTCCAGAGCATTAGCACCATCCAATACATTGAATATTTTACTGATTTTTATTTAAAAATTTCTGCCCCCTGGAATATAATCCCCATGAGGGCAGAGACTCCTTTCTGTTTTGTACAATGCTGCATCCCCAGTATTTAGAACAGTAACTAGCACTTAATGGGAACTCAATAAATAAATATCCATTGAATAGAGGAATAAATGAACACTGGCTGATTTATTATTAATAGCATGCTGGGGGTGATAGTCTCTAAGAAGACTGAGTTCCTGGGTTTTATGACTTTGGGGAAATAAATGTTTAGTCTTGTTATATCATTGTAATCTGCCATTTTTCTTGATTATTTAGAAAAAAATTACTCTTTTTAATATCTTCTCTTTAATTGTCCAAAATCCCCTGTCACCTGAGAGTGGTGAGGTGTAGAGTACCACACTGCAGATACTTCTGAGATTCTACAGAAGCTGTCAGGGGCTTGTATCCAGCAGCTTAGTCAAGCACTTGCCCCGATTAACACCTACAAGTATTCTCAGCATGTCTATGGTTTTGTTTTTGGTGCTGGTATTGACTTTTCTTGGGATTTTTAAACCAAGTGGCTTCTGAGGTTCATTTGAATATGAGAATTAGTCACCCAGCGTCAATATTAATACACTTCCCTTAATGCAAGCAAGGCTGATTCTATTTTATAAGCATAATTAGTTTACCTATTAATACTAGGGACCTAGAAAAATAGAAAAATATGAAATAATTTTCTATATATCCTTTCCAAAATAAAATTATCTTTACAAAATTATAGATGTGTTGAAAGGGCTAATTGATATTTTTTTATATATGTAGTCAAAGTAAGTTCTTCTAGAAGCCAATATGTATACTCTGAGAATTCTTTTTATTGCAAATAACAGAAATCCATCTCAAACAGTTTATGCATAAATGGAGGAAGTCTAGGGATAAAGATGGCTTCTGGACTGTCTGTATTCAGGGATTCAACTGATACCATAAGATTCTCTCTCTCTCTCTCTCTCTCTCTCTCTCTCTCTCTCTCTCTCTCTCTCTCTCTCTCTCTCTCTCCCCGCCCCCCTTCAGGCAGTTCTTCTTCATGTAGTATACAAGAGAGCTCATGCCACCCTCAGTCTCATATTCTGCCAACTTATCAAGTCCAGCGGAAAGAGATAGTTTTACTAACATTTATGGTGAAAAGTTAGGGAAGAATTGTCCTGACTGAGATCACATGCTACATGCCCAATGTTTTATCAGTCTCTTTGGCTAAAGAAAGAAATACACTGATTGGGCTTCATAACCACCATGACCACGCCTGTGATAGATGAATGGGGTGAGCAGGTTTCCTCAAACCCAGGACAACAGGAAAGTGTGCTTCTTATACTTACATACCACTCAATGTACACAGTTAGAAAGAATTCAGTCAAGTCTTATTTATAATAACTATCTCTAAGTAAGTTTTATGATTCGGAGCTCTAGAATGTGAGTAGCCTGCAGAAGACAGGAGGCATGACTTGGCAGGGAGACAAGCACCCAGGGCGTACTGGATACCTTCTCTGTGTAACAGGCAATGCCCCCTGTGCTACATGTGACCACGCTTGGTCTCCTTTTCAGTCTTCGAAACAACTCTGTGAGGTAGATGTTATTATTCATTATTTTATGGTGGAGAAAGTAAATTGACCTAGGTCACAAGCTTGGAAACACAAGAATCAGAGCCTAATTTTGATCCCAGATCCAATTCTGAAAACTACGTGCTTTTCAACACATGGCAATGTACTGAAAACCAAGTTTCCAATACTTGGAAAATGTTGGTGCCCTGACAAAGTAAGTAGAGGTTTTCATTTTGTTTTACTTTCCGTCTTCCTTTGCCCTAAGAAACAAAAAGATGTGTTACCTGTCAACTTTGAAACAGTGATCCATTCCCAGGATGTAGGAGCCTGGGTTCAAGCAAGGCCAGGAGGTCATCAGCATCGAAAGCAGCGAGAAAGGTGGGAAGGGCCTTTGGTGGTGTCCTTAGGATAGAAGGTTTCCTTTTCTACTACTTTCATAATATTTTAAGGATGGAGATTTGGGGGGAGTTTTTCATTTCTATATGTAACTGACAAATTTATCATTTGTCATGGATTTTATATTAGTAAATTGGTGTGGGAAGTCAAACTGTGTTACTTACATAACAGCTATTTATTGAATTTTTACTATGGGCTAAGCATAGTAAAGAAAACTAAAGGCATAAAATACCTAATGAAACAGTAACTATATAAACCAGTGATGAGGCTAAATAAAGGAAAGTACAAAAGACAAGAGCAAAATTCAGCTAAATCAACAAAATCTCACACAGGCCACCTCAGGAATTTTGATGGCTCTCATCCTCCTAAATCGAGAGGACGAAATGTGCTATGGCCAAGTACAACTCTTGTTCTTCCGCCTACAAAATTACAGTAGACTTTGAACTTGTGGTTTCTGTCCAAGTGAAAACTTCCCATGACTATGTTCCTGACATTTCATTATATAAAAAGAAAAATCTAATTTCTGTACAGAAAAACACGGTTTCAAAATTAAGCCTGGAAAAGTGAATAGTTCAAAATTTACACTCTCTCAGTTACTTGTAAACCTTTAATGTCACTTCATCAGAGCCACTAAAGACCAAAGTCATTCATTTTTAGTTTTCCATTAAAAAAAAAAAAGTATCTATATATAAAGATCCAAAAGCCCCAAAGGGAACTTGATGGACTTGCTCAATATGGAATAGAAATTGTCAGTATCCACAAATATTTGTGCAGTGAAACCTGCAGTCATGCAATTCCTACACGACTGAGTCCTGCGTAAGTCCCAATGGCACACTTGTGTATCTATGTTCGTGTTCCTGCTTACCTTTACATCTTACTCAGATAACAACTCACTCTTTCAGCATCTAAAGGCCTTGCCACTGTCATGCTGCTTTTTGCCTCATACTTATTCTTTTGGGCAAAAGTCTTTTTCACACTTTTCGACCTAGCGAACTAATACACATACACTCTTCAAGATTCAACTCAAACAAAATTCACGGTACTGTTACCAACGGAAAAAATTCACTCATGTAGCTGTTCTACCAAAGTGTTTTTTTAAATATTTTTTACATACCTCTATCATAGCTCCTTTATTACAATAATTTACATTAAATTTAATTAATTATATATTTTTATCATTGTGGTTTGTATTTATTCCTGTACACTACTTTTGTTACTTCCCCTAGTTTGAGCCTTCTTTCCTCCCTCCCTCCTTTCCTTCCTTCCTTCTTTCTTCCCTTCCTTCCTTCCTTCCTTCCGTACACTATTTTTACAAGCCATTTGCGATAGCCAGTTTTTGTAATTTGTCCAGACTGTGACCCATGTCAGTGGCAGCAAGTAAACTGCTCCTGCCTCTGATTACATTCTCTGCTCATGGAAATACACAGTGGTGCTCCTGAGAGCAAACCGAAGTTCAGGAAGATTGTCTCCTTGCCGTTCTGCTACCCCAGCCTGTAATTGTAACTGTTTCCAATCCTTTTAGTTATACATAGCTTTTCATGCTTTGGGTAGGTGGTACAATCATTCATTTGTGAGTTAAGAAAGAATTATTCCATTTGGTCAACAATTCACCTGGTATACTATATACAATTTTGAGTGCTGAAATTAAATTTTAAAAGTAAATTCAATTTCCCTGAATGATTGCATCTGGTCTAAGTCTTTTCACTCAGAATTTATATTCTTTTCCTTTACAATTACAAAGGGAAAAGAAAATAATGCTGAAATATTAACTCTAACTCTTAAAATTAAGAATAGCTTTGCTTCAAACACTAATTCTTGGCCAGTTACATGGACAATGACCACGGCCACTGCTTCCAACCAGCTTTTATTTAAATACATATGAAAAGTTAGGTTAAAACATTTCAATGTACAGTATGCAATTATACAAGACATGAGAGTCTTCAGGGAAGCTTTTATGCTAAGAAAGCATAAGAAACCAGATAATTGCATTAACCATTGATAGTCATATGACTGAAAAGGAAGTTGCTAACACCAGCACAGAGGTGCCCATTTATTCAGCAGTGTGGCCCCTGTCTGGCCTCAAGAAGATTCTTGTGGTAGAAATAAAACTGTGGAATTTAAACAAATAAACAAACGAACTCCTAGGAACACAGTTAAGGGGAAAAAATTCCAGTGGAAGAAAGCTTCCATAATAAGCAGGTGGGTATGCTTCATGATGCAGGAAAGACAGTCTGCTGTGCAAGTTCTGAAAGAGGCGAATCGTTAATTCCATTAAAGGGTGGTAACAACTGCAATAAGAACACAAATTAGTCCATTATCCATATTACATTTATCACAGAATGCAATCTGAGAACAAATTATCCTAATGACTGGATTTTCATTTTCTAAATTTTGCCAAAATGTTCAAATCAAAGAGGCATAAGGTCCAGATCCTTGCTCCTATAGATGGGTTTTCATTCCTGACTGATCAAAGATCTTCACAAAGGAAAATCACCACCATCTCTAGGTATAGTCTATCTTCCTAGGTACATGCAGACTCTGTTTTCAATTCTCTTGAACCACTTTTTATTTGTGTAAAAAAAGACTCGGAGATGCAATTTTAGAAAGCAAAACAAAACACACAAAATAATTGGGAAAAAGTCACAAGTAGAATGATTTTATGGTGACAGAAGTTTTTAAAAAAATGCCGTTCATGATTTAGTGGAATTAGGAGCTTGCTACCATGCTGTTTAACAATTACATATGTTGCTGAAATTTTCTGAGATTTCATTCTGAGAGATACACACTGTCAGCCTTGCTTTGTAGCTACTGATGGTCATACTTCCTTGAAATAGAATACATTTCCCATTGCTGCCTTAAACGAATTTTGCTTATTTTGTCATGAAAGTTGGGCTCTGACTAAAGTTTCTTCTGTAGGTAGCACACTGAATATCCGCCTGATTTTCCTTTTATTTTTCTTGGTTTATGTGAAGAGGCCAAAGCTAATGAGTATCACTACCAAGTAAACATTGGTGGCTTCTTTCCAGGTCTCATGAACGCTGTATTCCGTAGAGCCATTGTCACCCATCACTCCGTAGTAACCCCTGGCCTGGTGGCTGCTGGCTCCAGAGGCGGCAGGCAACCAGGCTACTCCACTGGGGGCCCTTCCCCCAGAGTCAGGGCGGACTCCTAACTATATTTGATTATGCTATATTTTACTTAATTTAGGGTCATTATACTGTAGGTTTTTCAAGAGCCCTATTGTATTTATCTTTATGCTTGCAAACCCTAAGAGTGCCTTGGTGTCATAGCAGGTGCCCAATTAATAGTTGGTTAATTTATTAATTACTTTCCTGAACATCTATTACATACAAAACATTATTCTAGGGGCCGGCCGGTGGCTCAGGCGGTTAGAGCTCCATGCTCCTAATTCCGAAGGCTGCCGGTTCGATTCCCACATAGGCCAGTGGGCTCTCAACCACAAGGTTGCCGGTTCATCTCCTTGAGTCCCACAAGGGATGGTAGGCTCTGCCCCCTGCAACTAAGATTGAACAGGGCACCTTGAGCTGAGCTGCCTCCCAGATGGCTCAGTTGGTTGGAGCGTGGGCTCTCAACCACAAGGTTGCCAGTTTGACTCCCGCAAGGGATGGTAGGCTGTACCCCCTGTACCCCAACTAGAAATGGCAACTGGACCTGGAGCTGAGCTTCACCCTCCACAACTAAGACTGAAAGGACAACAACTTGAAGCTGAACGGCACCCTTCACAACTAAGATTGAAAAGATAACTTGACTTGGGAAAAAAAGGCATGGAAGTACACACTGTTAAAGTCCTGTTCCCCTTCCCTAATAAAATCTTAAAAAAAAAAAATACAAAACATTATTCTAGTCATTCAAGATAGAAAAAAATATAAATAGTGCTTCTGACTTCAGGAAGTTTGCAATCTGCTTGCAAATAACAAGGTACAGAAAATATTATTAATAATAACAAAAACAACAAAATATTTATATAATACACACCATACACCAAGGGCCATTTTAAGGGCTTATATATATTAATTCATTTAGTCCTCACAATAGAACATATGAGGTAGATATAATTTTACCACTGAGGAAACTGATACACAGAAAGAATAAGGCATCTGTCTAAGGTAAGTGGTGAAACTGGAAAATCCCAGGCAGTCTGGATGTATAGTTACTCTCAACCTATATATTATGCTGTAAATGACCTAATAATACCAAAAATTAAATTTAATTCAATTTAATTAAAAGACTTAAAATAACTATATTCTATTACTAGCACATACAGAATATCTACACAAAAATATTCTAAAATTTTAATTCACTTTGAACTAAAAATTTTTCTTTAATTCTATACTTCCTCTCAAATACCATTAAACCCTGTAGGAACTAACTGCTTCTTCTTAGGGCCCCCTGAAGAGAAGAGGAAAGCATTGTCCCAACTGTCACCCATTTCAACCACTGCAGCTCTGCTTCTATTTCTTCTCTGTACCAAGGCTCCATGTAGGATTCTGTCCTCTAGTAAAATGAAAGTACTTTGAAAATCACTGTTACATATGTAAGAATATCACATAGAAACAGAAAATAAAGTAGCATGTACTTTCTGAGATCACGTACATCCCTTCTTTTTCCTTCTCCCCATGTCAACATCACCAACCTCCAGAGTCCCTGTCAACCTTCTGTGTAGGTAACCTAACCCTTCTCTGAACCAGATAGAAGATGCTCCCAAACCCTGCCTTTATAAATACCTGTGTCCTGGACTTTTCAGTGCATCTCCTCCCCTTGCCCTGGTCAACACTATTTTCAAATCTGTACTTGATTGCCTCATTTCGTGTCTACTAATCTTCATTTAAACTTGGATTTTATGCTAAGCACACGCTTCCTCCAGCACTCACTTTTCCAGTCTTGCTTCCTAACTTTCATTCCAGGTAAAACTCCTGCTCTGGCCCCAGACGTCACACGGGTGCCATCCAGATTACCAGTATGCAGTAGAAAATCAGACATCTACAGGGCCTTGATTGGGCCTATGGCATTAACTTATCACAGAAACCCCTTTTATAGAGGTTTTTATAAATATTTTAAATTGACTTCTGGAAGAAATTTAAAACACTACTAGAAGTTTAAGCTCCAGAGGCCTATCTGACAGCACCACCAAACTTGATTTGTCTCCAAGCACTATGCTGTAGGAGGTCTGACAATTAAGTTCATGGACTCATTGCAACAACGTTCTTAATCTTTTTTGATATCGGAGGGATTACTCATTATGAGTTTGTACCAACTGGAGAAACAGTTAACCAAGTTTACTATTTGGAAGTGCTGAAAAAGCTGCGTGAAAAAGATGAAAATGACCTGAACTTTTTGCCCACATTTCATGGCTCTTGCATCACGACAATGCACCAGCTCACACGGCACTGCCTGTGAGGGAGTTTTTAGCCAATAAACAAATAACTGTATTGGAACACGCTCCCTGCTCACCTGACTGGCCCCCAATGACTTCTTTCTTTACCCAAAGATAAAGGAAATAGTGAAAGGAAGACATTTTGATGACATTCAGGACATGAAGGGTAATCCAACAACAGCTCTGATGGCCATTCCAAAAGAAGAGTTCCAAAATTGCTTTGAAGGGTGGACTAGGTGCTGGTGTCAGTGCATAGTTTCCCAAGGGAAGTACTTCAAAGGTGACCATACTGATATTCAGCAATGAGGTGTGTAGCACTTTTACCAGCATGAGTTCGTGAACTTAATTGTTCAACTTCGTACACTAAAATTCATGTGAAATAACACTGAATGTCTATATGAATAAATAAAGTGTAAAAATAAATGAATGAATAAATAATAAATAGTTTAAAAAATTGATTTTTCTGACCTGCCACCTCTTCCAATCTCATGTAATAAACAAATACATCATTGCCCACCTCTTTTATTTCATCATTCTTTTTCATTATAGTATCTTAAATATATGACGATATTTGTACATGGTACTGTTCTCAACTCCAGAAACCGTAACACATGCACTTTAAAATAGGGGCACATAAACTATAATATAGCCAGGAATTAGAAAAATCTCATCAACATGATATTCAAACCCTTATATAAGATTAAAAAACAAAGTGTCGTAATAATAGGCCTACACAGTATCATAAGTAACATCATATGTAGTTTTTTTAATAACCCTTAAGAACATTATATGCTTAAGGTGGACAGGATTGACAAGAATGCAGCTATTTTAATTTTACTGAAATCAGGCTTGTGTCTTGTGGAAACACATTCCCCTTGGGCTTGATAACTGAGCAAGAAACACAAGTACTGCTGGATGGCAGATGAGATGGGCTGAACACAAAATGTGTAGCAAGGGAGAAATCTGGGAAAGAGACACAAAAATAGAAGTGGAAATATCCTGACCATCAAGTTCTTAGATGTCAAATCCAGTAGGCGATCTGTTGTAGTACTCTAAGGATGGTGAGACTCTTGAGGCAAGAACATGGTCCCCAAGGCCCCAGGTAGTCCAGTAAAATGTAAAGACTTTTGTAAACTTGTAAAATCCCAACAGAAGTGACTCTGATATGCACTGGAGAAAGGACTATCAGTCACATGTACAGCTTTAAAAAATGGTGAATTGGAGGAAATAATCTCAGAAGGAGAACAGAGAACAACATGCCTAATACCCGTTCAGTTCTTTTTAGGAAAACATTTGGAGCTTCTTGACAGGGCTTGAGACTCCGTTCTTTGACCATATGCATCTTATTACAGTTCTTTAAATATGACTTTGTCTCTTTGTCCATTCCTTCTTTCATTCCCTCATCCCTCCCTTTCTACCTCTTTCAACAAATACTTATTAAATTTATATTCAAGGTTAGGAACTTTGATAGGCAGTTCATGTCTTCATGCACTATTTCCCCAAAGTAACAGCCCCTCCCACACTCCTGAGTATATACGCTTATTACCAGTGGGTCTTAAAGTCACACAGCCTGGGATTGAATCCAATTCCTTAGCATTGGGAAAGTCACTTAATCATTCATCTGCTAAAATTGCATTTGTAACCTGAAAATGACCATTACACATCTATTTCCTAGGTGTGTGGTGAATGTTAAATGAGATAATCCATGCAAGACATCCATTAGTTACTCAATAAATCTTACTTATTATTACTATTATTATTGCTACGATTCATCTTGGCCTCACTTTAAACCATCTATGAACTATCCTCCAAGGCTGAGCTGACTTTCTCCTGGGGTCCCATAGCATTCTGTATACTGACCACACAGAGATGCACTATTTAAATCCTCTACAAAAAGGAACTTGCTTCCCAGCTTACAGGGAGTGTGGCCATCAGACAGCCTTCAGCTGACAGCTTTAGAGTCTGCCTTAGCCACAGAGAACCACCTCACCCAAGGTCATGTTCTTCCTTAGGCAGCTGTCTTCTGACCAGTGAGCAAAGTAAGAGATTTAAAGACCGATCCGGACATGGAACAGCTCTGATGGGCAATTGTTCCCCAATGTCCCAGTGTGCGGGCCAACACTTTGGCATCAGTTTGATTTTTTCTTCTGTCCAATCCAGTTTCCTCCCCATCCTTTCACAAGTGTTCATCCCTCAGAAACACCTTGTACCCCAAACTTCATCTCAGACCTGCTTCCAGAAAACCTAATCTGAGACCACACCATAGCTGTGTTCTATTAGTTTACTTCTCTATCTAACTCCCTGACTGGACTGTAAGATTTTTGATGACAGGGAAAATCTTATTTAGCTCTATACCCCCAGAAGCTAGCAAGTAATGATTAAAGAGAAACCCCTCAATCAGGAGTTGTACATTGAATGAAAAATAAGCAACACGTCAGCTTGAAAGAAAACAAAAAGGTTTAAATGTGTTCAGGAAAATCGAATCATCATAAAAATAATGATTATGTTTCATGTTAATTTAAAATTCTTCCCATGAATGAGGTAGAAGTTCCTTTATAAACTACATGTACAAAAGCAGAGGAAGTAAATTTTATCAGTGAACTCAGCACTGCTCTGGACAGAATCCTCTTAACCTTTTAACAGCTGCAGAAATGTTTTTTTTCTTTCCAGTGCTTACTGCATATACTTGGAGAATCAAATAATGAACAATGTATGTACGACATCTGGTGGCTCCCAGATAATGTTACATCAACTTTGCCTGGAGTCTGAGCCATAGAACTTGATCCCATTCGCCTAAACATTTTCTCATATTGAAATCCTCCCCAACATTAGCTTGGGCTGGTCTACCAGTGGTGGGAGGATGGGAGCTATTAAATTTGCCGAAGATGCCAGTTGTGATGAACATAACAACCCCATTCTTTA
Organism: Rhinolophus ferrumequinum; assembly: GCF_004115265.2. Taxonomy (NCBI): domain Eukaryota; kingdom Metazoa; phylum Chordata; class Mammalia; order Chiroptera; family Rhinolophidae; genus Rhinolophus; species Rhinolophus ferrumequinum. Next base: position 47,879,074 of record NC_046297.1, on the reverse strand, counting down.
AATCCTTTTATTTATATCATCTTCAGAATTAATAATCATTCATCCAATTAAATGTTCGTGGTCTGGGCCTCTGGCCAAGTCTATGTCATAGGAGGTGATAAAACCCATTAGCTATAGGCTTTAAATTAACCAGCATCAGACCAAAGGGAAGTATGGTGCCCAAATGAGCCACCTCCCTTCTAATTCAAAACCTCCATGCATTACTGATACTAGAAAGTATCTTCATTACATTGCTGCTGTTATGGTCAGCAGCACAGATTTAAATGCAACAATTAGTAAAGCATAAGATCTCACGATATTTTTTCAATCACTGGTGATTTAAAGTCACATTTTAAAAATTTATGCAAATATTCTGTGACCTAATATAAATTTATGCAAACGTAAAATATCTAGAGGTTGGAAGACTAAATTAAAAATCATAGAAGAATTTTATATGCTGCTGATGATAGTGTTACAATAACACACTCTGGTGATCAACACATTAATTTGATTAAAACATACTCTGAGAAAAAGAAGAACAAACCTTTATGATTTACTAACAGGTAGTAGGATCAAAGATGAGATTATGTTTATTTGTGTTATTTGGACAATTGACTTTATTCTACCACTGACTTTGCACATATTCTTACAGCTTCTGTTGAAAATATTTTATATAGCATATGGATATGTAATCATACCTCAGGGGAACTAGAAGAAAAATCAAATACAAATTTAGGAAAGATTTGTTAAGTAGCTGCAGTTTTTTTTCAGGAAGTCAAAGAAATCCACCAAAACTAGGTTAACGTTTGGAGCAATTCACATGGATTTGAGCATATGTCACTTTGTAATGGGCTAAACTGTGGCCTTTTCTTTGAACTTCAAATCCTTAAAAATAAGAACTGATGAAAAGGGTCAGCAAAGTTAAATTACCATGGAAATCCAGGCAGTTTTACACTCTTCACTTTTAAAGTTGACAAGTGTCATTGGATTGAGGTCAACACTGGTATTCAAATAAGAATATAATCTACATGCCTTATAACTAAAGCCTAGCAAACATTTTTAGAATATTTTATTAATGGAAATTTCAACATACCCTCAAACTTTTGAATTATCTTCAGCTATTAATAAACATGGGAACTTTTTCTCCAACAATGATGCTGGAAAAGACATCTTTATTAAGTTTCATCTGCGCACATAAATTGTCTAAATTAGAATTATCAGAATTTATTGAATGTGGTTCAGAGAAAAGCCAGGAGATTTTTCTGGATCAAGTTACCTCACAGCATATTTTATTCCACTTGATTTACAATGTCTTGTGTATAATCTCATTACTACAGAGTTTACTATAAGCATTTGATTAGTCAAGAAGGAGATGAGATAATTTTTGTGCTTATTGCATGCTAGAACACACGCTATAAATTCATGGATTAGTGAACTTGTCCAGATATAGGAATACACACATTGGTTTTTAATTCCCTTTTTATTTATCATGCTTATCGTTATTATTGTTGAACTTCAAATTTAAAATCTTTCTTAGGAGTTACCCTCATTGCTTCCCATTGTATGTAAACATCTATAGAACTGAAGTAGGCTGATTCTTAAGTGCTAGAATTTTACCTTATTTAGCAAAATTTTACTAAATGAATACAAGTGCAAGAATTTAAATATAGCTGATTGATGACCTCATGAAAGTCAACCCCTAATTCTAGTTTTACTAGAGGAATTCTGCAAATTGAGAAGTGACAAAGAAAATATATGGACACAATTATATTTTAAATAATACATACAAAAAAAATCCCCACCTCATTTCTAACTTGAATAAATTATCTTTTTATAAAATAGGTGAAAAGAGACAGTGTAGGACATTATCTAGATGGAATCATAGCTATAAAGAGGAGGAACAGGGCCTAGGCAGAGCGATCAGCATGTAAGAGAGTTAAGGGCCAAATGAGAAATTTGGGAAACTGTGAATATATCCACCAGGGCTGGAATCTACCTGGGTTTCCATCAGGGCTCTCGCTCTTCCACTTGTAAAACCACATAATCATAGGCAAGTTCTTAAATATTTCTGTGCCTCAATTTCCTGCTCTGTAAAATGAGGGTAAAAAGTACTAATATCTTAAAGTATTAAATATGACAGTTCTCATCAGGCACTTAACATTTTGGGCCATAATTAGTACATGATATGCGTTAGTTATTGTCATTATGAAAAGGGTTTTTGATAAAATCACATATTGAAAATACTAAAGAAAAATAATCAGAAAAGACCTTCAGATAATAATTGTGAGGTTGAATTATGAGCACAATGAAATTTGACCTATTAAAGGAAGAAAGATAGCTTTTTCTTTGAAATTAGGGGAAAATAATTTGTTGTTTTATGGATTAAATGAACACATATAAATCTTTAGTCTAGCGCTTGGCAAATACATCAACAAATGCTACATATATTTATCGGGTGTTATAGTTATGAATAGTAATGTGATATTAAATTCTATACAGCCAAAGTTTACAACAAAAGTACTGAGGACTTGGCCTTTAAAAATCAAGCATAATTTTTGTTCAGGAAAATGCCTACCCCCCCTTCTGGCCCTTTGATGTGAACTAATGGAAGTGTTTATTGTCTACTAGAGAGGTTCACAGAGAAATGTCCATATTTAAGTTCTTTTATCAAAATAAAGAGAAAATTATTTGAAGGGACTAATGAGTGTGGGAGTTTGGGGGAATTGGTCCCAATGGACTATGGATTCCAAAACAGCATGTAGAAAATGGCAAGATATTGTCCCAGTCAGGAGAGGAGTAAAAAATTCACCAGTAAGGAAAAACAGAGTACTAATAAAGACAAATGGAAAATGGGATAAAAGAAAAGTTTGGGGAGAGAAAAGAAGTACAGGATTAAATCATCACACATGTCCTAAATTTGGTGCAGATCACATTGGTACCGGAACTCGCTGAGCTTTCCAGGCATGATTTGGGTTGGTGTCAGGGAAAGAGTGAAGGCCCAGGAAGGGAGTAACCACTGCATCAAATGCACATCACTGGTTATACAGCAGATACAACGCCATATGTTCCTAAACTCCGTTTTCCTTTCCTCCTGACCATACGAACTAGATCCGGTTTCCATGATGACCAGCAGTGAGGGGGAGACAAAGAGACTGAATTATGCCTAATGGGGTGTGGAAGGTGTATTGTATGTACGTCATTTACAGCACTAGCTCCTTTGAAAAAAAGTAAATTTTGCATGCTTTTCTTCTCTTTTCTGTCAGATGTATGCAGGATATTCAGGAGAGGACTCTGAGGCTCTAGGGGCTGCTGGAACCAGTATTTTGGAAGGACTCGGGTGACCCCATGACAGTGTGAAAACCGGTCATCTCCTATTCCAACCTTCATTTGACTATAGCATGAGCAAGAAATAAACTTTCCTTGTGCCAAGACACTGAGATTTCAGGACTGTCAGTAAGCCTCCTGTCACACGGGGTGTCAGGCAGGGTCTCAGCTCCCACTCCCCACACAAGAACGCAGGATATGGTGAGGCCATAAAGGAACACCCACGGAGCCATAAGTAGGGGAGTCATACCACTATAGTCTCACTGGAGGCTGGATTTACACGACGTGCGACCTGCTGTCTGCTTTTCTGCCAACCATCTGACTCTCTGACTTCCCTCGACTCTCCTCCCAGCACAGCCACAGCAGCTGTAACAGGGGCCAGTTGTCTAACTGGCTACAGCTGACGACCAACTAGCCACAACCGATGGCCACCTACTACCCGAGTCAGCAGCCCCCCACATGAGGCCAAAAGCCTGGGAACTGCTCTCTGGGGCTCTGTCCCCACACCTCCCCTGATGAGAACCACAGATTACTCCTTGGAATGGCAGTGTAGGTAATTGATAATCTTGAAATGAGTTTCCAGTGGAATGATGAGAATAAAAGCGTGATTGCAATCAATACATTCAAGAGATAATGTCAAGAGCAAATGTACAGACACATTGTTTGGGGAGTTTTGCTGTGAAAGCAGAAAAATTGCATATATATAGTGGGGACAGAGCCAGAAAAGCAGTTTCCAGGCTCTCGGCCTCACATGGAAAGGTGCTGGCTCAGGTAGTAAACAGCCATTAACTGTAATTGGATGGCCATCAGCTGTGGCTAGTTGGCCGTCAGCTGTAACCAGTGAGCCATTGGCCACTAATATAACTGCCGTGACTATGCTAGCAGAAAATGGGGGCTAACAAGAAGATGGTGGCTGAGCTAGCAAAAGCAGATTGCAGCTAGCAAGTGGCGGAGTGCGGGTTGTGGATTGCAGAAAAGCGGAGGGTAGGTTGTGGATAGTGTTGCTCCTGCTTCCTGTGTCTCCAACCCAGCCACCAGCAAGAATACAGTGGTATGACTCCCCCTATCTATGGCTCCGTGGGTGTTCCTTTTTAGCCTCACCATGTCCTGTGTTCTTATGTGGGGAGCAGGACCAGAGACCCCGCTTGACATCCTGAATGACATATATATATATATATATATATATATATATATATATATACACACACACATACATATATTAATATGTGTGTTGTGCGGGAGACCCTGCTTGCTGTGCCATTTGTCGTGCAGGGTGGCCTGCGGGGCCTCTGGTCCCACTCCCCACATAAGAACGCAGGATATGGCTAGGCCAAAAAGGAACACCCACAGAGCCATATTTAGGGGAGTCATACCACTATATTCTCTCCAGTGGTCTGGCGAGACACACGCAGTAGGGGCCACATGATCCGCAGTCCTCCATTCACTTTTCTGCCTGCCAACCAACCAACCAACCAATCAATGCAGCCCCTCAGTTACATCAGTAGCCAATTGGCTAACCGGTTACAGCTGATGGCCAACCAATCACAGTTGATGGTCATTCACTACCGGAGCCAGCACCTCCCCACGGAGGCCTAGAGCCTGGAAACTGCTCTCTGGGACTCTGTCCCCACAATATGTATATATAAAAGTTAATAGCCAATTGATATGCATAATGAGGGGTACAACAGGTCCCCAAAGAAGTTCACATCTGTGGGGACAGAGCCAGGCGTGCATTTTCCAGGTTCTCGGCCTCACGTGGAAAGGTGCTGGCTCAGTAGTAAATGGCCATCAACTGTGATTGGATGGCCATCAGCTGTGACTAGTTGGCCGTCAGCTGTAAGCAGTGAGCCATTGGCCACTAATATAACTGCTGTGGCTACGCTAGCAGCAAATGGGGGCTAGCAAGAAGATGGTGGCTGAGCTAGCAAGCGCGGATTGCAGTTAGGATGGCGGGTTGCAGACAGTGTGGATCCAGCCTCCAGTGAGACTATAGTGCCGCCAGCGAGAATATAGTGGCATGACTCCCGTATCTATGGCTCCATGTGTGTTCCTTTTTGGCCTCACCACGTCCTGCATCCCGCGTTCTTATGTGGGGAGCGGTAGCTGAGACCCCGCCTGACACTCCATAGGACAACATCCTAATCCCTCAGAACCTGTGAATATGTTGTTATGAGACAAGAGGGAATTAAGGTTGCAGGTTGAATAAGGTTGCTAATCAGCTGACTTTACAGTAAGGAGATTATACAGATGGGCCCAACGTTAATGTAAAAATCCTTAAATGGGGAAGAAGGAGGCAAAAGAATCAGAAAGCAGGGAGAAGTGTTGTGAGAAAGGCAAACTGGCCTTTGCTGGCCTGTGGGAGTTGGACGGGAAAGGAAATAGATTCTTCCCTAGAAACTCCAGAAGGAGCACAGCCCTGCTGCCATCTTTAGACACCTTTCAGACTTCTGATGTCCAGAACAGTAAGATAATAAATTTATGTTGTTCTAAGCCATTAAGTTTGTGCTAATCATTTACAGCAGCAATAGAGATTTAATAGAGGGCTAAAGCTTATTATAACAAAAGCAACCCAAAATACCATGTGCAAGAATATACTTTATAAGGAATATATTGGTCCTTGTGGGGACAGAGCCCCAAAAAGCAGTTTCCAGGCTCTCGGCCTCACATAGAAAGGTGCTGGCTCAGGTAGTAAATGGCCATCGACTGTGATCAAATGGCCAGCAGCTGTGGCTAGTTGGCCGTCAGCTGTAACCAGTGAGCCACTAGCCATGAATATAACTGCCGTGGCTAGGCTAGCAGAAAAGAGAAAAAGGGGGAGCTAGCAAGAAGATGGTGGCTGAGCCTGCAAGCGGCACAGTGAGGGTTGAGCATTGTGTTGCTCCTGGTTCCTGTGTCTCCAACCCAGTCGCCAGTGAGAGTATAGTGGTGTGACTCCCCTACCTATGGCTCCGTGGGTGTGCCTTTTTGGCCTCACCATGTCCTGCGTTCTTATGTGGGGAGCGGGACCAGAGACCCCGCCTGACACCCCGCATGACACTTGGCGTAGTCGGCAGGATGCCCCGCAGGACAAATGGCGCAGCAGGCAGGATCCCCTGCACTACACATGGCGCAGCGAGCAGGGTACAGTGTCGGCCAAAGCTCTCCGAAGGACGGTGGAGCAGTTTGTGCCTATGAACACTCAGTTGCAGGAAGACCAGGAGGAGCAGCTGCCTGAGAGCTGGACCCCCGTGGAGGGGTGGGAAGACGTGGACGGTTCCCCAACCAGCAGAGGCCGGAGAAAGCTAAGGTTGTTGCGGTCCTGTGAGCTGGGAGGTGCTTGCTGAGGCAGCCCGGATGCAGGACTTGTAGTCCCAGGAGGAAACACTTGCTGAGTCCTCCGTGGGAGCTGAGGGTGAGGTCAAGGTCATCCCTCACCCCCAGGACAGCCCTGGCGAATGACTATGGACTATGGGGAATTGCCGTCCATCCCTAATTTAATGGACAGCTTGACTATTTGTTTGGGAACATACCACCATGTAATGGAACTGGCGGATATTTGCTTTTGTGTCTTGACCGGCCGCCATCGAGAATATGTAAGCACCTTGACTGTGAGCCGCTGTTGTTCCAGCACAGTACCCTGAGAGGCCCAGAGAGAGTGGCAGTGCCCTGAGAGTCCGCTGTGTCCAGGAGGTCTGGCTGTGTCCAGAGAGAGTGGCAGTGCCCTGAGAGGCCCTCATGTGCCCGGGTAGACTAGTGGTACCCTAAGAAGTCCAGGAAGTCTGGCTGTGCCCAGAAGTACTGGTGGTGCCCTGAGAAACCCTGGCTGTGACCAGAGAGCTTGGCTGTGTCCAGGAAATAGCATTCACCTCCAGGCTCCTCGCACAGGGCCCCTCACGGAAGACACTTGTCGCGTAGATTGTGAGGCGAGACCCTGTAGGGGTGGAGTGTGGGGACAGAGCCCCAAAAAGCAGTTTCCAGGCTCTCGGACTGACATAGAAAGGTGCTGGCTCAGGTAGTAAATGGCCATCGACTGTGATCTAATGGCCAGCAGCTGTGGCTAGTTGGCCGTCAGCTGTAACCAGTGAGCCATTAGCCATGAATATAACTGCCGTGGCTAGGCTAGTAGAAAAGAGAAAAAGGGGGAGCTAGCAAGAAGATGGTGGCTGAGCCTGCAAGCGGCACAGTGAGGGTTGAGAATTGTGTGGCTCCTGGTTCCTGTGTCTCCAACTCAGTCACCAATGAGAGTATAGTGGTGTGACTCCCCTACCTATGGCTCCGTGGGTGTGCCTTTTTGGCCTCACCATGTCCTGCGTTCTTATGTGGGGAGCGGGACCAGAGACCCCGCCTGACACCCCGCATGACAGTCCTATATGAAGAAAATTTAAAAATTGTACTGTAAATTATAGAAGAAAATCAAAATAATCAGAAACCTAATATGTTTCCAAATAGGAAAGCTAAATACTATAGAGATGCTCAACATTCTCAGACTTACTGCACTCATACTCCTACCCTTCGAGGTCCTGTGTATCAGTCAGGACTAACAATCCATCTTGAACTAGGACTTTTTTTTTTAAAGCGATTTTGTCTTAAAAAAGTAAAGAAGCTAGAATCCATTGAAAATTTGCATGCCTTCTCCCTCATCTCTGCTCTCTTTAAATTAATTTCATGACTTCCTACCGCTGACTGGTTTCTTCATACTCTCGGGAGGGTGAGGGGCTTGGTTCCCTGCCAAACACCGTCGTTAAGCTGATGGCACATCCTGAGTCACGTCACTGTCCCTGAATCCCTGAATGAATCTATGTGGTCACAGGAATGGGCATCATAATTGGCCCAGTCTAGGAATGCCAGTCCTCTAGCCAGAGAACATGGGTCTGTTACCAGAAGAAAAAGAGACACAGATAAATAGAATCTGTACTATTCTTACAGATTCTATAAGTTACTCAGCTTAATAACCCTACTTCTCGGAATCTATTATAACAAACTAGAAATTCAGGGGGAAACAATATGTAAAGTGTTTTCCATCACTGTAGTATTTATGAAAGTTATTAAAACAATCTGAATATCCAACAGTAACAAATGGTTCATTGAATTATGGCCTGTCCACATGATGAAATACTTTGCAGTCATTAAAAATATGTTCCATTGAGTTTTTAGGACTGATTGACAGAATTCAAACTCCATGGGAAAATACTCATAAAATATTAAGTTAACAAACACAGAATACAAAAAGAATGTACATTATGGTCCAAGGTTGCAAAAAAGATACATTTACATAATTTACTAAATATTAATAATATGTATATCTACGTAAGATTACATTTTTTAACCTTTCTGTATTTTCTAATAAATAGCCTAAAATGGTAATTTATGTAGTTTATAAATCTACTTATAACACTGCTTTGGTAAACTGTGGTAATTTATATAAATCTACTTATTACACTGCTTTGGTAAACTGTGGTAATTTATATAAATCTACTTATTACACTGCTTTGGTAAACTGTGGTAATTTATATAAATCTACTTATTACACTGCTTTGGTAAACTGTATAAATATTCACCTAGCATAGACACATTTCTTACTTCTGGTACCCAAGACTCTAGCCCAGTGGTTCTCAAACTTGACCAATCACAGTCCCCTAGACAGCGTATCAGAAGACAGATTGCTGAGCCCTGTCCCAGAGTCTAATTCAGTAGGTCTGTGGTGTAAACTAAGAATTTGCATCCCCAACAAGTTCCCATGTGATGTTGATGGTCTGGGAATCACAGTGTGAGAACCACTGCTCTAATCATAGGTGGCTACGTGAAATTTCTTGAACACCCCACTTAGGTAGGTGCACTTCTGAGCCTTTGTCTAGCTTCTCTTTCAAGCACTAACCCCATCAGCATGCCTTCCTGCCTGCCTAAATCCTCCCCACTTGAGAATCAGCTGAAACATTACCTCTCACGAGAGGTTATTTTTTTAAATTTCCTAATCTGGAGCAGGTGACTTCTCCATCTGCTCTCAAAGCATCAAGAGCTGACTTCTATCAGCATCCCCAGGTATCTGTGAGCCCCCAGTGTAGCCACAAGCATCGCTTTGAATGAATGCACCTATTATCATTTTTGATCTACAATTACGTAAGGTTCTCGTTGCTGTTGTTAGTCAATCAAATTGTACAAATCAGTAAAACTGAGGCTCACAGAGATTAGTTTACCTTTTCAAGGTCAACCGGATACTTAATGGCAGGGTCAAGTCTCACCTCCAGGTTCCTGATTGCAAGTCCTGTATTTTCTGTATGATTCCCTGCTGTTTCCTAGTCATAGATGATGTCAACTATACATGTAGAACTTTTATTTTTCCACTCTCCATTAATGTAAGATCAACTTGGCTCAAAAATAATGTGTCTGAAGCCTGCATCCTCACAAAGAGTCACCAGTAGCAGGAAAGTAGGAGACAAGAGAAATTGTTGTTTAAAAAAAGTACTCGTACTTCTTTGCCTCTGTTAGCTAAGTTAGGAGGTTTGTTGTAACAGCTTTATGGAGAGATAATTTACAGATTACATAATTCACCCATTTAAGGTGTATAATTCAATGATTTTTTTCAGTAATTCAGAGGTGTGCAACCATCACCACAATTAATTTTAGAACATTTTCATTATCCCCAAAAGAAACCCATACTCTTTAGGTGTCACCCTCCAACCCCCATCTCCTAGCTTTAGGCAACCACTAGTCTTTCTCTGTAGATTTGCCTGTTCTGGACACTTCATGTAAATTGAATCATGACATAACTGGTCTTTTGTGACATGCTTCTTTCATTTAGCATGTGTTCAAGTTTCATCCATGTTGTAGAATGTATTGATAGCCCATTCCTTTTTATTTCATTGTATGGTATACCATATTTTATCTGTCCATCGTGTGATGGACATTTGGGTTGTTTCTATGTTTGCGCTATTATGAATAATGCTGCTATAAATGTGTCTGTGTATAAATTTCTGCATGGACATATATTTTTATTTCTCTTTCATTTCATATCTAAGAGTACAATTGCTGGTTATATGGTAACTCTATGTTTAAGGTTTTGAGGAACTGCAAGATTATTTTCCAAGGTGGTTGAACAATTTAAGTTAGTTTTTTAAATAGTGAATGTATTCAAATGGTAAGTTTTATTTGGGCTGTGCAAATACAAATTCAACCAAAATATTTACTTTTTGGTCAGTTATTCATTGACAAATCAATACAAGTGACAGTCCTCTGGGTGTCTCTAGGGGAGGACTTCTGAAGCATTTCCACCCTCCTTACTTCTCCATCCTATTTACTCTGGCCCATCTGTCAACCATGGCTGAATTATCATTTCACTCAATGTCTATCAATACCTGACCATTTCTGAAAGCCTGAAATAAGGCCTAATTCAGCAGGTATAGTATTTATGTAAGCCTTGGTGAAAACAAGGTGAGTTTACTCAACCAACAGACAATGTTTGGCCCTGATTTTTCACTGGTAATCATCTTTAACCTCTTGATGTATTTCTGCTGGGTTCACGGAAAGAATTATACTATTAGAATACTAATCAAGATATCTGTTTTCCATTTAAAAAATATTATCTACTATCCCATGTGAGTAGGTTCTTATATTCAGGTTTCAATTACGATTTTCCATAATCAGAGTTAGCTATCTCTAAAAGAACAGAGCTCTGGGATCCTGTACCCTACTGGAACAACTCATCATTTCTTACCATAACTATTGCCATTGGGTATCATCTGCTGGGTTTTTTATTTGACTTGGAGCATCTTGCCAAGGTTTTAATCTAGCCTCTTGTTCCATTCGAATTCTTGGGCATACTCATATTCAGTAGGAAGAGTGAATTCTCAAGCACTGCTTTTTGGGATGGTATGATCCTTTCATTACTAAGACTTGATTTTTAAAAATGTGTTTCTTTAAAAGAAGCCTTGCTAAACAAGAGTAGGGGTGAGGAGGAGGCCAACTGGACTTTGAAATTGGTGGCTCTTTATTTTGGAGTAGGGAAGGGAAGGAGGAACAAAAGTTTTCCGCCCCATTCCAAGATGTATCCTTTGCCCCTTAACACGACCCTTAAATTTCTCTCATTCTGTTTTTCCCCACAACTTTGCAATGATGTGCTGTATCAATTGTGAGTTTACAAGCAAAGCAATTTCCCAAATAAATGCACCTGAATGAATGAATGAATGCAGGAATGGATGAACAAATAGAAAATCTAATTTTCAAAATGTTTTAAATTAGGGAAAAAAGTGGGGAGGGCAGCTTGTTAACCTATTACATTGAGATTTAAGTTCATAGTAATTCTGAAATAAACCATTGAAATTATAATATCCTATTAATGAGGTAATACTTTTTAGGATTTTAATATTTCTCAAACAAAATAAATGTTCTGTGTTATAGAGCACAGGCTTTAGAGTGAGATAGTTTTGGATTGAGTCCTGGCTCTGCAGCCTCCAAGCTGTATGACCTTAGACATGTAATCAAATCTCCCTAGTCTTATAAAATGGTAAAATTGGAATATCAATAAAATTAATATCTGCAAATAGAATTTTTGCAAGAAATTAAATCTAATTATGTAGCCAAAGCTCTTTTCCCAGTACGTAAAAGATAGTAAGTATGCAAAAGGTGCTAATTATTATTTTATATTAATTTTATTATTATTACCACTAAAAAGTTGAAATCTTCTCTGAAACAAGTGGCTTCTTCTGAAAGAGTTGTATCAAATATTAACTAATAAACTCTGAAACAGTCTCAAAATTATCAGAATAAAAAGTAATAAGGAAAATGATCAAAGGATTTTTGCCTTCAACAAACCCATCTAAAGCAACATAGTTCTCAGAGCCAGTTTTTGTACCATCCTTCAAAATATTCATCTACTTTTAAGCACTAGCTGAATCTTCCTCTGGGCGTTGTAGCTAAAATTTTATAGCTGGTCTCCTTTCCAATCCCCTCTTCCTGTATTGTATCACATCAGTCTTCAACTAGTTTCCTTTCCTTTATGCTGTTTCTCTTTCCTTCCAGAGAAATTTCTTTCCAAGAGCATCAGTGGCGGCCGACTCCATCACCAATACTTGAATCCGGTGCACATCATTTTTGATTTTCACTTCAAATTTTGCCTCTTTCACCAATTAATTTTTTCTTGACCTCTTTTTCCCTTTGCTTTGAAATTTTTAAACCTTCAGACAAGTTGGAGAAATAGTATGATGAACACTCAAATACCTTCTGTCTAGATCTAATAATTGTTAATAATTTGCCATATTTGCCTAATTCCAGTCCCCTGCCCAAACATACACATTTATGGTTTTTTAATCATTTGAGAGTTAAATGCAAATATCGTGACATTTCCCATTAAGTATTTCAGCATGTGTGTCCTGAGAACAATTATTACACTTGGAAAATTTAACATTGTGTAATTTTATTATCTAATACATAATCCATATTTAAATTTGCCCAATTGCCATCCTTTGTGCCCCCTGCCTCCAATCTAGAATCTATCAAGGATCACACATTGCATTTAGCTGTCATGTCCATTCATCTCTCAAATATTGGCATTCACTAGGGATTTTCTCTTTTTATTTTACAGTCTTCCAATAATCTACTAAATTCACACCGGGCCTCAATCTCAGGAGTGGGCATTGACTGTCTCTTTTATTTCCAATCTGAGTGAGTGGAATATCTGTTTATCTATCTATCTGTCTGTCTATCTATCATCGGTCTATCAATCTATGCATATATTAGAAAGATGGGGGTTGATGTCATTTATCCACTCTCCCTTAATCTCCACATCCAAGTAGACGCAAATTCTTAAATCTAGAATTCATTCCTTCCAATGACACAAAAGCCAGCTTGCAGATTTTGCAAAAGATTTCTTTAAATTTTTTTCTTAATGAATCACATATTTTGAAATATTTTGATTCCTAAAATGCATTAATTAATAATCAGAGCCTTTTAAATAAAATCTCATCACAAGAATGACAATTTTTATTTTGGAAAAATATCTACTTTTAAGGCTTTTGAAAGACTAACAATAGTACTTAGATTCCTTCCCAGCCCACTGGAAAGGATGTAGGAGCCCCCACATTGTAAACCACTATCTTACTAAATAAATGTGAAACTACTTAACCTGTCGTGGAAATCCTTTTACATCGTGTCCCTTCCTACCTCTGGCCTAATAATCTACACAACCCCTTATACACACTAATACTCCAGCCACTTTTTTCTTCCTCAAATTTTACTTACCACTCTTCTTTTCCTCTTCTGTTCCCAAAGCTAGGAATCATCTGTCTCCATTCTTACCTATCAAGATATAGGCCAATGTCGTGTTCTCTGTGAAGCCTTCACTCCTCCATGCCATCAACTTTGGTCTTATTTGAATGATTCCTCAGTAATTTGAAGACACCTCTATCATAGGTTTTATCACATTCTATGAGAATTACTGTTCTGTCTCTCTTAAGAGATTGTAAGCTACTAAAGTACACAGTCCATACATACTTAAGCATTATTTTCCCATGTGGTCTGGCACATTGTAGATGCTCAAATTATACAGAGTGAATAAATCAATCAATCAAATAACCCTTAGGCAGATAGTGGAGGTACACATGCAATTGAATGGAGAGTACATCAAGGGTAAAGTGGTGGTGTATTTCTTCTCAAGCATTTTGGGATCTTGAACTCCTTTGAGGGTTGTATAAAAGCTCAGAAAACACCCCCACAAAGATGTTTACATGCATAGCTACATAAAATTCCTCATAATATTAGTCAATGGACTGGGTCTCAGATAATAACTTCTGTTATGCCCCATGATTTTTCTGTCAATAAAGTTTAGCCGATCATAGGTTACGCCTATGTGAGTAACAAACAGGTCACCCAACTGTTTGCAGAATCTACTACTTGGCTAGAAAATAACTTTCAGTCTGGCAAAGCAGTATCATGGTGACAACAAAAAATGGGTGTGTTATCAAATGATTGCTATAGTATTTTACCATTGAAACACCCCTGAGGCCAACTAAACTTACTAGTTCCAACCTAATTTGCATGATCAAAATAAACATAGTAGAGAAATTATTCCTTTTGTGTATCAGTGGTCAGGCTTTTAAAAGCATTTATTGCCTGTTTCTTTGTCTTCAGAAAAGATTTAAGTTTAAGGAAGTAAGGCTGTGCAACATAGAGAAAACTAGGCTCTGATAAATCAGGTTCTCTGAATCACACTACTCTATATCATAATTTAATCATAACCTATTCACCAGTTTCCAGTAAAGTGTGTTCAAACACTTGAGTGCATCCTAAATATATGGTCAAGAATAGTTTATAAAGTCAGTGGTATGACATACTATCTTTTAAACATCCTGGAATAAATATATTGTACGATGTAAGAAAATATATTGTTTAAAGCTATAGACTTTTCAGACATCAATGAAGCAAAGGATTTTAAAATAGGAATTTAAAGCAGCAGAGCTTTTAAGAAAAAGCAAAATTCAACTGAGTAAATTTCAAGATCTTATTGGCTTTATTAACCATTTCAGGAATTGGGCATTATCCCATCTAGCAACTAGAAGGGAGCTCCAAAAAGTTGTACAAAATTGAAGGTGTTTACAGGCAGAAACTGGGCAGGACAAAAACGTCATTAGCAAAAGAATGAAAGGATTGTTTCAGTCAAGGTTGCCTTCATTTGGGGAAAGGGCAACAGGGGTCTTATAAGAAAGATGACCTCATTAATGTTGATCAGGAAATTACAGACTGATTGGTTTAAGGTTACATTCCTGGGAGGGGCTAAAACTGCAGTTAAATCTTGGTTTGCTGTCCTGCGCACAAGTGACTCCACCTTGGGCCTCTTTCTTTTTTTAACAAAGCACAACACTATTTTTGATGTAGCAAACCTGTCAAATATTAATAAAATTTTTCTACCGAATTTTATCCTTAGTAGTAATTTCAAAATTTAAATTAGACTTGCCATGTAAAAATATTCTTGTCCATTTGAAATGTAGCAATTAAACATTGAGTACTTGGTGGCTGAAATATATGGATGTTTTAACACTAATAATGGTGCATTTATGTTCCCCTAAGAATTTAAAACATAAGACAGATTTATAACATTCAACCCCATGACTTACCTACAAATTAGGTAAACAATAGAGCTTCTGTTTACATTTTAGGGATGGGGGTAAGAATAAAGAAATAGAAAGTGAAGGAACATATTCAGACTAATATTTGTGGTCTTAATCCCACCAAAATTAATGTAAATTTGTTTCAAATGAACACAAATGTGATAAGAAGTACTACCATGTTTCCCCGAAAATAAGACTGTGTTTTATGTTAATTTTTGTTCCAAAAGATGCATTAGGGCTTATGTTCAGGGGATGTCATCCTGAAAAATCATGCTAGGGCTTATTTTCCGGTTAGGTCTTATTTTCGAGGAAACACAGTATATAGAAAAAACCAAGCTAAAGGATGGGAAGAGAATTGGTGGAGAAGGAGAGACCATACCTTACCTTCACCAATATGTTATTTTGATGATGTTTTGTTGTTATATATTTAAAGAGAAAGCAAGCCTTAGGATGGATTCTAAATTCCCTCCCAATGGCACAAATTTCCAATAGGCGTAAGTTATAAGATGAAATTACTCTAAATAATGTCTTTAATAACTAGTAACTGTTTGCATCATTACAACAAAGAAAGGTGATATTCTGGTTGGTTAGACTTCAATTGAGATGAATTATGTAATAGAGGATAAAATACCTGAAGAATTTTTTAACTGGTAAAATTACCAAATTATATCTGGTAAAAATGAATAGATGAGGAAACATGATTGTAGCAATGTTTGAGTATACTAGCAACAAATAATTTTTATAGATAGTGTTTCTGAGTTGCTTCCATGAAATTATGAATATTTCCAACTTGGAGCGAATTTAATTGCATTCCTTTTAAAAACAAGAATTTTAGGAATCTCCTATTATACTGAAATCAATTTGCTGCTGGTACATTCTTCAAAGTGTTATTGCATTAATAAAATCATTCGAAATTACTGCCCCCAGATAGTTCAAATATGTGTAGCTATGATCAAGAAAAGTAAGTATTTTTTCTCAATTTTGATAATTTTGTAATTTACTTCGATTGTAAAATGGCCTCTCCATACTTTTCTGAAACAGCTTTTTCTTTATTATTTTGTAACTTTCATGAATGTTAAATAGATTTAAATATATGCTGTCTTCTGTTAAATATCATTCACTATTCTCTCTCAGTTCTATACAAAGAAAAAACAAACTAAGATAAAAATACATTAAAGGTGTATTCCTGCTTGAATATAATACTTCGCTTATTATTTGTAGGGGTAATGCTGGAAGATAGGAAACAAATTAGATGTAGAAGACAAATAATATGGATAGGGAGAATTTGTTCATTCAGCTCCCACATTGAAAGGAGGAATATGAAATTTATTATTCAAGTCGATATACTTTTGAAAGTGAGATTGAAATGTTATTAATAATTGTGTTGAGACAATAGGTACAAATTAGGCTTTTCCCAAGCAAACTGAGTTATATGTTCACTCCATTATGCATCTGTTAACATGCCAAGTGTAATGATATTTTTTTAAGTAAAAGAATAATAATTGTCTTGGAGCCTCTCAGAGTCTAACAAGTGAAAGTAGTAAACCAGTCCTGCAAAAATGATGCTTATACAGCAAAAAGGCACTGCCTTGCCAGCTAGTTGCCTTCAAAGAAAACTTTCTCACCCCTTGTTCACTCAGGGGCTAGTATCCATTATCTCTGTTTCAGCATGTTTATGCCTTGGCTCAGGTTGCAGTTATGCATCCCCAGCTTTGCTCTCTTAATGGTTCTCTTGCGTGTCCCTATCTCCACTTGTGGTGGCCCTGGTTTCATGCATTTAAGTAATAGCACGTGAATGTGCTTGTTATCAGAATTGCCCATGCCCAGAAATCCTTGATCCAGTTTTCAGTGTTTGCTTACTCCCTAAGGATGTGAGATAGAAGCAGCGTTGTTCATGAATCTCTGTATTGGCACTGCCAGGCAGATAACAATTTTTCACTTGTTTATAATATCTTGGGCACTGTTTTATATATTGGCTTCCTTACATATGTTGACCATACAATCTTCAAAACGACCCTATGAAATTGATTCTGTCATTATCCCCAATTTACAAATGAGGAAATTGAGTTTCAGAGCAGTTCATTAACTTGTCCTTGGTACCCAGCTAATAAGCACGGGATCGGGACTCAAATCCAGAAATCTGGCTCTCCAACCCATATTCACAACCTTTAAATTTTAGTGGATTTGGCAGAACACCAGGCTCCACTTGGAATTGGCGTCCATGAGTTAATCCTTACCATCAGCTCAACTGAAATATGAGTAGGTAAGTGTTGTTAATCTCTTATGCAGCTAAATCTGCTTCGTTTAGAGTTGTTTATCTTCTCAAAATGTATGTATGCTTAAAAATGAAGGAATCTGAAACTGCTTAGTGGGTATATTGTCCTTTCACAAGATTAATATGTACTAATATTTGAGGAAGGCAGGAGACTGGATTTTAAAGGTTGGAGAAAAGATAGGTATTTAAGCTCCAAAATGCACAGGAAATCCACTATCCTTTATCCAACAATTCAATCAGTGGAGTGGTCCAAGTATCCATCATACCAAATATACCTCCCAAAAGAGCAAAGGCAGGTGATTGGTTCAATCAAAATCTTCAGTCAGAAACATTTTTTAACATACTGATCATGTAAAGATGCCTGGCTTGTTTCTGTATTTTGAGTAAGTTCGTGTAAACTATGCCTCAATTCCTTAACTTTAAATAGCTGCAATTACTAGAATAGTATTAGATATCATAGAGATGTAAAGAGGGTTCTCGCAGTCTATGATCTGTATGAAGTAGAATTGTATTCCATCAGAATATCCCAAGTACTCTGCATAACTGGGTTTGCTGTTGTTGTATGTTTGCTAGCAGAATTAGTCCTTTTTGCTTTCCACTTGAATTGTTACAAACATTCTAAATTGTCTTTGTTCACTCCTTTGTTCACTCCTGTCCATAAATATAGACAAAAGATCTTAAGGCACCTGCAGTTTCTTAAGGAGGGAGTATTAGGCAGTAAACTTAGAATAAGAACTGAGTTCAATAGCTGCATGTTTCTCTAATTTAATAGCCACTGACCAAAACACTTAATCACTTACATCCTGGTTTCCTAAACTATCAAGTGGATGGTAATTTCTGATCTGTCTAATTTTAAATACTAGTTCAAAATTAAAATGGTGATATAGATAGATAGATAGATAGATAGATAGATAGATAGATAGATAGATAGATAGATATGCTTTGTAACTTCTAAGGCTCTCTGTAAATATTAATATGAAATATGGGTAACTGGGCAGCATGAACATATCCTAAGGTAGGACTGGAGGTTATTAAGAATTTTACCTCTGATGTTAGTGTTTATTTTTCTCACTGCATTTGACTTTTTATGACTCACCCTATTAGAATTCTGAGATCATGCTATACGTTATTCTATCTGTACTCCCCTGATGATCATTAGGCTGTCTGAGAGGCTGGTTGCTGTCTGTATTTATATACTCTGTTAAATAACACTAATTACATGTCTCGTTTTGTGCTGAGGTGAGTATTCTTTGGAGACTGGAATCCTGAGTGATGAAGTGTTATATTAATAATTTGTTTGTATCTCTAGTTGATGCTCCTTTGTTCAGATTATATCAAATTTAGAATCTCAGCAGGATTACATGCATTTTATTGAGACTACATGGGGAATGTGATTTTTGTCATGGTCAAGAGACCTAGGAGAAAATTAAAATTCTTTAAATAAAGAATTTCACAGGTAAATAACAGTTTAGTCATAGATGAAGGAGATAAAGAAGTGTTGTTTAAAAATCTAATTGAAGGAGTAAGCAAAGTATGTAAAACTGTTGAATAAAATGCTCAATATTTTTATAATTTATTTTGAAATAATTTCAAAATTAAACAATTTGGGAGAATTAAAAAAGCCCCTATACCCAGATTTACCTATTTTTAACATTCCTGCCACTCATTATTATTTATCTTTGTCTTTGTGTCTATCTACACACATACATGCACTCACACACATTATTATTTATATTTTTTG
Source organism: Rhinolophus ferrumequinum (assembly GCF_004115265.2). NCBI lineage: Eukaryota > Metazoa > Chordata > Mammalia > Chiroptera > Rhinolophidae > Rhinolophus > Rhinolophus ferrumequinum. The sequence goes on along the minus strand of NC_046297.1, from coordinate 47,859,678 downwards.
AATCATAAGAACATGTTGTATATATCATGCTACTTAAACCCTTAATGCTTCAGTGAGAATTTCCTAAGAACAAGGATATTCTTCATGTAACCATCCTAACCCAATTCAGAAAATTTAATATTGATACAGTACTCTACAATGTACATCCCAATTTTGTGAGTGATCTCTGTCCTTTGTAATTGTTTTCCTCCTTTCAAAACTACACACCAGTTTAGAATCATGTATTGCAATTAGGTGCCAATCTCTTTAAGTCTCCTTTTATTTAAAAATTCCTTAGCTTTTATCCTTCATAACACTGATACTTTTTAATAACACATAGCAGTCATTTTGTATAAATGACACTGTTTGAATTTGTCAGATAGTTTTATGTGATTAGATTCAGATTATGCCTCTCCAGCCTGAAAAATACAAACATGATGCTGCTCCCTTCTCTTGGTATTACATCTAGTGACACATGACATCCAATAGTCCCTAATTCCTAATATTGTTTGAGATGATATCTGTTTTTGTTATTATGTGATTTCTATATTTCATCTTGTGCCTTATATTTCACACTTGTCCTGTGGGGAGACACTTAAATATCTAGTTCCTCATCAGACAACCCAGCCCCTCCCCCAAAGATTTATCATCTATTCATAATTATTGATAGTTATTGCCTGAACCAAACTACAACGGTATTTAAAAAATGATTTTCAAACTCCACCACTCCTTAATTATGTATTCATATATGTACATATATGTATATATCCTTTGAATATTCAAATATTTGTATATATTTTAATTATAGTTGACAGTTTAGTGACATATTAGTTTCAGGTGTAAAACAGTGATTCAACATTATACGAGGTCTGACAAGTTCACAAACCTGCCACCACCATGCGCTTACATTGGCAGCACTGTACAAACAGCTCAGTAAGGCTTCATAATTTTGGTATATCAGTGTCTCACAGCTGTGTTCGTGTCAACATGTGGCGGTGTCTTGCTGAGTGGTCATTATTGTTGCATGTTTTTGTGTGCCATCGCGAGAATGCCTGAGCTTGAATTGGAGCAACGAACAAACATTAAATTTCTTGTTAAACTTGGCAAGAGTGTAAGTGAAATCAGGGGCATGTTAGTCTAAGTTTATGGGGATAATGCCATGAAGAAAACAGCAGTGTACAAATGGATTAAACATTTTTCTGAGGGGAGAGAATGCGTCACTGATGAAGAGAGGTCAGGGCAGCCAGTAACAAGAAGAACTGACGAAAACATTGCAAAAATTTGTCATATTGTGCGTCAAAATTGTTGGCTGACTATGAGAAGCATAGCAGACCAAGTAAACATTGATAGAGAAACAGGAAAATCTTAACTGAAAATCTTGACATGAGAAAGGTGTGTGCAAAAATGGTCCCAAAGGAGCTCTTGTATCACAACAATGCACCAGCTCACAAGGCACTTTCTGTGAGGGAGTTTTTAGCCAATAAACAAATCACTGTACTGGAACACCCTCCCTACTCACCTGATCTGGACTCCAAGGACCCAATGACTTCCTTCTTTACCTGAAGATAAAGGAAATATTGAAAGGAAGACATTTTGATGATATTGAGGACATTAAATGTAGTATGACGACAGCTCTGGTGGTCATTCCAGTAAAAGGGTTCCAAAATTGCTTTGAAGGGTGGACTAGGCGCTGGCGTCGGTGCATAGCTTCCCAAGGTGAGTACTTCAAAGGTGATCATAGTGATATTCAGCTACGAGGTATGTAGCACTTTTTCTAGGATGAATTTGTGAACTTAATTGTCAGACCTCCTATACCTTATAAAGTGATCCCACAATAAATCTAGTCATTATACATAGTTATTTTTACTATGCAACATTGTAATAACATTATGATGTTATCGACTCTGTTCCCTATGCAGTTAAATACCCATGAGTTATTTTGTAACTGGAAGTTTGTACTTTTTAATCCCCTTTTCCAACCCCTCCTTTCCCCTTCATTCTGGCAACCATCAACTTGTTTTCTGTATCTATGAGTTTCTGTTTTGTATGTTCATTTGTTTTTTATATTTCACATGTAAGTGAAATCACACAAGATTTATCTTTCTCTGTCTGACTTAATGCAGTACTCTCTAGGTCAAACCATATTGTCACAAATGGCAAGATTTCATTCTTTTTAATGGCTGAGTAATATTCCATTGTGTGTATGTACCATATCTTCTTTATCCATTCATCTATTCATGGACACCGAGGTTGCTTCCATATCTTGGCTATTATAAACAATACTGCGATGAATATAGGAGTGCATATGTTCTTTTGTGTTGTTGTTTTCATTCTCTTTGGATAAATAACCAGAAGTGGAATTGCTAGGTTATGGTATTTCTATTTTTAAATTTTTCAGGGACATTCATACTGTTTTCCATAGCATCTGTACTCATTTACAGTCCCACCAACAGTGCACAAGAGTTTTATTTTCTCCACATCCTCACCAACATTTGTTATTAGTTGTCTTTTTGATAATAGCCATTCGGACAGTCGTGAGATAACATCTCATTGTCGTTCTGATTTGCATTTTCCTGATGATTAGTGATGTTGAGCATCTTTTTATGTGTCTGTTGGCCATCTGTATGTCTTTTTTTGGAAAAATGTCTATTCAGGTCCTCTGCCTTATTTTAGTTAGATTGTTACATTAAACAGGATCCCCTCTGCCTTCCTAAGAGTGTTGACGTAATTTATATGGATTACTTATAAGGATTAGGCATACGTTCTCTCAAGAGCTAAGAGTTCTAAATCAAACACAACATTTCTATCCATGTTTCTTCCTGGTAGTAGCTGAATCCGGTACATTTACAGATAAAATTTAACTTGTTTACCAGCGATATATGACACTGTACAGAATGAGTAGTAATAGATTATATCCAAAGGATTTTGCAATTCTAAAATTCTAGTATTGTAATTGTTGAAATGAAAGACAAAATTAAATCATTACAGGTATGTAACAATGTGCTTGTACTTAGACTACCATCTTTAATCTCAGAAAGGATTATCACAGAAAAAATGAGTTTTCTCATAAAATGAATTTGGGAGTGTTCCCTCCTATTCAGATTTTTTTTTTTTTTAAGAATTTGCGAAATAATAATTTAATTCTTTAAATGTTGGTAGAATTCATCTGTGAAATGATCTGTTCCTGGACTTCTCTTTGTTGAAAGACTTTTGATTACTGATTCAAATATCCTCACTCTTGATCTGTTCAGATTTTCTATTTCTTCATGATTCAGTCTTGGTAGGTTGTATGTTTCTACGAATTTATTCATTTTTTCTCAGTTATCCAATTTGTCAGCATATAATTTATTTATAATAGTCTTATATTCATCAGTTGTAATGTCTCGTCTTTCATTTTTAATTTTATTTATCAGCCTTGTCTCTTTTTTTTAGTCTAGCTAAAGATTAGTCACTTTTGTTAGTCTTTAAAAAAAACAGTTCTTAACTTCATTGATTTCATTATTGTTTTTCTGGTCTCTATTTTATTTACTTCTACTCTGATCTTTGTTATTTTCTTCCTTTTGCTAACTTTGAGTTTAGTTTGTTCTGCTTTTTCTGCCCCCTTACAGTACAAAGTTAGCTTATTTGAAACCTTTATTATATATATAATTATAATATATTATAATATTATATACTATAACCTTTATTAAATATATATTTGTCTTTATTATAACCTTTATTAAATATATATGTCATATATAGACACATATATATATATATATAATCTCACACATACACACACACGGATATATACTTCCCTCTAAAAACTGTGTTTGCAGAATACCATAGGTTTTGATGTATTGTATTTCCAGTTTCATTTATTTTAAGATTGTTTTTTAATTTCCCTTTGATTTATTCTTTAAACAATTGGTTGTTCAGGAATGTATTGATTAGATTCCACATTCATAAAATTTCCAGCATTCTTCGCGTTGATATCTAGTTTAGTCCCACTGTGGTTGGGAAAGACACTTGGTATGATTTCATTCTTCTTAAATTTGCTAAGACTTATTTTGTGGCCTATTGGATGGTCTTCCTGGAAAATGTTCCACGTGCATGTGAGAAGAATGTGTATTCTGCTTTTGTTGGATAGCCTGTTCTGTAAATATCAGTTGGATCAATTTGATCGAGAGTGTGGTTCATGTCCAGGGTTTCCTTGTTGATTTGCCGTCTGGATGTTCTATCCATTGCTTGAAATGGGGTATTGAAGTCACCTACTGTTACTGTAGTGTTGTCTATTTCTCCCTTCAGATCCATTAGCATTTGCGTAATATATTTAGTTGTGCCAATGTTGGGTGTGCATATATTTATGATTGTTATATCTGTGTGATGAGTTGACCCCTTTATCATGATATAATGAAATTATTTGTCTCTTATTACTGTTTTTAGTTTAAAGTCAAATAGTGTATCTGATAGAAGTATAGCTATCCCAAATCTCTTTAGGTTTCCATTTTCATGGAATATCGTTTTCCATCCCTTCATTTGGATCCTATGTGTGTCCTTAAAACTGGAGGTGGGCTTTTGTAGGTGGCATATAGTTGTACCTTTTTTTTTATTATTATTCATCCACCCACTGGATGGATGCACTCTATGTTGGTGAATTCAGTCCATTTAAATGAGTAATTACTGATATACAAAAACTTACTAACACCATCTAATTTTTTCTGTTTTGTAATTCTATTATTCCTTTGTTTCCTCTCTTTTTGCCTACCTTTGGTTTTCTGTGGTGATATGCTCTGTCTCCTTTCTCCTTATTGTTTACTAATCTATAGGTTTTTGCTTTGTGGTTACCATAAAGCTTACATAAAATACTTCATAGATAAAACTGTCCAGTATAAGATGATAGCTACTTAAGATCTATCACGTACAAAATTCTAACCTTTTATCCCCCCTTTTATGTATTTGATGTCACAATTTACTTCTTGATATTGTGTATTCATTAACTTATAATAACTATAGCTCTTTTAAATACCCTTTTCCTTTAACCTTTATACTATAGTTAAGTGGTTAACACACCACCTTACTGCAAAATTAGAGTTTTCTTTTCTTTTATTTTTAATTAAAGTTTATTGGGGTGACAATTGTTAGTAAAGTTACATAGATTTCAGGTATACAATTCTGTATTACACCACCTATAAATCCCATGTGTGTTCACCACCCAGAGTCAGTTCTCCTTCCATCACCATATATTTGATCCCCCTTACCCTCATCTACCCCCCCCCCCCTTCCGCCTTACCCTCTGGTAACCACTAAACTATTGTCTGTGTCTATGAGTTTTTGTTTCTCTTTTGCTGTCTTGTTCTTTTGTTGTTTTTCGTTTATATACGACATATCAGTGAAATCATATGGTTCTCTGCTTTTTCTGTCTGACTTATTTCGCTTAGCATTATAATCTCAAGATCCATCCAAGTTGTCACAAATGGTCCTATTTCATCTTTTCTTACCGCCAAATAGTATTCCATTGTGTATATATACCACAACTTCTTTATCCATTCATCTATCGAAGGACATTTTGATTGTTTCCATGTGTTGGCCACTGTAAATAAAGCTGCAATGAACATTGCAGCACACATGTCTTTCTGGACAAATGTTTTCAGATTTTTTTTTGGTAGATACCCAGGAGAGGGATTGCTGGGTCATACAGTAATTCTATTCATAATTTTTTGAGGAACCTCCACACTGCCTTCCATAACAGCTGCACCAGTCTGCATTCCCACCAACAGTGTATGAGGGTTCCTTTTTCTCCACAGCCTTTCCAACACTTGTTACTATTTGTCTTGTTGATGATAGCCATTCTAACTGGGGTGAGGTGATATCTCATTGTGGTTTTTATTTGCCTTTCTCTGATGATTAGTGATAAGCATTTTTTTCATATGTCTATTTGCCATTTGTATGTCCTCTTTGGAGAAATGTCTCTTCAGGTCCTCTGCCCATTTTTCAACTGGGTTGTTTGTTTTTTTGTTGTTGAGTTGCATTAGTTCCTTGTATATTTTGGATATTAGCACTTTATCGGAGGCACTGTTTGCAAAAATCTTCTCCCATTCACTTGGTTGCCTCGTTATTTTGTCGATGGTTTCTTTTGCTGTGCATAAGCTTTTAAGTTTGGTATAGTCCCATTCATTTATTTTAGCTTTTACTTCCCTTGCCTTTGGAGTCAAATTCATAAAACACTCTTTGAACCCAAGGTCCATAAGTTTAGTACCTATGTTTTCTTCTATGCAGTTTATTGTTTCAGGTCTTATGCTTAAGTCTTTGATCCATTTTGAATTAATTTTGGTACATGGTGACAGATAGCAGTCCAGTTTCATACTTTTGCACGTGGCTTTCCAATTCTCCCAGCACCTTTTATTGAAGAGGCTGTCTTTTCTCCATTGTATGTTTCTTGCTTCTTTGTCAAAAATTATCTGTCCATATTTATGTGGTTTTATTTCTGAGTTCTCAATTCTATTCCATTGGTCTACATGTCTGTTTTTCTGCCAATACCATGCTGTTTTGATTATTGTTGCCCTGTAATACAAGCTAAAGTCAGGGAGTGTGATACCTCCAGCATTGTTCTTTTTTTTTTGTTAAGATTGCTTTGGCTATTTGGGGTCTTTTGTGGTTCCAAACAAATCTGATGACTTTTTGTTCTATTTCTTTAAAAAATGCCATTGGGATTTTGATGGGGATTGCATTGAATCTGTATATTGATTTGGGTAATATGGCCATTTTAACTATGTTGACTCTTCCAATCCATGAACATGCAATGTCTTTCCATTTCTTTTCGTCTTCTTCAATTTCTTTTAAAAATGTCTTGCAGTTTTCAGCATATAGGTCTTTCACATCTTTGGTTAAGTGTATTCCTAGGTATTTTATTCTTTTTGCTGCAATTGCAAAAGGAATTTTTTTTTCTTTTTTCTGAGATTTCATTGTTAATCTATAGGAATGCAATGGACTTTTGTAATTTGATTTTGTAGCCAGCAACTTTACTGTATTCGTTGATTGTTTCTAATAGCTTTTTGGTGGAGGCTTTAGGGTTTTCTATAGATAGCATCATGTCATCTGCAAAGAGTGACAATTTAAATTCTTCATTCCCAATTTGGATGCCTTTTATTTCTTTCTCTTGCCTGATTGCTCTGGCGAGGACTTCCAACACTTATGTTGAAAAGCAGAGGTGATAGGGGACAGCCCTGTCGTGTTCCTGAACGTAGAGCAAAGGGCTTCGGTTTTTCACCGTTAATTATGAGATTAGCTGAGGGTTTATCATATATGGCCTTTATTATATTAAGGTTTTTTCCTTTGATACCTATTTTATTAAGTGTTTTAATCATAAATGTATGTTGTATCTTGTCAAATGCTTTTTCTGCATCAATTGATATAATCATATGATTTTTGTCCTTTATTTTGTTTATGTGATGTATCACATTGATGGATTTGCGGATGTTGAACCATCCTTGTACCCCTGGGATAAATCCCACTTGGTCATAATGAATAATCTTTTTAATGCATTGTTGCATTCGATTTGCTAGAATTTTGTTTAGGATTTTTGCATCTGTATTCATAAGAGATATTGGTCTGTAGTTTTCTTTTTTTGTGTTGTCCTTACCAGGTTTTGGTATCAGGGTAATGTTGGCCCCATCAAATGAGTTAGGGAGTACTGTCTCTTCTTCAATTTTTGGAAGAGTTTGAGCAGGATTGGTATTAGATCTTCTTTGAAGGTTTGGTAGAATTCACTAGTGAAGCCATCTGGTCCCGGACTTTTGCTTTTGGGACGATTTTGGATGACTGATTCAATTTCTTTACTGGTGATCTGTCTGTTTAGATTTTCCAGTTCTTCATGGTTCAGCGTAGGAAGGCTGTATGTTTCTAAGAAGCTGTCCATTTCTTCTAGGTTATTGAATTTTGTGGCATATAATCCTTCATAGTATTCTTGGATGGTCCTTTGTATTTCTGTGGCATCCATGATACCTTTCCCTTTTTCATTTCTGATTTTATTTATTAGTGTCTTCTCTCTTTTTATCTTAGTGAGCCTAGCCAAGGGTTTGTCAATTTTGTTAATCTTTTCAAAGAACCAGCTCTTTGTCACATTATTTTTTTCTATTGTCTTTTTGTTCTCTATTTCATTTAGTTCTGCTCTGATTGTTATTATTTCCTTTCTTCTGCTGACCTTGGGTTTCATTTGTTCTTCTTTTTCTAGTTCTTTAAGGTATAATGTGAGGTTACTTATTTGGGATTTTTCTTGTTTCTTGAGATAGGCCTGTAATGATATAAATTTCCCTCTTAAAACTGCTTTTGCTGCATCCCAAAAATTTTGGTAGGATGTATTTTCATTCTCATTTGTTTCTATGTATCTTTTGATCTCTTCTCTAATTTCTTCTTTGACCCAGTTGTTCCTTAAAAGTATGTTGTTTAATCTCCATGTATTTGTGTTTTTTCCTGCTTTCTTTTTACAGTTGATATCCAATTTCAAAGGCTTGTGATCAGAGAATATGCTTGGTATGATTTCAGTCTTCTTAAATTTGCTGAGTTTAGTTTTATGTCCCAATATATGGTCTATCCTTGAGAATGTTCCATGTATACTAGAAATAAATGTATAGTCTGATATTTTAGGATGAAGTGCTCTATAAATGTCAATTATGTCCATTTCATCTAATGTGTCATTTAGGGCTGCTATTTCATTATTTATTTTCTTTATGGATGATCTATCCATAGCTGTCAATGATGTATTTAGGTCCTCTAGTATAATTGTGTTTTGGTCAATTTCTCCCTTTAGTTCTGTTAGTAGTTGCTTGGTATATTTCGGTGCTCCCTGATTGGGGGCATAAATAATGATGACTGTTTTGTCTTCTTGTTGTATAGTCCCTTTTACCATTATGAAATGTCCATCTTTGTCTCTTTTTACCTTTTTCACACTGAAGTCTGTTTCATCTGATATTAGTATAGCTACACCTGATTTTCTATGGACACCATTTGCTTGAAGTGTCAATTTCCACCCTTTCACTTTGAGTCTATGTTTGTCCTTGTAACTGAGATGCGTCTCTTCGAGATAACATACGGTTGGGTTTAGTTTTTTGATCCAATCTGCTACTCCGTACCTTTTTATTGGTGAGTTCAGTCCATTTACATTTAGGGTGATTATGGATATGTGAGGATTTCCTATCATTCTATCTTTAGTTTTCTGGTAAGACTGTGTCTCCATTGTTTCTTTGCCTTTTTGTTGTTGTCTATTATTTCTGTGTGGTGGTTTTCTATGATGTTTCCCTTTCTTCTTTTATTACAGTATATATTTCAGTTCTTGATTTTTTTTGAGTGGTTACCATTAAGTTTATGTAAAAGAAAGTTTGATATTTAGAGTATTCCATTTTCTTCAGCATGCCTACTTTCTCCATTCCCATATTCTGGTTCAGGCCTTTACTCTCCGCCTTTTTATGTTTTGGTTGCCACAAATTGTCCCTGTTGATGGTGGTCGAATAGCCTCCTTTAGTATTTCTTGTAGTGCAGGTTGTGCATTGGAAAATTCCCTCAGCTTCTGTATGTCTGGAAATGTCTTTATTCCTCCCTCATATCTAAAGGATATTATTCTTGGCTCATAATTTCTCTCTTTCAATAGTTTGAATATTTTGTTCCATTCCCTCCTGGCTCGTAGAGTTTCTGCTGAGAAATCTGATGACAATCTAATGGGCTTTCCTTTGTAGGTTACCGTCTTCTTTTCCCTGGCTGCTTTGAGGATTCTTTCTTTGTCATTGATTTTTGACAGCTTCAATACAGTGTGCCTTGGAGAAGGCCTGTTGGGGTTGAGGTAATTAGGTGTTCTATTTGCTTCTTGCATTCGAGGATCCATGTCTTTCCACAAGTTTGGGAAGTTCTTATCGACTATTTGTTTGAATATACTCTCTGTTCCCTTCTCTCTTTCTTCTCCTTCTGGTATGCCTATTATTCTTATATTGCTCTTTCTGATGGAATCAGAAAGTTCTTGTAAAGTTCTTTCACTTCTTTTAAGTTTCAAGTCTCTTTCTTCTTCCATCCATGTCATTTACAGGTTTCTATCTTCGATGTCACTGATTCTTTCCTCCATCTGGTCAACTCTACTACCTAAGCTGAGTATTTCATTCTTAATTTCTTCTGTTGAGTTCTTAATCTCCAGAAATTCTATTTGGTTCTTTTTTAAAATTTCAATCTCTTTGGTAAAATGTTCGTGTTGTTCTTTGATTGTGTTTCTGAGTTCATTAAACTGCCTTTCTGTGTTTTCCTGCCTCTCGTTGAGTTTTTTCAGAACTGCAATCTTGAATTCTCTGTCATTTAAGTCATATATTTCCATATCTTTAAGTTCCTTTTCTGGAGACTTTTCACTTTCTTTCTGAGCTGTCTTGTTGCCTTGGTTATTCATGGCAATTAATGATTTATTATTTCTCTTCCTAGACATCTACAGGAGTGGCTTCTGCAACAGGTTGATAGGAAGAGGTCTTTCTTTTGTTTTCCAGTACATGTTTGTAGAATGTTTTATTTTCTCTCCAACTGCAGCTTTTTTTCTCTCTCACATTGTAGTGTTATGTTTTCTCTGCACTATTCTGGCTTCTCACACAATGGGGGATTCCATGGAAGGTGGGCTTCTCCTCTGTTAACAGTTCACCTGTGTCATAGTGCACTGCATCCCTGTGGGGATATGGAGAGCTTCTGAAGTTCCAAAGCTCTTCCTGCACCAGATTTCAGAACCCGTGTGTTTCAGCAGTTCTATTTACTCCTGCAGGGATCCACCCAGATAGGTGGGAACAGGAATGAGGTGATTTGTGAGAACTGGCCCAGAGCAATGCTGGCGACCACCACCACAGCCAGTCCTGCTTCCACAGCTCCCTCCTGTCTGCCGGAACTAGTTGGGCTTCGAATTTGTGTCTGCGGTCCACAGTTCTCAGAACAGCAAATATTCTGTTCTTTTGATCTGACACTGCTACTGTTCCGCTTCTAGCACTGGGCAGGTAGAGCAGGGCAAGCTCTAGGAGGGTTGGAAGGGGGCGGCTAGTCTCAGTGCCTAAGGCTTCTATTCTCTGCGGCAGTGAGGGCTTAAACCGCTGTTTTCAGCCTTCTTCCCTCAGTCTTTGCTTTTGGTGCTTTCCATTGTATTTTGCACTTCATTCATTGAATTCTTCAGCTCCAAAATTTCTGCTTGGTTGTTTTTATCATTTCTATCTTTTTGTTAAATTTCTCATTGTCTTCCCGTTTTCCTGAATTTGTTGAATTGTCTGTGTTGTCTTGTAGCTCACTGGGTTTCTCAAAAGAGGTATTTTGAAATCTTTCTTGGATAAATCACAGAACTCTATGTCTTTCGGTTCTATTACAGGAATATTATTGTGATCTTTTGGTGGTGTCATGTTTTCTTGATTCTTGATGCTCCTTGGAGTTTTGTTTGCTGTTTTTGCATTTCAAGTAGCAATTTCCTTCTCCAATTTTTACCAGTTGCTTTCAGGGTGGAGATCATTTTCATTGGTCTTGCTTATATTTGGGGTTTTTTCCTACCTTGTGTGGACATTTGCTCCATGCTTCTTGCTCCTATTCATGGAAGAATTCTTTTGCTTGTAATGAGGGCCTTTAAAATCTATTGCCTTAGCAACTTTCAAATATGCAATGCAGTATTATTAACTATAGTCATCATACTGTACATTATATTCCCCATGACTTATTTATTTTATAGATAGAAGATTGTAGTGCTGTTTAGTCTAGAAGCAGCTAAAATTTTAAACCTCCTCAGTTTCTGTTCTCTGGCACTCTTCTTTGAATCACTATTCTCTTAATCAGCCAGATTTTAAATCTAAATGACATTTCTCTATCATTCTTTGGTGTTCACACCTCAAACACTCACAGTTGTTAATTGAACTTCCCTAATTCTCTCAAAACCAGTTTGCCCTCCTCTTCTCAAGTTCTCTACCTCCTTCTTCAATCTAGTTTACACTTGGCAGATTAATCTTCTTTAAGTTAAGCACAGCTGTAAACATTCAGTTGCTGTTAAAAATGTAAACTGGTTCTATGGTATACTACTCATAGAATAGTGTTTAGGCCCCAAGTCTGTTATTCTTCAGTGGTCTAGCTTAAAAAAAAAGAAAGAAAGAAAGAAAGAAAGAAAGAAAGAAAGAAAGAAAGAAAGAAAGAAAGAAAGAAAGAAAGAAAGAAAGAAAGAAAGAAAAAGGAAGAAAGAAAAATCGTGTGCTATTTTCCATAATTGTTCTGTAACATGCAACCATGTGATGTTCCACATACATATCTCATACTTCCTATCTCTGTATATTGTAAGATGTTATTCACTCTGCCTAGAATTCCCTATGCCCGACAACTCCTCCATCCAAGCAGGTCTAGATTTTACTCATTCTTCAAGGGATTAGCTCAAATTCCAGATTTATTGTGAAATATTTTCTAGTCTTCCAGCTGGAAGTAATTGGTCTTTTTTATAAAATCTTAGGTTATTCTTTCTTTATTTTATCCATAGCATTGGCACTTTGGCTTTGTACTGTTGTAATAATTTAAATACATTTTAATATTTATAAAACAGTTGCATGTACCAGGCACAAAGGTAGATACCATGGTTACAAAATTATATTAAACAAGGTTCAAATCCTGAAGCAACCTCCATTCTAATATGCTTATGGGCATTTCTCATCTTTCCTACCACATTAAAAAAAAGAAAACAGAACACAGTTACCTCCCAAAAGATTTTAAAAAGAAAAATTATCTTATAGAAAATATACAAGTTATGCACCATTTAATGACAAGGATATGTTCTGAGAAATACATCATCAGGTGATTTCAGCATTGTGCAAACATCATAGAGTGTACTTACACAAGCCTAGATGGTATAGCCTATTACACCCCTGGACTACTTGTGGTGTGGCCTGTTGCTTCTAGGCTACAAGTCTGTTACTATATAAAACAACACAAGGTTATATCAAGCACAAGAGGAAATGATACAATAAAGAGAAGCTGTAAACATGAGATGTATAAGGCTGCTGCCAGCATAAAACAACATACTGTTTTACAGCAAACTTTTTATAAGTGAAAAGAATACACTCTAAAATAACAATAAAAAGTATAGTATAGTAAGTACATAAACTAGCAACATATTCACTTATTGTCATTTTCAAGTAATATATACTGTACATAATTGTATGTGCTATATTTTTATATGATTGGCAGCACAGTAGATTTGCTTACATCAATATTACCACAAACATGGGAGTAGTGTGCTGCTTATGACATTTGAATGACTATGGTGTCACTTGGCAATAGAAGCTTTTCAGCTTCATTTAAATCTTATGGGACCACTGTCATATATTCAGTCTGTTGGTGACCAAGACATCATGATGCATTGCATAACTCAAATAATAACAAGAACATCATGATCGGGAGAAACCAAAAACTATTCTTATGTTCAAGCTATTACCAAGACCAATACATTTGCAGAACATTCTTTTGCTTTATATGTCCCAATCTGTACTAAATTTCACCAGTTCAACTTCATTCTAACTTTTCTTTCCTCTCTTTCCTCCTCTTCCCCAGTGACTAAAGCAATTTTTTAAATACGTGAAATGAAAAGGAAAATTTTCTTACAAATAATGGCTTTTAAAGTGTCCATGTAAATTGGGATATACTCCTAAATACAGACTCAGTAATAAGTCTTTTGTAAAACATTGATCACAAATGACTTGTCTAATGAGACACACGAGATTGATGTCAGTACTCTCTACAACAGTGGTTGTCAAAGGTTAGCATGTCTCAGAAGCATCTGAAGACTGTTACAACACAGATCAATGGAGCCCCACTCACGGAATTTCTGATTTAACGTCTGGGATGAGACCCTAGAATCTGCATTTTGATCAAGTTCTCAGGTGGTACTGATGCTGTTTTTCCGAGGACCACACTTGGAGAACCACTCCTCTACAGAATTATTCTGCTCCGTGCATATTTTTAGAGTTTCTCTAAGAGCATCCAATTAGTTACATTTTTCATTTTGTATGGGTTTTTAAAGAAGAGTAAACAGCCCTATATCATGATTCTATAGTGGCTACACTGATTAGCAGTCTTAGGTCTCTACACCATTTGTTACTACGAAAAATGATCACATTAATAAACAATATTTTTGAAGGCTTCTTTTATCAAACCATTATGTGGTAGATAATCTTATTATAATATAATAAAATCTACCAATATGTAATATTATCTTCATTTCACAGATATAAAAACAAAGTGATTTAGCCCCAAGGAGTCTACATTCACACAGAGTTCTGCCTGACATCAAGTTATGAGGTTTTACTCCCTCCCTACTATTTCCTTTGAAATAATACATTTGTAGAGACCAGAGATGCATTATTCTGGTTTCTGTCACACAATTTAATTGAACAGAGATAATCAAATATTAATTTCCTGAAGATAATCTTTACTGCAATTTCTCTGAGACAAAATCATTATGCCATCATGTCTCCTTTCTTTAACAAATAGTCTACCTCCTTTTCTGTTAATGTTCTATTTCATCATTAATAGGTAGTGAGCTATGGGCAGGGGCATGCATTAGTCATTTTCATACTCTCAGAAGTGAGAACATTTTCTGCCACACCGTAGACATCCAAGAATCATTGATTGGACTGAACTAAATTTGAGTTATCTTACCATTTATTTTCTAAATGATAAGTCTTATCACATAATATCAGCAATGACTAGGTTTAAACACTCTTAGTAAAATTCAAGCCATTTTCTGGAAAAGGCTTAAAAAAATATACCATTTTATAAGGAATGTTTTTAATTAATCACTTCTTGGATTCCAGTCAATCCCAAGAATACCATTTTCTGGAGTAATATAACAAAATAAATTTAAAAAAACGAGATATGAATGTAATATACTAGAACTTTAATTTTCTTTCAACAGTGCTTGCTTTATGTCCTGACTCTGAGTGAAATTTATTATTAAGCATTATATAAAGAAAAAAGTACTTTTTCTGTAAATGTGTGATTTCCCCACTTATCTAAAGAGCAGTCACCATTTTATTCTTTCTAAGAGGCAAAAATATCTATACTACTCATACATTACACTGATAATATTTCCATTACTGAGAAATAGAAAATTCTCTTTATGTCTCTCTTTGCAAAGTGCTGCCCAGAGAAAGTAGTAAATTTACCATTGGAAGTTACTAGGAAAACAAAATTGAAATCTTGATTAAAACACAGATATTGAAAAATCTATGGCAAATTGCACACACACACACAAATTTCAGGAGCACAGCTGCCAAAGGAATTCAATTAAAAAACTAGTGTTTACAGGAGACCAGAAGTGTGAGATCACAGGAAGCAAGAAAGCATATAATTAGATATTTAATCTGTGACATATTAAAGTCAAGATGATGTAAACTAAGTTATGGAACAGTTTGAAAGACCTACCATGAAACCAACAAAAGGATCACACAGCCAAAGAACCCAAAGCAGCAAATAAACTAAGATATATTCTTGAAGCAGAATGACATCTCCACAGCAGAGCATCTGGGGGTAGTCACCATGGCAAGAAAAACCACATCTGAATGCAAATAACCTTTACCAATATATAAATATATAAATACTCTATACATACATATATATGTATGTATATGTGTCTGTGTGTGTGTACATATATGTATGTTATGGAAGATTATTTTCCTTTTTCTTTTCACCTCTGACTTTAACATACCCAGAAGCCTGAAAAATTATTAATCGACCAAACAAAAGCTACCCTGTGCTTGGAACCTGAAGATTTCTGCAGTCATATAGCCAAGCATAACATCAAACTTAAGGCTGAAAGAGAAACACAAAAATCAATAACCTGAACAGACACTAATCAAAGTGCAGAAAAAATTGTGTTCTGTGTCTCTATAAGACTCAGTTGAATGACAGACCCAAGTTAAAGCCAATATTTCCACAGATTCTTTGCCCAAAACATGTAATTCCAGGATGAATATAATAAACATGCTAAGAGAATTCAGCTTTCAACAAATCATTAAGTAGAATGTAGTCACTAAGTTTTATAGCACTACTGGGGTTTTATAAGTGCTTTGCCTCGCCTGATTTTTATCCAGAACCTAGTACAAGACATATAACTGTTCCCAGAGTTTAGGTACAAATTGAGTGTTTATCAAAGTATTGGCTATTAAAGCACATATCCAAAGTCAAGATTTCATTTACATGTAAAGTGAGTTCAAAGGATGGATGAAGAAGGAAGGAAATAATTCTGCCTCTTCATGTCTAAATGTAACTGATACAACATAAAGTGATATTTCAAATTATGCATTAATCAAATTTTAAATAAGTGTTATAAAAAAGAAATAAGGGATTTGGAATGGATCAGATTTGACTGTATTACAATTTTTGCTCTCAGTTATTAGTTCTGTGACCTCAGGCAAATTTCTTACCCCTTCTGAGCTGCACCTTCCTCACCTCTAAATAGGATGATGATATGAAATAAGACATAAGAGGTATGAGATTACAAATATAAAGTGTCTAATTCAATATCATATACCAAAAGCCCAATAAATTGCACCCAGAGTGGGACTGACAAGGAAGCTAATAAAATACATGTTTCTGGTCACTTCATTTGTTTGGGACCCCTTCTAATATTCTGGGACAAGCCCTAGCAATATGTGATTTTTGTGGTGCGTGTCAACTTAAATTTAAAATTTTGTTTTGATATCTTACTAAAATTAATTTTACTTTAATACCTAGTTTTGTCTTTGTAATCTTGTATATATCCTTTTTCTTAGAGAGCTTCCTAAACTGAAATATCCACCATGAATCATGGTTTGCATTTTGAGGACACTGACTCAATGCCAATGAGAAATTAGAAGCCAGGTATTCTTTCAAGTTTATTGTTTCTAAATAGGCAGTTGTTTTATTAAGTCGGGTGTAGTTTTGAAAATGTTTTACATACTGTCAAAACCTTAGTGGATTGGGTGAAGAAAGACGCCCATGTTGTTTTAACCTTACGAGTTGGAGAACAGACCCAGCATTGGGACGGAAGGAAGAGGCTGAGGTTAAATGATATTGGATCCAACCACAAATTGTCAAGCCAGGTAGGATGTTTACAGAGGCCATCTGCCCAGAGCCATAACTTCTAAATCAAAACTTCATGAGTAAGCACAAGAGTTCAATTACCTGTATTCAATTTACTCAAATACACAAGAGGTAGGTGAGAGAGAGAACATGTGTGTGGGAGAGAGAATTAAACAATGTGGGGAAAGCTGACTCACTTCCGCTGGATGAGCCGATGCCTCTGAATGGCAGAGGAGTGAATCTGCCCTCATTTGATGTCCAAGCCCATGAGCTTCTCATATTGAGAGCATCTTGCAACCTAAGGGTTTTAAGATACAAAGCGAATATGCCTGTGTGCTGTACTGTGTGCTTGGTCTAAGGCATTTCATAAGTGATTTTTCGTTATTAACAATTTTGCTTTGCACCCTGGTTTAAGAAGTGATTCTACTATACTACCTCATGATAGGATCACTTCCAATTAAGAGCCTACAACAGAAATAGGAGGAAATCAAGGATATGTAGCAAGTACAAATTATCAGGTCTTGACATTCAGATATGCAAAATTAATATGCATCCATAGTGCTCTGTAAATCAACACAAACCCGCATCCTACCTGATTTTAGTTCATTGTAATTACAATTAGTCATTTCCGATTTAAGCTAGTTATCCAAGAGATCCCATTCCCTTTACTCCTATCCCAGGTTCCTGGGTTCTTACCTAAATTTGTGGGGATTAATCAGTGGTGGTGGTGGCGGCAACCACAGTAGATTGGTTATTGGTCTGAATCTGGTGACCTGCTGACATCTTCACTCTCCCCAGTCCCCAGCATTTTATCTTCGAGTGCTGGCCTTCACTGACATCCACTATCCGATTGGTCAGGGTCATCACTGCACAAAGTTTATGTTCCCATCTCCATGCAGAGAGGGCCTTTCCAATTTACTATCCCTCCTCATCCACTTCTGTTCCACTCTTGGGGCCATGGAATATCTCTATACTTTCCTCAAACCTTTTTGGGGCAATAGGGAAATGTCCGCAGAACTGTCCAGGTCTGATGTGCCTACTCACATCAGACCACCACCGCCATTCCACTGTTACGGAACCAAGCTAATGTGGTATAGGGGCATTCTCAAATTTTGCCAGCTTCTTTTAGAAGCAAGCATAGAGCCCTCTTCTCTCTGAATGACACACTTAAAGGAGAGGTGTAAGAGGTTCTGTCATCTGCCTCCATTTGGAACTAACCAGAGAGAGAGAACGTAGCACAACCCACTCGTATCTCAGTTACTTGCACCCAAGATTCACTCTGATGTACTTTTTTTCCTGACTATTATCTCCCTAAGCCCAACTTGAAGAATCTTTGTCAAGATTCCAAAAAAAAAGTACCATGTTGAGGGGTATGAACTTTACATTCTGAATTCTTCAGTTTCTGCTTCTGAAAAATATAAAAACCCAGCTCCTGCAATTCAATATTATTACCTTTGTCTTAAAGCTCAAAAATCTATTTCAAAATGCATAAGCTAGACATTTATTCCTTTTCATGATAACATCTGCGTTTCTGTGATAACATCTTTACCATGAGGATAGTAAGCCCAACATGACTCAGCTGCTAGGATACGAGAAAATATGTAATAGAGTTCTGAGTGAGGAAACGTACCAGCTAATGTGACATGACACAATATCATCTCAACAGTTTATCAAGCTATTTGAAAGAGAATGTCTTTTCAGATACATGCTGAGGGGCAACTCTGCCTAATGGGGAAAAAGTAAATTATTACAAATTTTTTAATTGGGCTTCTCCAAAAACCCTTGTGGAACTAAAGTAGGCCTTAAAACTATGGTGGTAACAGATCTGATGAGGCAGAGAAAACTGTGAGTGAGACAGTAGATTCTTAAATAGATTCTTAAGCTTGTTCAGGTGTCAAAGCAACTGGAAGTTATGAAATTCTTACATAGTGATATAACTTTTTATTTGATGGAATTCAACTATTAAAAACTCCTATTTTGAACACATCTGTATAAACTAGAATCATGTTTATGAGAAAGATCTCTTTCCCTTTCTCTTTCTTTGTCCTCCCACCTCTTTCCTTTCTCTCTCCATAAATAGTCATGGAGTCATGGATACACAAATCCATGGAAAGCAAATGACCAAAATAGGTATGATCAATTTTATCCCATTCACATTCATTTGTGATTTCTTCATTCATTGTCTCTGATTTGCAGTACTGTACTCTAACAGTAGCAAACACCAAAGATTTAAAAAAAAAAGAAAAAGGAAGTAACTTGAACTTGGGAAAATAGTGTCTGTGGATTTTTTTCCCCCTAGAATCTGGAAAAAGCTGCTGTTAATTGTTTCTTGTTTTATTGCTTTTCTATTGAAATCTATTCTGCTCAAGAAACGTCTTTCATGGGATCACAGTTTGAGAACTACCATGGAAACATCTGATATAACTATATTAACTTACTCTTGTTCCATCCTTTCAAAGATTTGGAAGCAACTCTTTCCTATGACCAGTCTCTTCTCTATATTGGCTACAGACAGCCTAAAGCAAAGAAAGAGATTTTGGGACCCTAATGTAGTTCACATTTTATTATAAGCTCAACTCTAATCTAGCCTTTTGCAGATACAGGGCCACAGAGCAACAATTTTTTTTTTGCATGTTTATTTTTACTTGCATTCATTTTAAGTGAAAGGCAGCCAACAACTAGAAGGAAATAGGATTTAGAAAGGATTTTCATCATGAGAGAATGTCTCCCAGCAGCTCTTGGTACAGGCAATATTATATTTCCTGCCAAAACTCACTCAAAAAGTATTTCAGTAGTTCTTATTACTTGAGAGCATTTGGAAAGAGTCACACAAGAGAACTGTACTTCCTGCAACTCCCCTTTTGTATCGATCTGAGCAATAGCAGCTAGAAGCAGCAGTAGAATTAGAATTGATAGAATCCATGGAGTTCAGACAGAAAGCGTCAGTCCTTTACAAGCTGAGCTTTGAACAATTGCAGGCAAACATTTGCTGGTTTCAAAGAGCCTCGGATGTAAGATACAGAAGCAAACCACATGCCTTGGAGGCAGAAACAGAACTAAGAAAAAAGATTTAGAACAGACCAAGACTCTGACAGATACTTGTACATTGTTCTAAGCGTGCCCAGCTAGGGGCTTCACCAGGAGCATGAAAGGGTTGATAAACAGTTCAGATAAAGAGCCAGTTCAGATCATGGGGTAGCAGTTGCTAGGGTTCTGTTTCATGGATTTCATGCTGTATAAGCTCCACATTTTAACTCAATGTCTGTCCACAGGTAGAAGAGCCATAAGAAGTAGCACTTGTGCCATGGATTTGCGATCCAAAGCTTAGAGATATGCTGCAAGCAATGACTGTCTTTAAGCTTCTGTTCACTGTTAATTGAATATTTTAAAGAGTGGGGTTTGTTTCAAATATTTTTTCTTTTGCTGATCTTATAAAATATCAAGTATAAGAACCTGTTAAACATTGTTAAGGAACGGAATGTAAATGAGAAGGCCCCACATGAAACTACAGTTAACGGATCACTGACAGACTTACAGAAATGACACCATAATGGGAGCAATCCTATTAGAATAAGTTAACAAGTGGTGAATTTAAATTGTGTTTGAACAGAACCTAAATGTATAAAAGCCAACAACTAACCCCCCAAAACACATGTAATTGCATCTTTGAATCTAAGACATACATTTGCTATTTTTGGAAATCAGTAATGTTATAACATTTATGTGGTGATGTGTTTTTTTTTTCCCATCACCACATAAATGTTATCAGATAGATCAATTGTATCAAACATGGTGCTATCTTAAAATTAGGGGAATATGCCAGTAGTTTGATAATATCAAAACTATAGCCCTAAATTTCTCTCAGGATCACTTTCCCTCAGTTTTATTGAGACATAATTAACATACAGCACTGTGTCAGTTCAAGGTGTAGAGTATAATGATTTGACTTACATATATTGTAAAAAGATTACCATAATAAGGTTAGTTAACATCCATCACATCATATAGGTACAAAAAGAAAGACATTTTTTTCTTGTAATGAGAAAAACTAGGATTTACTCTCTTAACTTTCAAACATACCGTAAAGCAGTGTTAACTATAGTCATTATGTTGTACGTTACATTGCTAGTACTAATTTATCTTATAATTGGAAGATAGTACCTTTTGACCACTTTCATCCAATTCCCCCCTCCCTACCCCAGCATTAAAAACCACAAATTTGGTCTTTTTCTGACATTTATTTATTCATTTATTATTTCATTTATAATTGAGATCACATAGTATTTGTCTTTCTTTGTGTGACTTATTTCATTTAGCATAATTCCCTCGATGTCCACCCATGTTGTTACAAATGGCAAGATTTCCTGCTTTTTATGGCTGAATAATATTCCATTATGTATGTATATGCATAAATGAATGTTTGTGTATATATATATTTCTGTGTGTGTGTGTGTGTGTGTGTATCCCAACTTCTTTATCCATTCATGTATTAATGAACATTTACATTGTTCCCACCTCTTGCCTATTGTAAATAATGCTGCTGGGAACATCGGGGTGTAGATTTCTCTTCAACATAGTGTTATTTCTTTTGGATAAATACTCAGACATGGAATTGCTGGATCACATGGTTGTTTTATTTTTAATTTTTTAAGGAAACCTCCACACAGTTTTCCATAGGGGCTGTATCAATTTACTATCCCACCAACAGCACACAAGGGTTTCCTTTTCTCTACATTTTTCCACCATTTGTTATCCCTTCTTTTTGATAGTAGCCATTCTAACAGGTGCAAGGTAATAGATATCTCATTGCGATTTTGATTTTCATTTTCCTCTAGTGATGTTGAGCACTTTTTCATGTACCGATTGGTCATTCAGTTATTTTCTTTGGAAAAATATTCTAAGTGTTGCATTCAAGGACTTTGCCCATTTTTTTAATTGGGTTGTTTTTCTCTATTGAGTTGTATGAATAATTTATGTTTTGTTTATTATCCCCTTATATGTATGGTTTGCAAATATATTTTCCCATTCAGAAGGCTGCCTTTGCATTTTGTTGATTATTTATTTTGTTGTGCAGAAACGTTTTAGTTTGATATAGCCCCACTTATTTATTTTTCATTTTGTTGCTTGTGCTTTAGATGTCACATCCAAAAAAATCATTGCAAAGACCCATGTCAAAGAGCTTTTCTCATATGTTTTTTTCAAGGATTTCTATGGGTTTTAGTTTCACATTTAAGTCATTAATCCATTCCCAGTTCATTTTTTAGTGAGTGGTATAAGACAGAGGTCTAATTTCATTCTTTTAAATTTGAATATCCAGTTTTCCCAGTACCGTTTATTGAAGAGACTTTCTTTTCTCCACTGAGTACTCTAGGCTTCCCTGTCAAATATTAATTGCCTGTATATAAATGGGTTTATTTCTTGGCTCTCGGTTCTGTTCCATTAGGCAATGTGACTGTTTTTATGCCAGTACCATACAGTTTTTATTAGTATAACTTTATAATATAGCTTGAAATCAGGAAGTGTGATACCTCATGCTTGTTCTTTCTCAAGATTGCTTTGCCTATTATGGATATTTTGTAGTTTCATATTTTTCAGGATTGTTTTATCTACTATAAAAAATGCCATTAGAATTTTGATAGGATTGTGTTGTATATATAGATGGCTTTGGGTAATATGGACATTTTAATGATATTAATTCTTCCAATCTATGAACAAAGATACCTTTTCATTTATTTGTGTCTTCTTCAATATTTTTTGTCAATGTCTTAATAGTTTTCAATATATAGATCTTTTACCTCCTTGGTTAAGTTATTCCTAAGTATTTTTATTATTATTATTATTATTATTATTATTGATATTGTGAATGGGATCATTTTCTTTTTTTCTTTTTTCAGACAATTTGTGTTAGTGTATAGAAACACTACTGATTTTTTGTTGCTGTTGTTAAGTTTGTATACTGCAATGTTACTGAATTTGTTTATTACACCAGCAGTGTTTGGAGGAAGTCTTTAGGATTTTCTGTACATAAAATCATGTCTGCAAATAGAGACCATTTTACTTCTTTCTTTCCAATACTGATATCTTTTCTTTTTCTTGCCTGATTGTTCTAGTTAGGATTTTCAGTACTATGCTGAATAACAGTGAGGAGAATGGGCACTCTTGTTTTGTTCCTGATCTTGGATGAAAAGCTTTTAACTTTTCACCATTGTGAATGATGTTAACTATGGGCTTGTCATATATAGTCTTTATTATGTTGACTTATGTTCATTCTATAGCTAATTTGTATAGAAATTTGATCATGAACAGATGTTGAAATTTGTCAAATGCTTTTTCTTTATCTATTGAGATCATACGGTTTTTTTCTTTCATTCTATTAATATGATATATTACACAAATTGATCTGCATATGTTGAACCATCCTTGCATCCCCAGGTAAACCTCACTTGATCATAGTGAATGAACTTTTAAATATGCTGCTGAATTTGTTTTGCTAGTATTTTATTGAGAATTTTTGCATCTGTATTCATCATGGATATAACCCTATAGCTTTAGTTTCTTGTAGTATCCTTTTATGGCTTTAGTTTCAGGGTAATGCTGACCTTGTAAAATGAATTTTAGAGTGCTTTCTCCTCTTTAATTATTTAGAAGAATTGGCACTAATTTTTTTAAATGTTTGGTAAAATTCACCAATGAAGCCATTTGGTTCTGGACTTTTCATCATTGGGAGATTTTTGATTACTGATTCAGTCACCTTACAAATAATTTTTCTGTTCAGATTTTCTATTTTCTCCTGATTCAGTCTTTATACAACAAGACTGTATGTTGTATGTTTCTAAGAATTTTAAAATTTCTTCTAGGTTTTCCAGTTTGTTGACATATAGTTGTTCCTAGTAGCTTTGTGTTATCCTTTGTATTTCTGTGATATCAATCGTAATGTCTCCTCTTTCATTCGCAATTTTGTTCATTTGGATCCTTTTTTCTTTTTTTAATCTAGCTAAAGGTTTATCAATTTTGTTAATCTTTTCAAAGAACCAACTCTTATTTTTGTTAATCTTTTCTATTGTTTTATTCTCCATTTCCTTTATTTCTGTTCTAATCTTTGTTATTTCCTTTCTCCCGCTAAAACTGGATTCAGTTTCTTCTTTTTCTAGTTCCTTGAGATGTAGAGTGAGGCTGTTTAATTGAGATCTTTTTTGTTTCTTAATATAGTCATTTATTGCTATGAACTTTCCTCTTACAACTGCTTTTGCTGTACCCCATAAGTTTTTGCATGTTTTGTTCCCATTTTTGTTTCAAGATACTTTTGTTTTCCTTTTAATTTCTTCTTTGGTCTATTAATTGTTCAGGAGACTGTTGTTTAATTTCCATGTATTCATAAGTTTTCCAGTTTTCCTCCTGATATTGATTTCTAGTTTTAAATAATTGTGTTCAGAGAAGATACTTGGTATCATTTCTGTCTTCTTGAATTTGCTAAGACTTGTTTTGTGGCCTAACATATGGTCTACCCTAGAAAATGTCCCATGTACATTTTAGAAGAATGTTTATTCTGCTATTGTCAGAAAGAATGCTCTAAATATGTCTATTAAGTCCATTTGGTCTACATTATTGTTCAAATCTGATGTTTCCTTATTGATTATCTGTCTAGAAATGTATCCATTGTTGAGAATGAGATATTAAAGTCCTCAATTATTATTGCAGTGCTGTTTATTTCTTCTTTTAGATCTGTTAGTTTTTGCTTTACATACATAAGTGCTCTTATGTTGGGTGCATAAATGTTTACAATTGTTATACCGGTATCTTCTTGATAGGTCTGTTTATCATTATATGACGACCTTCTTTATCTCTTTTTACCATTTTTTGTTTAAAGTATATTTTGTCTGATATAAGTAAAATTAGGCTACCCTGTTTTGTTGTTGTTGTTGCTGTTAGTATTTGCTTAAAATATCTTTTTGCATCTTTCCATTCTCATTCTATGTGCCTAAGTCTCTTATAGGCAGCATATTTTTGGGTCTTTTTTTTTTTTAATCCATTCAGCCAGTCTGTGTTTTGATTGGAAAATTTAATCCATGCAAGTTTAAAATAATTATTGATAGGTAAGGACTTACTATTGCCATTTTTAAATTATTTTCTGGCTATCTTATAGATCCTTTCTTTCTTATCTGGCCTTTTTTCTGTGTTTTGATGTGTTTTGGTACCACTTTGCTTTGACCTCTTTATCATATTCTTTCATGTAATTACTGTAGGATTTTCTTGTGGCTACCATGAGGCTTACATAAAATATCTTAAAATTATAACACCCTATTTTTTTTATTAGTTTCAGGTCTACAAACCATGTAATAGACATTTGTCAATTATATCCCTCACAGAGTGATAACCCCCTCCCCCATCTACTACCCCTCTGACATCGCACACAGCAATTACATTTCCACTGTCTCTATTTCTAATGTTGCACTCCAGTTCTTGTAATTGTATATATATATAAACTTGTAGTTGACGTTCATTATTGTTCAGCTTCAGCTTCAGGTGAACAGTGCAGTGATCACGCATGTACATCATCCCTGAGGTGTTCTCCCTAATGGGACAAGTGTCCATCAGATACACTACAAAATCTTTACAACATTATCGACTACATTCCCCAAATTGACTTTCCTATCCCCGTGGCCATCTTGTCGTTACTGATTGTGCTTTCTAATCCCCTCACCTTCCCCCGTGTCCTCACCCCACCTCCCATCTAGCAACCCTCAGTTTTTCCTCTATGTCTCTGAGATTGTTTCTGATTAGTTCATTCAGTTATTCTTTTATTTAGATTCCACATATAAATGAGATCATATGGTATTTGTCTTTCTCTATCTGACTTATTTCACTTAGCATACTGTTCTCTAGGTCCACCCATATTGTTGCAAATGGTAAGACTTCATTCGTCTTTATGGCTGCATAATACTCCAGTGTATATAAATGTACCACAGTTTCTTAAACCAGTCGTCTACTGGTGGGCATTTCAGTTGTTTCCATGTCTTGGCTATTGTGTATAGTGCTGCAATAAACATTGGGGTGCATAAATTTTTTTGAATTAGAATTTTGGATTTCTCCAGATAGATACCTAGGAGTGGAATTGCTGGGTCATAAGGTAGTTCCATTTTCAGTTTTTTGAGATACTTCCATACTGTTTTCCATAGTGGCTGCATCAATCTGCAGTCCCACCAACAGTGTACAAGAGTTCCCTTTCCTCCACATCCTCGCCAGCACTTGTTGTTTGTTGATTTATTGATGATAACCATTTTGATTAGAGTGAGGTGGTATCTCATTGTGGTTTTTATTTGCATTTCTCTAATGATTAGTGAGGTTGAGCATTTTTTCATATGTCTGTTTGCCATCTGTATGTCCTCTTTAGAAAAATGTCTCTTCATGTCCTCTGCCCATTTTTCAATTGGGTTGTTTGTTATTTTGGAATTGAGTTGGGTGAGTTTTTTATAAATTTTGGATATTAACCCCTTATCGGATATACAATTGGCAAATATGTTCTCCCATTCAGTAGAATCCCTTTTTGTTTTATTGATGGTTTCCTTTGCTGTGAAAAAACCTTTTAGTTTGATGTAATCCCACATGTTTACTTTTTCTCTTATTTCCCTTGCCCAAGGGGATATATCAGTAAAAATCTTACTCCGGGTAA
This sequence comes from Rhinolophus ferrumequinum, assembly GCF_004115265.2. NCBI lineage: Eukaryota > Metazoa > Chordata > Mammalia > Chiroptera > Rhinolophidae > Rhinolophus > Rhinolophus ferrumequinum. The sequence continues at coordinate 47,832,962 of NC_046297.1, read as the reverse complement.
TGTCTGTAAAGTTTCTTCCTGTATTTTCTTTTAGGAGTTTTATGGTTTCAGATCTTACATTTAAGTCTTTTATCCATTTTGAATTTATTCTTGTATATGGTGTAAGAAGGTGGTCCAGCTTCATTTTTTTTGCATGTGTCTCTCCAGGTTTCCCAGTACCATTTATTGAATAAACTGTATTTACCCCACCGTACATTCTTGCTTCCATTGTTGTAGATTAAATGACCATATAGGCATGGATTTATTTCTGGGATCTCTATTCTGTTCCATTGATCTATGTGTCTGTTTTTATGCCAGGACCATGCTGTTTTGATTACTGTAGACTTGTAGTACAATTTGATGTCAGGTATCATTATACCTCCCACTTTTTCTTATTTCTCAAGATTGCTGAGGCTATCCAGGTTCTTTTATGGTTCCATATAAATTTTTGGATTATATGTTCTATTTCTGATAGCACCCTATTTTAAATGGATAGTAACTTAACTTTGATGGCATTCTTAAACTTTACAATTTTAATTCTCATATTTTAATTATTAATGTTACAGTTTACAAATTTTTATCTCATGTATCCAATAACAGATTTTTGTAGTTGTGGTTATTTTTAATACATTTATTTTTTAACTTTTAAACTAGAGTTGTAAGTAAATTACACACCGTCCTTACCATTACAAACTCTTTTACTATATATTTACCATTACCAGTGAGTGTCACATTGCCTTCTTATGTTTCCATGATTGTTAGTTAATGTCCTTTTTCTTTCACTTGAAGAACTCCCGTTAGCGTTTTTTGTAAGGCAGGTGTAATGGTGATGAACTCCATCAGCTTTCGTTTGTTTGGGAAAGTCTTTATTGCTTCTTCATTTCTAAAGGACAGCTTTTCTGAGTATAGAATTCTTGGTTGTCATTTTTTTCTTTCTATGTTTTGAATATGTCATCTCATTTTGTCCTGGTCTGAAATGTTTCTGTTGAGAAATCCACTGACGGTTTTATGGGGGTTCCCTCATATGTATCTTGTCTCTTCTCTCTTTCTGCTTTCATTTTTCTTCTTTGTCTTTGACTTTTTAACAATTTAATTATAATATTTCTTGGTGTATCCCTATTCAGGTTCAACCTATTTGGGGTCCCCTGGGCCTCATGTATCTAGATGTTTACTTCTGTCCTCAGTTTGGGAAGTTTTAGCCATCATTGCTTTACAATATACTTTCTGTCCCTTTCTGTTTTCTTCTTCTCAAATTCCCATAATGCACATATTCTTTGTTTTGGTTGTGTCTCATAAATCGCATGGGCTTTCTTCACTCTTTTTCATTCTTTTGTTTCTTTTTGTTTCTTTTTATACCTCTGACTAAATAATTTCAAATGTCCTTTCTTCTAGGTCACCCAGACAGATTATTCTGTCTTCTGCATAATCAAGTCAGCTTTTGAAGGTCTATATTGGGTGATTCATTTTAGTCATTGTATTTTTCATCTCTAGCATTTTTTTTTTGATGGTGTCTATTTCTACGTTGACCCTCTTTTTTCTTTTATTTATGCACTGTTTTTCCATTTTTAATTGTGTCTTTTTGTAGTTCACTAAACTTCAAGAGAATTATTCAGAAATCTTTGGCAGTTCACAGATCTACATTTCTTTAGGAGCAGTTATTGCAGCTTTATTAGTTTTCTTTGGTGGTACCATGTTTACTTGATTTTTCATGATCCTTGATTCCTTACATTGGTATCTGTGCATTTGAGTAAACAATCTCCTCTCCCAGACTTTACAGGTTTACTTTTGCTGAAATAATTCACCAGTTTATTTAGTTTGGGTTTCTGGCCAACTTGGTTGATAAGTCTTTGGTCAGGTGGGGTTTCCCACTAGAGACTATATTGGGCAAGGCTCTTGTCCAAGCTCTGAGGTGTATGTGTGTCAGGGGAGGGGAGGGTTTATACAACTGGCAGAGAACTGTTGGTTAGGACAATGGCTTGGTTCCTTGCCAAAGCGAAGTTGTAGGGGGAGCTCTGCAGTTGCCTGGGTTCTCTATTCAGGCTTCTGAGAGTCGAGTCTGGGTTCTATTCTCAGCAATTTGTGGCACTATGAATTAGTTTTCCTGCACTGGCAGGGGAGCAATACAGGTCATAGGGGTGACACAGCTCCTTGTTTGGGGAACCAAATCAGGACAGACTGTGTGCTGAATTCCCTGGCCAGACAGGGTCACTGGTTTTGCTCTGCAAACAGGCAAAGTGACAGACTCTACTCTCTGTTCAAGTGCCACAGTACAAAGGGCTTTTGGAAGGGCCGTGCAGCTTCCCATGTGCTCTGGTTAAGTTCCCTGGTTGGGTGGGCTGAAGGCTCTATTCAGCAAAGGGCAGTGTTACAAATTAGTTTCCCCACCCAGGCAAAGCTGGAGAATCAGCTCCAAGGCCAGAAAGGCTTTTTGTTTGTGGTCTTGACCAAGTTCCAGAGCTTGCAAGGCTCTTGTTTGAGGACTTGAATCAGGCATGTATATTCCCTGCCAAGTTCACTGGTCAGACTGCACCACCATCTTGTCTCTGCCAATGAGGGAAGACACTTGTTTGGACTACTACTTGGGAACTGCAGGTAGGAACTCAGTCTACCAAGATCTGAACACTAGTTGTTGCAAGTCCCTCCCCACTTCTCTGTCACAATTAGATTCCCAGTGATCAGGCCTTGCAAATTCCCCTGCAATCCTATAAAGTGAGACTGAAGTGGAAGCTCCCAAGAAGTAACCTACAATGCTAGGGAAACTAGATATCTCCCCTGGGATTTTTTTTTTAACCCCACCCACCCACCCACCCATTGGAGAAACCATAGGCTCAGGAGAGACCTTTTGGTGTTCTGCTGCATTGGCCTGTGGGAGGGTCAGTGTGGTTAGCTCTTCTCTCACAGTTCTCATGTAGTCTGTCTTGGTTTCTGTGGTACAAGGGGGTGTTTCAGCCTCACCATTGTGTTCTAGGATTCTCTCTGAGGTGACTTGTTCTTGAATAGTTGTTAATTTCTTCCTGCAAGGGGGAGTGAAATCAGGAGCAATCTATGTCACCATCTTAGTAATGTTACTCTTTTAATATCTTAGGACAAGAAGCTTATTAAACTAATAATGTTAAGTCATTTGTATAAGCCTCTGACTCATAAGGAAGAGTGAGATTGATTGTGGAATAAATCCATGGATGAGAAGTTAAACAACCTGGAGATTATTTCTGGCTTTACGTTTTTAAAAACTTACTTGACTGTAGTCCTCTAGTAAGTTTTTACTAGATTAAGTTTATAGGCCCTTCTGACTCTAATATTCTTGAGTTTTGATTAGTAAACTTCAAAATTTATACAATACAAAAGTAGTTGATGTGTATAATTTAAATCTTTTGTAATTCAAAAAATACGTGTACAAATTATCAAAGATTAAATTTGATTTAGCATAATCTTAATGCTAGGTATATTTTTTCACATTTAATTTTTAAAATTGGCCTTCTACTTCTTATTTAGGAGTTTCTCTTAAATATAATATGCTATTAACTAATTATCTCTTTATTCAATCAGGTTAAACAAGCTAATTTTTTTTTTTAGATATTATAGAGTTGACCTAAGCATGAGCTACTACAAATAATTCATGAAAATTTATATATACATATATATGTAAAAATAATGTAGGCACATAACATCATCATAGGCTGGTCATTATTATCAAAGTTATTTTACATTCAAGTCAAGAATCTGTTTAAGTAGAAGCAGAGATCAATATTAGAATATATTCATTAGATCTATGAAAACACAGAGACTATTTCCAGAGCACAAAGCAAATTTAATACCTCAAATTTGAAATTTACAGCTATATCCCAATGTGCTCATCACAGACTGCAGCAATAGCTTAATTTTTAATCCCTGAAAGACATTAAACACTGAAGCACCACTTAGTGGGGAAAAAAAAAGTCATTTAAATGAAATTGAAGTTCACATTGTTATTTGGAGAGGCTTGTATTTATTGCTTCCTATAAAAGTTCTAAAGAGACTATAACAGAAATACAAATATTGGCATGGGGAACACCACTTGTCTTAAAAGAGATGTTGGTGATAAAATTTATTGACATGGAAAAGAGCATGAACAATACCAAATTGTCAAAGAGCAGGAAGCGTAGATATCTAGTTAAGTGACTTTATCCGCTGGCAAGTTTTCGCTGTCACCAATCCGAGAGAACATTACAGCAACACTGGCACTTCGAAGTCTGCACAATCTCCATAATAAGTTTTCATTCCAATCCCAAATACTTATATTTAGAAAATATCAGAAATGTGCCAAAAAGTCTTTTTTTTAAAGACATTACATAGTTATAGGTCAATTGAACAACAGGAGAACGCTTAAAAGAATTACAAGTGAAAATTATAGTATTTACAAAGAATTTAATAATATGGGGAAAATCCTGATTATGTCAGTAAAAAAAGCATAGTACAAAACTGTGTATAGAGTGTAATATCCACCATATGTAACATCTATACGTATGAATACTACATATACTAAAAGGAAATTTATTAAAAGGAACTGTACTAAAAGATTATTTGTACTTATCTCTTAGTATGACCTTGATTATGTTCTTAATACTTTGCTGGTCTTTTTAAATTATCTTTACTATTCATAAAAATGAAAGATGGCTAAGTATATAATACAGAAGTTAAAAGTTCTTTATCATGATGAAAATTGATAGCCAAAATAATAAAAAATAAAAGTGAAACCATTTAATTTGGGGGGCGAGGGAAAAGTGTACTTCTGTGTTCAGTTTAGATAAATGAGACAGAGTCAACTCCAGATTAGAAAAAGAAGGGTTTTTTGTTGTTTTTCTTTTTTTTAAATTCACCAATTAACTAAAGAGAAGTGTCTCTTTAGTCAAACGTTGTTTTTTTTTTCCCCCAATGAGAGACAGGAATCATTGTCTATGCTCAGAATTGGAGTTTCAATTTTATCCCTTTTCTGTACCTTATGTTTCCTCCTACCAATTCCTACCACTCAGTGTTTGTTTGTGTTGTTGAAACCTGTGTCATCTGATCTCTGCTGAGGAACAGTCAAGGCCATATTATAACCAGGTTTATTATGAGACCATAACATAGTTGTTGAGTCAGGTGCCTCTGTTCAAATCTTGCCTTCAGCCCAGTTTCTTAATTTCTCTCTATCTTGATTTCCTCATGTATGGAATGGGGATTACAACCTCAAAGGGTTTAAGATGATTAAAGGGGTAATTCTTGTAAAGCTGCTGATGTCCATCCCATTCCACCCCAAACCACACAGTGTTCCCCATCTCATTTCATGCCAATTCAGTCCTTCTGTCTGTTCAGGCCCAAGTCCTTGAAGTCATCCAAATCCCTCCTTTCTCCCACCCCACATCCAATCTGTCAGCAAATTCTGCTGTCTTTGCCTTCAAAATAAATGCAGGCTCTGATCATTTCTCACCACCTCTGCTGCCACCAACTTGGTGCCAGCTGCCGTCATCTCTCTCTGGATCACTGCATTAGCCTCCTAACTATTTCCCTTGTTCCTTACGATTTAGTCTCCACAAGTCACACCGTATACCATATCATGTCAATTATCTGCCCAAGTCCTTCAATGTGCTGCCCTTCTTGCTCAGAGGAAAAAGCAGATTCTCAACCAAGACCTGAAAGGCCCTAAAAAGCTGATCCCTCATTAAATCTCTCACCTTAACTCTTACTACTCTTCCTCTCTCCTGTGCCACTTGTCTCCAGCCACACAGTTCTCCTTGCTTTTCATCCAGAACAAGAGGGAAGTGGTGCTTTACGGTCTTTGCACTTGCTGTTCCTTCTGCCTGGAATATTCCTCCCCCTACATATTCATATGTTTGCCCCCTTCAAACCTTCACTTAAATATAATCTCAACAATACCTTCCCTATTTAAAACTACAAATCCCTTTAGGATTCCCCATACCATTTCCTGGCTCTATTTTCTCTTTACTGTGTATCATTTTCTCACTTGCTAGATAAGTTATTTACTGATGCTATTTAGAATATTCTGTGAAGGCAAGAATTTGATATAACCCTTGGGCCTTTAACAATGCCTGGTACCTGGTAGTTAGTTAACATTTTCTGAATAAATAAATGAATGAATGAGTGCATGCCCTTAGGACAGTGCCTGAAGATAACATGGACTCCATACATTTTAACTCTTCTCCCGTTCTGTGAGAATATCATAGAATCATAGAGTTGGAAAGAACTTTAACCATCCAATCTACATTTTTGAAAAGTGATCATCTGAGCTTTAGGTAAGCTCTTCTCAATAGGCCATTTGCTACCAAACAGAGCAGCCAGTTTCATTTGTAGATCATTCTGTTCGTTAGTCAGTCATAGGCTGAAATGTGTCTCCTAGCACATTTTATTCATTGACTCTGTGGTTATACTCTGCAACTACACTAAGTCCATCCATCTTCCTCATAAAGGAGCATTCCGAATATTTGAAGAAAGCTAGAATGTCCCACTTAAATCTTCTCCTCTTCACATAAACATTGTGAACCCTTACCTATCTTCTGTTACACCCAGAAGTGAACACAGAGGTGGTCACACCAGTATACTTCCATTATTGCTCACCAAGACTACATTAACAAACACTTTATCTAGTACCATTTCATCATGAGTTCATGTTGAATTTGTGGTGTTATAAAATGACCGGTTTGTTTTTATGATATACGTTTTCTTTTCCCACCACATTAGCTTTTTCGAAGGTAGTTCTCCCCTATTCCATCCTACGAGTCTCTCACGAATATAAGATAACTACAATGGGACCCTATCCTCTCAAATTTAGAAATAAAATAGTGATTACAGTGGTGATGCTATTAGTTTTCAGGCTATAGAAGAAAAATAATAAATTTACCATCTATAATCAGAAACCCTTGTTTCATATTTAAAGCTGATTCCCATAAATTCTCTTTTTCCACCATGTTAACTTCCTAAGCATTCTATACTCTAAATATACCTTAGCCATCTTATTGTGGAAATCTTCTGTCTCTCCACCTACCACCAACCAGGATCTCAACACATAGGACTACAAAATGACTCTCACAAAGATTGTGTCATTAAATAAATCTCATGATGTGAACTGAAAATCTGGAGTAGAAACCTTGATTTGGTTTCTTGCTCTGATTTTTATAACGTGATTACTCAACCTATTTGTTTATTATTAAAAACATGACCATGGCATGATACCTAACAAAATCAACAGTGGAATCAGATAGCTTTAATAGAAGGCATTTGTAATGCATTTTGTACTACTTACAAGTCACATTATAAATACCAAGTATTTATAAGTTAACGAGTAAATAGATCAATGCAAGCAGTTAAGAAGTGTTTGATAGCCAAACAAACAATGTATTCCCTGTACCAAAATGCTTTTCATCAAACGAGATATAATCAAAAAATATGGTGAATGTTTAAATTAACAAATGTATTACAATAAAAGACACACTGCCATTAATCCCCCTCAAAATACTCCCCTTCACTTTGAACACACTTATCCCATCGTTCTTGCCACTTTCTGAAGCCGTTCTGGAAGTCTTCTTTTATGAGTGTGTTTAGTTACGCTGTCGTGGCTGCCTCAATGCCCTGAATCGATTCAAAATGTTTTCCTTTCATGGTCATTTTGACTTTGGGGAAGAGCCAGAAATTGCACCGTGCCAGGTCCAGTGAATAAAGTGGGTGACGATGCACTGTCATGTTTTTATTTGACAAAAATTGCCGTACCAGAAGTTATGTCTGACACGGAGTGTTGTCATGATGGAGGATGAAATAAAAACACAAAACAGGACTTCCAGACTGTTTCAGAAAGTGGCAAGAATGATGGTATAAGTGTATTCGAAGTGAAGGGGAGAACTCTGCAGGATTAATGACAATGTGTCTTTTATTGTAATAAATTTTTAAATTTAAACATTCACCCTATTTTATGATCACATCTCGTATTATATCTAAAACCAAGCCTCCACATGGCTAAGGGAAATCTGTCTTTATTCTACTCTCAAGATTCATTATACATGTGTAAGTAGGAAACAAATTAGTAGCCAGGAGGATGGCAAACCCTACATACCCAGAAGAAGAACCATACATATTGCCATCAAAAACAAATTTGCTTAACAGTTATTTTATGCCCCTAGTACAGGTTACACCCAATTATCCAAACTGGACATGAGAGACGTAAATACATACATAGAGCCCTGCAAATAATAAAATGTTAATCAAAATATTTTCATTTGTATTTAAAGAGTTTTGGTGAGTAGAATATTGTCAAATTTAGGAAATAAAATGCAGGATGCTCAGTAAAATTTGAATTTCAGATAAATAATGAATTCCTTTTTTTCAGTTTATGAGTAGTTACAAGTGCCTCAAACAATGCTTGGGACGTATACACACTAAAGAAAATTATTCATTGTTTATCTGAAATTCGAATTTAAATGATCATCCTGTATTTTATCTGGCAACCTTAGGCTAAGATCAAAGTAACATGACTGCCATTGGAGTTCACATCAGTGTAATAGAATGTTAACAAAAGTTTTGGTCCAGGCAACAAAATACAAAAGGTACTGTGTGCCTAAGCTAGGGGCCAGACAAAATACAGAATTCACAAATAAAATGTACAAAAACTGGGCCCGTCAGTTAGATCACGAATTTAAAAAGGGGTCAGAGCATGCAGAGAATGAAAGGATACTGTAGGGAATGATTTTGTGGGAAAAGCTGAGTTTGGGCCCGCTCTCCACTCCCCAAGGGAAAGGAGAGGCAATTATCACCCTTCGTCTCCATGCACATAAGGGCTTTAGCTGGAGCAGTTGAAGGCCAGGTCTCTGTTAGCTGGGGGATGCCATAAACTGAGAAAGTTAAAGTGGCCTGTTTGCGGACAACGTAGTGAGGACAGGGCTATGTTTGCAAAGTAACGATACTTCCACTAGTAAAAGTCAAGGAATATGTGATTCCCATGGACCAAATGTGGGCTTTTGGAGGAGAAAGCTGATCTGGAGGACAAAAGGACTTGAATGAAACACAGGGTAGAGGCTATGTCAAACCAGGTCTATGGGCAGAACAGACACTACCCATGCTCTGAGAGTTGCTGCCGAAAAGGACTCGGGGGTCTTCAAAGTACCCCCAGGAGAAAGCATCAGCTACAAACAGCCACCAGGACCAGAGTGAGAAGCCAGCTTATGAAGATACAGCCAGGAGACAACTTCCTTTTTCTATTTCCCTTTCTTTACTTCTCCCTCTTCAACAATGGCATGGTCTCAACTACAGCTTGATGAGTCCAGGTTCGGGGAAAGTTACTGATAAGCTTGTCTGTCTTCCCCTCAAATGCCCCAACCTGCCATCTACAGGCCTGGGCTTCTTACTCTGGATTACAAATTAAAATGCTAATTAATATGTTATACTAGATAATTTTTTAAATGTTTGCCTAGAGACTGTGTTTTATCTCTGAAAGTAACGACATACTGCAAAAGTGAGCTTAAACATTTTGGGATGTGTGAAGTTTTTATCTCCTGGACAGAGAAAAACTTTCCCCAACTAAAAATTTAAAGGAGCAATAGGAGATGAAAATAAAACTGTTTCGATTACATCCACTGATTCATTTGTATTCATATATTGGTTATATTGGGACAGAGATCAAAATGGAGCCCCTTCTATGAAAATCAGGTTGGCTGGAATGGCTTTCCAAGTAAGTCCATCTGTGTCCACCTGCCATCATAGTGATTTTCCAAGAAAAACGCTACCAACTACTGTACTGGCCACTTGGCCCTGCTGCTCTTCTTTTGCTGGCCAGAGATAGAGCTACTTTCAATTTAAGAAAATTATACATAATTTTATATATTTAAATAAATCTCTCATTGAGCACTTTTTTTCCTTGTGATACTCAGCAAGACTGTGAAGAGACTCTACATCAAAATATTTCTTCGAATTTGTCTGAGATTTTTCTGACCTAGGAAGGTTTTCCTTTGAGTCAGTTAACAGTTTTCTCTCCGAAGACTTCATTTGGTTATTTTTTCCCCCATTTTTTTTTTCCACCAGTTTTATCCAACTCTCAGGATTCCTAGATTCCTTTCTGCACAAAAAAAAAAAGGAGCACAGCTACATAGATTAACCTCCAGAAACTGAGAACAAGTAAGTCATATAAACATATCTGGGCTCAATAATTAAATCTATTGCAATAATGTATAACTCAAGAAACTCCTGACACAGCCAAACCATGATGTTAGCCAACCATTGCACAATGCTGAAGGCAGCAGTCAAGTGTGAAAGTAAGAATAGTAGATAGTGTCAGACAGAATGTACAAATTCCTGTAATATAATTATCTCACTGGGAATGCAAAAAAAACACGAGTAGAGCAAAAATGTAGACCTGATCTATTATTGCATGTCTCTAGCTTCTAAAATCTGCAAATGACCAAAATATATAGAAGGACCTATCTTATTGTATTTTCTTTGCTAATAACTTTTATAATAAATAATAACTAATGCCGCATTTAGAAAAGAAGGGCAAGGGGTACTTTTTAAAAATAGTCAAATTATATATAGTAGTATCTGAGTTTATCAGTGGAATTCAGATTTATATATCCAAAAGCATTACTGACTTTGTTTTGGTTTTTTCAAATCTTTTATCTTTTTTATTGAGATGTAGTAGACACATAATATTGTATTAGTTTTAGGTGTGCAACATAATGATTTCATATATGTATATATATTGTGAAATGATCACCACCATAAGTTTAGTTAACATCTATCACCTCACATAGTTAGTTTTTTCATTTAGTAAGAACTTTTAAGATCTACTTTCTCAGCAACTTTCAAATATACAATACAGTGTTGTTAACGATAGTCTCCATGCTGCCCATTACAACCCCAGGACATGTATTTTATAACTGGAAGCTTGTACCTTTGTACCTTTTGAGCACCTTCACTCATTTCGCCTACCTCTGGCAATCACGAACCTGTTCTCTGGGTCTATGGGTAGCATAATGCCCTCAAGGTCCATCCATGTTGTTGCAATGGCAGGATTTATTTTTCTTTAAAATATACTAAAACCCTAGTTTTAGAGCAATAACCAAGAAATGCTACTTATTCTGCTTTTACACATTTCTGAGAAGCTATGCACTAATGGCAACCAGCCAGTCGTTCAGAAAGAAATTTAAAAAGAAAACAAAATTATGTTAGTGGCCCACAAATTAGAAGCCCTGACTGCCATCTCCTAAGTCAGTTCATATGATTATACAGCAACGGGAAAGAACCTGAAAAAACCTGGCATGCACACACACCATTGCTTCTGCACTGTAAACAGTTTTGAAAAGGAGCATTCATGCCAATGACTAATTTCACCTTGGAGCCATAGTCTAGAATAGTCTCTAATCTAAAACACATTTGTCCATAATTTCTCCTCACTTCCCACTCCTATACTTTCCCAATACAATATTAGTTTTCTATTTTTCAGTGGAATAAGCAAGATGGACACAATATAACCAAAGATTCATGTTAAATTCCAGCTTGCCCATACAGGTTAATCACCACTAAGCTTTCAAGTCAGCTGATTCAAAATAAACCAAGCTCTGCCACATAGCTAGAACATTTATTTTAGGTTCTATTATGAGCTTCGCTTTGAAAGTTGTTCCTGTAGCAGCTATAATAGGAACACTGAATTAAATTTTTGAAGTGCTGGGATGATGGGTTTAAGAGGCTCTGACTAGTTTATGATAGCTCCTCTTTCTTTCTGAAGATTAAATTTACTTTATTGTTATTCACATGATTGTTAGTCCTTGCATCTTATTTTTCATTCAAAAACATATTCATGAACAGACATTTGAAAATTCAGGCACATAGGAACAAAAGGGGTACATTATCAGTTTTCCTACCAGCTACCTTCAACTATTTTTTTTGTAATAGTTTTGGTCTTTTGTCTGCCACACATTTGACACAAATATGTGTATTTAAAAAAGTAAATATCATACGTATGGTTTTCTATCCTACTGGTTTCAGTTAACATTATTCCATTCGCATTGTCCATGTTCTTAGATAATCTTCATAATTATTTTTAGTGGTACATAATATTTTAATGAGTTAATGTACCATGGTTTATGTCATTCTTTCCTCATGATTGGATATTTGTTTCATTTTTTCACAATTATTGATGATGATCCAATGAACTCCTGTGAATGCAAAGCTCTTTTCTATATTTGGGATTATTTTATTATGGTTGATTCTCAGAGGTGGGATTACTGTGAAGAATTGAATCTCATTATAGTTTTTAGTGCATTTTTATTCTATCAGAGACATACTGGGGGTGCCAAAAAATTCTATAAACAACTTGTATTTATCTTTTGTTATCAGTATGTATTGTTACAATTTTAATAGTTTTTTTCCTTTCTTAAAATGTGTATACACTTTTTGGCACCCTCTGTATATGTACATTAAAACTCATAGATTAAATTTGTGTATAAAATTATACATATTTCAGGTATACAACATTATAATTCAATATTTGTATACAGTACATAATGTTAACAACTGTAAGTCTGGTTGCCATCCATCACCATAGATAGTTTTTAAGTACAAGACTTAAAAACCTTACAAGGCCTCTTATGAAAAATAGTAACACTTCAAATCCTTCTCTCTCCCCAATACACATCAACCATTTCCTACTTTCCAGAGGCAGAACATGCTCGAGCCACTGTTGCTGCCTTGTCTTTTGGCTGTGAGACCACAAGTTTATGGGGCTGGAGCAACTTGACATCCCTCTGTTCTGATTGCTGATCTATCGGGTGAGGCGATCCACCTTGACATGACAATGAGCTGAAGGATTGTCCTTATGTTGGTGTGCACTAAAATGCCTCACTCATAAGATCAGGATGTTAAACAACTTTTGTCTTGATGCTTGCCCCATAATATGCTTCACTCAGTAGATTATCTCTGGGCCACTCTGTCAGCCCAGCCACCCATAAAGATAATGACAGCCACCCATAAAGATAATGACAGGGTCAATTGTTCTTCCTTAGCTCTGCTCATGGAGCTGATTTTCTCCGTCTTGAACAATCCAGGTGCATTCAGTTCATTACAAGATGAATTACTTCTGCCTTCCTCTCCAGGGAACCTTGCAAATATTGGTCCATTCTGTCACCTACCTCAATCTTCCAGGGTGAAGTTTTCAAATAGTAGAGCTCACATCACAATGAGAAAATTCAAGAGCCTGGGGTGGAATGAAATTTCTGACCTCTATTAATCTGTGGTGTGACCTTGTCACTTTCTGGTATGACCCTCAGAAAGGTCCTTAATCTCTCTGTGATTCAATTGTCTTGTGTGTAAATTAGGAATAATAATACCTACCTCATAGGACTATTGTACGATTAAATGAGCTGGTATGTGTGTGACACTTAGAAAATGAGTGTTTCACAGATAAAGCACCATATATCTGCAAGCTATAAACTATAATTTTATTCCACTTAATTCCCACCGCCTGAAATGAAAATTTTGGTTCCCAGTTTATGACTTCTTGCTGTAAATGGTTCACACAATTTAACTATATAATGTTTCCAAGCATTGTACAGAACCTGGCTACTTCTGTGTTCTATTCTTACTTTCATACCAGGGATTCAGTGGAGTGGCTTTTTGTGCTCTGTCACATACTTACTGTTACATTATTTTTACTGAGATTTTAAGTTCTAAGATATATCCAGCTGGATTTTTATCAGGACTATTAAAGACATAAATGAATTTTGGGAGAATTAACACCTATACAATAATCAATCTTCCCAGCTTACAATATATGTTCCCCACTTCTTTCATAATTTCCTATATCAGAATTCAATCCAAGAAGCAGAACCACTATATATAAAATATTTTTTACCAGGGTTGGGTCTTATGCAATAATAAGAACTGGCTAAGCAGTGTCTGTAAGGCTTCTATCTTTCATCTAATGCTGGAACTTGGAGTCTGCAGTGTGGGAAGTTAGGAAGAAAAGATAGATGTAGTGAGGGAAGAGCAAAGACAAGCTGGAATTCACAAGAAGGAGCTGGAACCCACAAAGAAAGAACAAAACTCATGTCAATTCTTGATGGCTATGATCTAGATGCTGTGGATGTTCTGCATAGAAAGATGGTATCCTTCCTCGTGGAGCTAAACATTCATCTGCCAGTAGGAGAAGTGGAAGGTGATTAAACCACAGACCCAGCTACTGTCCCACACCGAGCATTGAGACATCACCACTATGTGTGAACTACAAAATGGCTTCTGCTTAACTTCCATCTCTCAAATAGCCTACAAAAATGGCCCTAGTGGCCCATTCTAAGTGAAAATATAGAGAAGGGAATTCTGGGAAATATAGTTCAGCCTAGCCAAAGTGACAGATTACAAACCCACCATATCTCTCAGTAGAACTTAATGAATTCTATGTCTCACATCATAATTACTATAAATTGTATCACCACTGTTGATGTGATCCCTATGCAATATATTTAATATAGGGTTGGGAACACTCTAATTCCCTTTCCCTCTTTCCCTTTGTTGTATATCACAATACCTCAGATCTATTTATCCAACACCACTCTCTTGCACTTAAGTAGTTGAATATAGGTAGAATAAAACTCAAAGCCATGCTGAACAGTTCAACTTTGACTTTATGAATAAAAATCCTACCTAAGCCCTCATTGCTGCCTGTCAAACTTACTATTACACTTCCTGGTCAATTCACTCTACTAGTCTCCTGTATTACTATTATATAACTTCTTCTCAAATATCTAACACCACCTCTCCTGTATTAGCTTGCACAAAATGTCACAGATGGATAACTCAAATAACAGAAATTGCAGCTCTAGAGTCTGGGAAGTCTAAGCTCTAGGTGCTGGCCAATTTGGTTTTTAAGTGAAGTCTTTCTTCCTGGCTTGCAGATGGCTACCTTCTCACTGTGTTCTCACAGGGCAGAGAGAGAGAGACAGAGACAGAGAGAGAGACCAGAGAAAGAGAGCACTCTCTGGTCTCTCTCCTCCTACTCTTTCTTCTTTTAAGTTTTTATAATTATTATCTAATTCATATACGATAAAATTCCACTGATGCACATGAGAACAAGGAAATAAGCATAAGAGAAGGATTTCCCCGATACCAATATCATGTGGCTTCTCACCTCTCTGGTCTAGGATTTTTCCTTGAAGAAGCCACCTTCAAGGTAAAATCCTAAATATCTGTCTAGATAGCACTTGTCTTTCCAAAACTATTTCCCTACAGCTCCCTTCTTGCACTCTAAAATGAACCATAGCAAACTTCTGGAATGTTAGCCACATGCGTTCTTTGGATAAATACCCACAAGTGGAATATCTGGGTCATACAGTAGTTCTTTTCTTAATTTTTTGGAGGAATCTTTATATACATTTCTGTGATAGCAGAACCAGTTTATATCCCCACCAGCAGTGTACAAGAGTTTCCTTTACCCCACATCCTCTCCAACACTCGTTGTTTTTGTCTTTTCCATAATAGTCATTGTAGCAAGTGTGAAGGGATATCTCATTGTGGTTATTTTGCATTTCTCACAATTAGTGGTGTTGAACACCTTTTCATGGGTATGTCGTCTTTGGAAAAATGTCTATTCGGATCCTCTGCTCAGTTTTAGATCAGATTGTTTACATGTTGTTCAGTTGTATCAGCTTTTAGTATTTTGAATATTAACCTTTTATCAGATATATTATTTGCAAATATCTTTTCCCATTCAATAGGTTGCCTTTACATTTTGTTGATTATTTCCTTCACCGTGCAGAAACTTTTAAATTTGATGTAATCCCATTTATTTTTGCTTTTGTTTCCCTTGCCTTTGGAGTCATACACACACATACACACACACACACACACACACACACACACACACACACACACGTCACTAAAATGTAAAGGAACTTACTGCCTATGTTTACTTTCAGTAAGTTGATGGTATCAGGCCTTACATTAAAGTCTTTAATCTATTTTGTGTTAATTTTTGTGTATGGTAGTGGTCTAGTTTTATTCTTTTTCATGTGGCTGTGCAGTTTTTCCAGCACCATTTATTGAAGAGATTGTCCTTTCCCCCATTGTATGTTCTTGGCTCTTTTGTCATTAATTATTCATGTATGCGTGGGTTTATTTTGGGTCTCTCTCTTCTAGTCCATTGATCTGTGTGTTTATATGTACTATATTGTTTTGATTACTATAAACTTGTGGTATAGTTTGAAATTAGGGAGCATGATAACTCCAGCTTTGTTTTTCCTTCTTAAGATTGCTTTGGCTATTCAAGGTCCTTGGTGGTTTCATACAAATTTTATAATTATTTGTTCTAGTTATGTGAAAAATGCCATTGGTATTTTGATAGGGATTGCACTGAATCTATAGATTGCTTTGAATAGTATGGATATTAAAAAAATATTATTTCAATCCATGACCATACAATATCTTTCCACTTATGTGTGTTCTTCAATTGATTTTACCAATGTCTTTTAGTTTTCAGTGTACAGGTCTTTCACTTTATTGGTTAAATTTATTCCTGGTATTTTATTATTTTTGATGCAATTGTAAATGGGGTTGTTATCTTAATTTCTCTTTCACGTAGTTTGCTACTAGTGTGTAGAAACACAACAGAATTTTGCATATTGATTTTGTATCCCGTAACGTTACTGAATTCGTTTATTAGTTCTTGGACTTTTTTGGTGGAGTCTTTATTATTTTCTGTATACAGTATCATGTCATCTGCAAATAGTAACAGTTTTACTTCTTCCTTTCTGATTTGGATGCCATTTATTTTTTTATCTTCCTAGTTGCTCTAGCCATGTCTTCCAGTACTAAGTTGAATAAGACTAGCAGGAGTGAGCATCCTTGTCTTGGTCCTGATCTTAGAGCTCTCCAAAATCTTTCAGTTTTTCACCATTGAGTATGATGTTACCTGGGGGTTTGTCATACATGGCCTTTATTGTGTTGAGACATGTTCCTTCTACACAAACTTTGTTGAGAGTTTTTATCATAAATGAGTATTGGATTTTGTCAAATGTTTTTTTTCTGCATCTAGTAAGCTAATCACAGGAATTTTATCCTTCATTTTGTTAATGTGGTGTATCATGTTGATTGATTTGAAAATATTGAACCATACTTGTATCTCTGGGACAAATCCCACTTAACCGTGGTATATGATACTTTTAATTGTTGAATTTGGTCCACTAATATTTTGTTAAGGATTTTTTATCAATGATATTGGCCTATAATTTTCTTTTGGACGTGTATCCTTGTCTTGTTCTGGTATCAGAGTAATGCTGGTCTTGTAAAATGAGTGTGGAAGTTTTCCCAACTGTGGAAGAGTTTTAAAAGGATAAGTATTAAATTTAGTCCATTTATGTTTAAAGTTATTATTGATACATATGTATATAGTGCCATTTTGTTGTTTTCTAGATAATGTTTTTGTAGTTCCCTTCAGTTTCTTTATTTCTTCTCTTTCTTTCTTCATTTGTGGTTTAATGAATTTCTTTAGTGTTATGTTTATATTCATTTCTCTTTTTTTGCATGTATATATCTGCTATAATTTTTGCTTTCTGGTTACCATGAGATTCATATATAATATCCTATGTTATACAACTGTTTATTCTAATTTAACAGCAACTTACATTTGTACACAATCCAAAGCGCTACATTATTATAAAAAATAAAAATAAAAATAAAATAAAACATTTTGTTTTGTTCTCTTGCTGCCTTTTATTGTTAACTTTTGACATTTTAATTATACTGTGTCTTGGTATGGACCTCTTTGGGTTCATCTTATTTGGAACTTTCTCGCTGCCTATACCTGAATATGTTTCCTTTTCCTGGTTAGGGAAATTTTCAGCCACTACTTCTTCAAATACTTTTTTCTGCCTCTTTCTCTCTCCTTCTGAAACCCCTATAATGATGTTGTTTCACTTGATGTTATCCCATACGTCCCCTAAGCCATCTTAACTTCTTGTATTTTTTTTTTCACTGCATATTTATGTGAGTACCAATGCTTTGTCTTTCAGCTCACTGATCTGTTCTTCTGTTTAATCTAGAGGGTTGAAACCCTCTATTGTATTTTTCAGATCAATTATTGTATTTTCCAGCTTTACGAATTCTGTTTGGAATTTTCTTATATTTTCTATCTTTGTTGAAATCCTCTGTGTGTTTATTCAATCTTCTCCCGAGAATGGTAAGCATCTTTATGACCATCACTTTGAATTCTTTATCAGGTAAATTACTTATTTCTTTTTCATTAGGGATTTTCACACCTGGGGTTTTACTTTTGTTTGTTTGTTTATAATATATTACTTTGTTTCCTCATTTTGCTTGACCCTCTATGTTTGTTTCTATGTGTTAGGCAAAACATTTTGAAAGGAGTGGTCACTGGAATACTGGGGGTGTGTTTCAGTCTGTTATCTGTGTATTGCCCTGGGGGTGGTAGCCTGTCAAAAACTGTCTGTCTCTCCTGGTATAAGTCCTGTGTGGATCAGAAATGCAAGCCACCCTGGCCACCAGCACCAGGCATTCAAGAGGTATATCTTGTGTGGAATGTGTATACCCTTGGTTTCTGGAGGAGCGCTGGGCCAGGCTGCAGGGGAACACTGGTGTAGGACAAGTGGTATTAGAAAGATAGATTAGAGTGCCTCAAATGGTGTTCACCAACTCCTCCATCTCTGGAGATTATTCCAACAGACTTCTGCTCTTCTGACACATGCCCCAAGATAAGTTAATAAGCATCCTTCACATATGGACCAGGCACTTTTCAAACTGCTGCCTCTACAGTGGGACTTGGAGTGAGTGAATCTGTGCATGAGACCTTTCAGACTGGAGTCCCAGTTTTCTATAGCCCCCTGGTTCTCCTAGACATAAGCCCCACTGTTGTTAAGACAGATGTTATGGGGCTCATCATTCTGGTACAGATGACCAGGGCCAGGGTGCCTGATAAGGGGCTTGAAACACTTGCTTCTCAGAGAGGTGCTGTACATTTGTGATATCCCTCCCACTCGTGGGTCACTGGCTGGAGTCCTGACAAGACCATGTTTTTACCCTCCTACCTATTTCAATGTGGTTTTTCTCTTAATCTTTAGTTGTAGAATAGCTTTTCTGCTAGTCTTCGGGTTTTTTTCAGAGAGAGTTGCTCTATATAAGTTATATAGCGAGTTCAAGGTCTTTCTTCACTTCCTTTTATAACCCACTCTCCTGGTGTTTCTTCTTATAAGGGCACTAACCCCATTATGAAGGCACCATCCTCATGACCTCGTCTAAACCTTATTTTCTTCCAAAGTTATCATCTGAAAAATTCTATCACATTGGAGGTCAGGGCTTTAACAAATGAATTGGATAAGGGGACACAATTAATCTACAGTATGTGCCTTCTTCATTCTCAGTAAATGATTCTGCTCATTCTTTCATGTAGAAATGCAATCAATCAAGAGAGTACTTCTATATCATCCTACCTCCAAATCAATCTCAACCCTCCACATTTTAATTTATATTTTATGCTTCTGTCCTGTTACAATGGCACATATATGTGTGTGTGTATATATATATATATATATATATATACATATACACATATGTATATACATATACATATATACATCTGTGTATATATATATATATATATATATATATATATATATGATTTCTTATGAAATCAAATGCTCTACTTGTGCATTGGACTGACTGTTTTCTTGTTCACTAAAGAAACTCACTCCAGCAAATGGTCCTATTTCTCTGGCATTATAAATTTTTCCTCTCTACTAAATCCTTCTCATGAACATGCACACGTTATAATATCTCTAATGTTCATAAAACCGTTTTCTTAATCTTAGATATTCCCATAAGCTGTTGTCTTTAGAGCAAAATTCAGGAGTTCACCATACCTACTCTCTCCATCTCTTCGTTTCCCATTCTCTCTTGGACCCATTTAAAAAGGGCTTCTATTGTCACCACTGTACCAAAACTTCTTTTGACAAGGTCATCAGCAACCTGCTCCTCAATAAACCAAATTATCATTCTATTTAATCCACTGGCAGCATTTCACAATGTTGATGACAACCTCTGCTGAAAAACTTTCTTCTTGACTTTTGGGACTCAAGACACTTAAGTCTCTTTCTACTTCATTGGCCACTTTTTCTTTTGCTGGACCATGCTCATTGTCTCAACCTCTAAACATCAGACTATCATTCCACCAACAGTGTATGAGGGTTCCTTTTTCTCCACAGCCTCTCCAACACTTGTTATTATTTGTCTTATTGATGATAGCCATTCTAACTGGGGTGAGGTGTCATCTCATTGTGGTTTTTATTTGCATTTATCTGATGATTAGTGATGAGCATTTTTTCATATGTCTATTGTCCTCTTTGGAGAAATGTCTATTTGGTTCCTCTGCCCATTTTTTAATTGGATTGTTTGTTTTTTTGTTGTTGACTTGTATGAGTTACTTATATATTTTGGATATTAGCCCCTTATTGGAGGCATTGTTTGCAAAAATCTTCTCCCATTCAGTTGATTGCCTCTTTATTTTGCCGATGGTTTCTTTTGCTGTGCAGAAGCTTTTTAGTTTGATATAGTCCCATTCGTTTCTTTTAGCTTTTACTTCCCTTCCCTGAAGTCAAATTCATAAAATCCTCTTTGAACCCAAGGTCCATAAGTTTAGTACCTATGTTTTCTTCTATGCAGTTTATTGTTCAGGTCTTATGTTTAGGTCTTTGATCTATTTTGAGTTAATAGATGATGTATTATAGAATTGTACACCTGAAACCTATGTAACTTTGCTAACAATTGTCATCCTAATAAACTTTAATTTAAAAAAAGTCTTATAGCTCAATCCTCAGACCTCTTCTCCATCTATACTTATCCTTCAGTGAGATTATCCAGGCCTTTTACTTTAAAATCATTCGTGACCTGATGATTCCTCAATGTGTAGCTACAACCCCAGTCTCCAGACTCATACATGCAACTACCTACTCAACATCTACACTTAGATGCTTAATCTACAACTTGAAATGTTCAAAATAAAATTCCTGATTCTCCTTACCCCCCAATGTGCTTTCCCCTCAATGTTCCCCTTCTCGGTAAACAGCACGTACTCATCCAATTACATAGGCCAAAACCTGTGGAATCATCCTGCCTCTTCCTTCTCACATACTAAACAAGCTAATCCTCAGTAAATCTCGTTGGTGATTCTATCAAAATTCACCTAAAATCTATCTACTTCTTAACACCTAGTCCAAGCGCTCTTCTTTCTGGACAATTGTAAAAGCCTTTTAAATAACTTCTCTGCTTCCAATCTGACAAGTCTACGCTCTAATATTTTTAAAGTCGTATCATGGGCTTTTCAAAAATGTTAAATTATGCCAGATATGTGCTCCCATTCTCTTAATGGTTTCTCATCTCTCACATAATAATCCATAATCTACACTAGTCTACAGATCCTGTACTATGGGCCATGCAACCTGATTTCCATTCACCGCCTTACTTGCTTTACTTGAACAACATTGAATTCCTCACTAAATACATATTAAGCATCCACTAACCATAGGACCTGTGCATCTACTTTTCTCATTGATTGTAATTCTTTTTATCCTAAGATAAAATCATGGTTAAATTATTGTTTAAATCAAATCTCTTTTAAATTGCATCTCATCCCAAGGTCTTTGTTCAACATTCTACCTAAAACAGAATCTTACACCTGAAACCTACGTAATTTTACTAACAATTGTCACCCCAACAAACTTTAATTTAAAAAAAAAAATAGCACCCCTGCCACTTTTTGTCCTCTATTCTGATTTACTTTTTATTTATATCACTAATCAAACCTGATGTAGGAACTTGAACTGTTTAGATTTGAAATTTTTCTCTACCACACACTGTTGTGACGCTGGACAACTTCCTTACCTTTTTATGATTCATTTTCCATATCTGTATAATGGGAATATAATAGAATCTACCTCACAGGGCTGTTAAATCATGTGGTTTAAGTGTGTGTGTGTGTGTGTGTGTGTGTGTGTGTGTGTGTGTGTGATAGAAAGACAGGCTCTTAGAAAAATGAGTGTCAGCCATAAGCACTATCTATGCACTCATTCCTAGAATAGATATCATTATTTGTCTCCTCTCTGAAGAATGTAAGTTTGGTGAAAGCAGGATTTTTGTCTCTCTTGTATCTCTAGGATTTAGAACAGGCACTTCACATAATAGTTATTGAATGATTTTTTTTTTTAAAGGCCATTGCTCTTATGTGTATCATGCATCTGGCCACTTAAACAAATTTATTTAAATTTTAGTTCAGTCTTTTGACTCTTTCGGGTAATCAAACATGTCAGTTACCAAAAAAAAAAACAAACAAACAAACAAAACTATATATATATTCTTACTCTCCTACATTTACTATTAAAATTTATCCTTTTTAATTGCCTAGAACTTATGCAACAATATTTAATAATAACCATTGTAGTGCCCAGCCCACTTTTAGAGAATGCATAGCAGTGGCTACTTCATTAAAAGAAATACTCTTAATAGAATCGATTTTGAAGCTTATTAAATTTCCTTTTAACATAGAGTGGTAAGATACATTTTTTTCTTACTTAACCTTTAGAGTGGGAAGGATTTGTGTGGTGGCCGGCTGTTCCAATCTAAGCACATACACTCTGGGATCATACAGACATGAGCCAAACTTCCACTTCCAACTTACCAGCTCACTGAATTTGAGCAAACCACTAAATCTCTCTGATTCTATTTATTTTTATACTTCCTCACAGGTTTACTCTAAGAGTTGAATAAACTAAAGAAAATAATGTCAGTGAAGTGATTCACAAAGCATCTAACATATATTACACGCTAAATAAATGTTAGGCGTTTCTTTTTCTTTTTCCTTCATTTTTTATAATTATACTTAAATCTTCACATTCGTTTATTTGTTTGACGACTATGTATATAATTAATCTAGCCACTGAGATAAAAGTTCTCACAGTTGGATAAAATACGTAGATCAGTAAATAACTAATTTTAGTGCAATGTAAAATGTACCTGAGAACAGATGTTCAGTTAATTAATACTTAGTGAATAAATGAACAAATTGTTAAGCGAAAATCTTGAGCTATGGTATATATCTCTTTCTAGAGATTCCAATTTAAAGTCATAATTTATCCTGCATCAGAAAAGCTGAAAAATTCCAACTCATGTACACACTAGCACAATATACCTCACCTGTGTCTGTGGCTAGACTGGAAAGGGAAGAGCTTGGAGGTAGAAAGTTGAACATATAAACCCTCAAATAATACACCGGAATCAATGGTTTTGGTGCCTCACAAAAAGAAAGAAAAAGTGTTTCAAAATGGAAAAAGCATCAGCAATTTATTTTTGTAGACATCCGGTTCCATCATTGGCAGTCTATTTAAAGAGTTTCATGTGAAATTTCCATTAGCACAAAATAAAAAGTCTCATAAGACTTTTAAATACCCTTTGATTCCTTTTCTGAGTTTCCAATAAGAATTTAATTGAGAGCTAAGGCAAAAGCACAAAATCCTGATATTTTTTTCAGTTTCAGAAAAGTAGACATCATTAACGTTAAAACTAAAAATGTTCTGTCCACCTGTCATCATTCATCTTTACACAGAACACAATAGTTGCCTATCCAGAGAGTATGATTGATTGTAGGTTCTCAAAACACACAAATGGCTTTGGACAGATGTTTCATCAATGACAAATTGGCCTTAAGGGAAATACGACCACCTTGGAAAAAAGGCACATATCCAACTCCTTTTAGTTTCAGCAGCACTATTTGAAACTATTTTCTAATCTTAAATTTCTAAGTAAACTTCTGTTAAAACAAATATTAAAGAACTCTTTTTAAATTAGATTTAAATAAATCCTCTAAAAGCTAAGATTACAGTTTCAAGTAACCCACTAATCAACTCTCCAATTTTTATGGCAATATTATTGCAAGATTTTGCAAAGTATTTGATGGCATCAACCACAAAGCCCTGTATTTGAGTACATATTATCACATTAGGGGCACACAGTTTTGATTCTTAGAGCATTCAATTAAGTTCTGACCTTGAACTGATCTGATTAATACTTTTTCTTGTAGTGGTTATCTTTCATTTTTTACAACACTCATTGGGAACAGAGAAAATATTCCATTTAAAATTAGAGGCTCTAAGTGTATGAAATTAGCATTATAAGCACCAAAAGTTGTAAAATTATCTCTTAGATATTCTCCAGAAAGTAGGTGGTGGGAAGATCTGTAGTAGCTTTATACAGTGTTTCCAAAAGGAACCCAGGAATTTCACAGCTGGGTAGGTCACTGATTACTGAAATGTTTCTGCAGAATTGATGTTAAATGTTCTCTTAGCATAGAATCAGACAATTACAAATACACTCACATTTACACACAAACACCACCACCACACACAGTGAGGGCTCATTATGCTATGAATTTATTCTCAATCTACACACCCCATCTTTTTGTTATTGTTTTATTATTTCATTTTATTGTATATTTTGTAGCTTTATTATATTGTGAGATCTGTTTTAATGGCATGTTCAGGAAAGCAATTGACCAAACCTTAAGTACAAATGGCAAATGCAGAAACCACAAAGTATGTCTAAGTTTCTCTAAACTTCATAAAAGTGGATCCATGGGTATGTTTACACACACACACACACACACACACACACACACACACACACTGTTTTCTTGGATCAAACAGTTCATAATTCAAATGCTAAGGAAGGTCTAACAATTCCTGGGGAGTTTTCCATTCTGTTTGACTTAAAAATTTGTATATTTAATATTTAATACCTCTTACAGAATATTCTCATTGGAGAGAGAGGATGAATTGAGATAACCTAACCAGATTCCAGCCTCTTTATCTTATCACTGTTTCAGAAACCTCATAGTATAGTAGAAATTACTCCCCTTACTACATTCTGGCCCAGGCCACCCAAGCTTCTTTCTCCACCTGGAGATCAGAATGTCCAAGATTTTATATTCAAGAAGAACACTATACAGAGTCACTGACTCAAAGTTATCTAGAGCTGTAGAAATAACGAAGTCCAACATCTCTTACTACTGTCTGGAACAATGACCAACTACTCTCCTCTTCCCCAGGCCAAAGGCAGTCCATCCTTTGAGGCTCTTGACTTCTGCTCTTCTAGAAATCTTCATGGTTGGCGAGTGTTCTTCCTGTGAGTTCAGTTGGAATTCTTTGCACACCTCTATCCCTTTTGCAGGATATTTACCAAATAATATTGAGTAGTCTAGATGTCAACTGTTCCAACATCCCTGGAGCTGAATCATACTTCTTTGGGAAGAAAAAAAAATCACTGTATAAAACGGTTTACATCACACACTCCACCATTAACAAATTTAAAATTCTGTTTAGGCATCTATATTCTAAAGTTACCTTTACCATTCTCCTTCTGGTGGCACCCGGGCCTCCAGATTTCTCTCGCTCTCTTAGGCAGAATAATTCCACTTTCAGGCATACCGGATGCATCTCAGTGTTTGACAGAGCAAGGTCATGCAAATAACAGTATCCACCCTCTCCAGAGGGCACTTTATTAACTCTAGTGTCTCCTGTTCGTGTTCTGTAAAATCTAGCCCAACCTGATAGAATAAAAGTAACATCAGGATCTTCAGTTTTCTGCTCTAGAGCCCTACCAACGTGATTCAGCTGCACTTTATGTTTCTACTTTGTCTCACATCCTGCATTTCTCCAGCAAATGGTTTCCTCACTCTATACTCTGTGTGCCTTTCTCTGCCTCATGGTTGTCACTTACTCATAGCTTCTGCTTCCCTCACAACTTTAGCTTATGCGTTATACCATGATGACCTGTCTGACTTTTCAAATTCTGCTCCCCATACTGCCTATATCAAATGTTCAAATTAAGAAAGCTGATTGCTCCGGGTCATCTTTTAAATCTGGTCTCAGTGGCCGCTGTATGGATCTGACTGCCCTTTGTTTGAGGCCTAGCCCTGGTCCTCCATTCATCTATTGTTTGTTGATCTCATGGTGAAAACATGACCATCCAGACTCACCCCTTTCACAGACATTGCTGTCAGCTTTGTTGTCCTCAGACTGGACCAGAGGGAAGCAACTACTGGGATTCTTGTGAATTATGCTCCTTTATCTTCCCCATTGCAATAGATGCGTGGTGTCCAGCCCCCATACCTTTTACCAGCCGGAGCACCCATCCCCCAACTCCTGTGATTTTTAGAGCAGTCAATTAAGTCCTGACCTTGAACTGATCTGATTAATACTTTTTCTCATGTTATATTTCATTTTTTGTAATACTCAGTGGGAACGCTCAGTGGCTATTAAAAACATATAGCTGTTCCCCTTCTCCTGGGAAGTGATCTCAGCTGACAGCAGTTGCTTCACCCCACAGGTTATTACCACCCTTCCTGCTCTTATTCGCCTTCCTTATCCTGATTTACTTCCTCTCTTACAGATTTTATCTGAAGAACAATCCCTCAAAAAATCTGCATCTAAGTTCTCTCAGGCTCTGCATCTAAGGAACAGCACCTCAAACCTATTAAATAAAAAACTAAGCTCCCTCTACAATGCTAATGGTAAGAAGTAATTCTGCCAGTTACTTCTGAGAGTAATAACTTTGCGTTTATGTTTTAAATGCAGAATTCAGATTCTATTTTGATTTCAGACATGGTGTCACTCAAACGGAGATCTATAACTGCTTAATTCATCTGCTGAAATGATGTGTATGAGTTTGTGGTGAAATTAAATGAAATCAGCTCTAACAGGCTTCGCAATTATATTTATATAAATCATATATTTTTAAAAATCAAATTTCTAGAACTCAAAACTATTTTTTTTAGATATAATTGGTATATAACATTACGTTAGTTTCAGGTATATAACATAATGATTTGATATTTGTATATATTATATGATGACCACAGAAACGCTAGTTAACATCCTTCACCACACATAGTTACAATTTTTTTTCTGATGAGAACTTTTAAGATCTACTCTCTTAGCGACTTTCAAATGTACAATACAGTGTTGTTAACTATAGCCACCATACACTATGGTACATCCTCATGACCTATTTATTTTATAAATGTAAGTTTGTATCTTTTGAACCCCCTCACCCATTTTGCCCATCCCTGACCCCTTCGTCTGGCAACCACAAATCTGTTTTCTGTTTCTATAAGTTTGGTGGTTAGCTATAAGTAACAGCATATGTACAGTATTTGTCTTTCTCTGTCTGGCTTATTTCACTTAGCGTAATGTACACAAAGTCCATCAATGTTAGTGCAAATGGCAAGATTTCCTTCTTTATGTGGCTGAATAATAATTCACTGATTATATATAGTGCATTTTTTTTCAATTTATCCATTGATAGATACTTAGGTTGCTTCCATGTCTTAGCTATTACAAATAATGCTGCAATAAACATGGGTATGCAGACAAGTTTTCCAGTTAGTGTTTTTGTTTCCTTTGGCTAAATAGCTAGAAGTGGAATGCTGAATTATAAGATAGTTCTATTTTTAATTTTTTGTAGAACCTCAATAATTTTTTACAGTGGCTGTACCAATTTCCATTCTCACTGAAGTGCACAAGGATTCATTTTTCTCTGTGTCCTCATAAACATTTGTTATTCTTGTCTCTTTGATAATAACCATCCTAACAAGTGTGAGGTGATATCTTATTGTGGTTTTGATTTACATTTCATGATTAGTGATGTTGACACCTTTTCATTTACCTGTTGGCCATTTGTTTGTCTTTGGAAAAATGTCTTTACCTCTCCTCTGCCCATTTTTTAATCAGGTTTTGTCGTTGTTGTTGTTTTGTATGCATTTATATATATTTTTTGGATATTAACCTCTTATCAAATTAGTGGTCTGTAAATATCGTCTTTCATTCAGTAGGTCACCTTTTTATTTTGTTGATTGTTCCCTTTCCTGTGCAGGAGCTTTTAGTCCAATTTAGTCTCACTTGTTTATTTTTGCTTTTGCTGCCTTTGTTTTTGGTGTGAAATTAAAAAAACTCATAGCCAAAACATATGAAAAGGAGCTTGCAGCCTATATTTTCTTCAAGGAGTTTAATGGTTTGGGGTCTTACATGAAAGTCTTTAATCCATTTAAAGTTAAATTTTGTGTATGTTGTAAGATAGTGGTCCACTTTAATTCTTTTGCACTTGGCTATCCAGTTGCCCAACACCATTTATTGAAGAGACTCACCTTTCCTCATTGCATATTCTTGCCTCCTTTGTTATAAATTATTTGACCATATATGTGTAGCTTTATTTCTGAACTTTCCATTTGTGTTCCATTGATCTATGTCTTTTTTTATGCTAATATCATATTCTTTTCATGACTACGAGTATAATTTTGTAATGTAGTTTGAAATCAGGAAGTACGATACCTCCCAGTTTGTTCTTCTTTCTCAAAAAATAAATTGCTTTGGCTATTTGGAGTCTTTTTTGGTTCCACACAAATTTTAGAATTGTTTGTTCTATTTTTGTGAATAATGCCAAGGAATTTTTGATAAGGTTTAGACTGAATCTAAATTGCTTTGGTTAGTGGACATTTAACAATATCAATTATTCCAGTCTATGAGTACAGAGAAGACACTCTTTAATTTCTGTCTTCCTTAATTTCTTTTGTCAATGTCTCATTATTTTCAGTGTACAGGTCCTTCACCTCCTTGATTAAATTTATTCCTATCTATTTTATTCTTTTTGATACAATTGTAAATGAGATGGTTTTCTTAATTTCACTTTCTGATAGTTCATTATTAGTGTGTAGAATGTAAGAGATATTTGTTATTGATTTTCATATCCTGCAAATTTACTGAATTTATTAGTTCTAACAGTGTTTTGGTGGAATCTAGGATTTTTCATGTCATCTGCAAGTAATGACAGTTTTACTTGTTTCTGTCCAATTTGGATGTTGTTTTCTTTTTTCTTATCTAACTGCTCTAGCTGGAACTTCCAATATTATGTTAAATTAAAAGTGTGGGAAATACTTGCAAATGTGGGAATACTTGTCTTCTTGCTAATATTAGAGAAGAGCTTTCAGCTTTTCACCATGGAGTATAATATTAGCTGTGGGCTTGTTATATATGGACTTTATTATGTTGAGGTATATTCCCTTCATGTCCACTTTGTTGAGATTTGTCATAAATGGATATCGAATTTTGTTGATGCTTTTTCTGCATCTGTTGAGATGATCATATGATTTTTATCCTTCATTTTGTTAATGTGGTGAATCACATTGGTTTATTGGCAGATGTTGAAAAATATTTGCATCTCTGGAATACTCATTTGATCATTGTGTATAATCCACTTAATGTATTCTCAAATTTGGTTTGTTAATATTTTAGTATATATGCTACCAAAGCGAACACAGTTTGTTAATATTTTGTTGAGGATTTTTGCATATATATTCACTAAGAATATTGGCCTGTATTTTTCTTTTCTTCTGGCATCCCCGTCTGGTTTGGTATCAGGGTAATGCTGACCTTATAAAGTGAGTTTGGATGTGTTTCCTCCTCTTCAATTTTTTTGAAAAATTTGAGAATGATTGATTTTAATTATTTTTTAAATGTTTGGTACAGTTGACTCATGAAGCCATCTGGTCTTGAACTTTTGTTTGTTGGGTGGTATTTGATAGTTGATTCAATCTCCTTACTAAGAAAATCTGAACAGTTCAGTTACCTTTCTTCATGATTTGGTCTTCTTCAAGGAATGTATCTATTTCTTCTAGGTTTTCTCATTAATTAGCATTTAATTATTTGTAGTAGTCTCTTATGATCCCTTGTATTTCTGTGATATCAGTTACAAAGTCTCCTCTTTTGTGTCTGATTTTATTTATTTGAGTCTTCTCTCTAGCTAAAATTTTGTAAATATTGTTTATCTTTAAAAAAAATAGCTCTTAGTTTCATTGATATTTTCTATTGATTTTTGGTTTCAATTTATTTCCACTCTCGTCTTTGCTATTTCCTTTCTTCTGCTAAATTGGATTTTGTAGTTCTTTTTCTAGTGAGGCGGAAAGTTAGGTTGTTTGTTTGATCTCTCTCTTATTTCTTGATGTAGACGTTTATCGATATGAACTTTCCTCTTAAAGGAGAACTTTGCTGCATTCTATAAATTTTGGTGTGTTGTCTTTTCATTTCCATTTGGCTCAAAGTATTTTTTTGTTCTCTTGAGTTCTTCTTTGACAGATTGGTTGTTCAGTAGCATGTTGTTTTATCTTCATATATTTGTGAATTTTCCAGTTTTTTTCTTGTACTTTATTTTTTGCTTTATATTATTGTTGTCAGAAAAGATACTTGATATGATTTCAATTTTCTTAAATTTAGTAAGACTTGTGGCCTAACATATTGTCTATCCTGAGGATGTTCCATGGGCACTTGAGAAGAATGTGTATTCTATTGCTTTTAGATAGAATGTTCCCATTATAACTGTAAGTCAATCTGGTCTGACATCTTTAAGGCCAGTGTTTTCTGACTAATTTTCTGTCTCGATAACCTATCTCTTGATGAAAGTTGTGTATCAATGTCTCCTACTACTTTTGTATTGTTCTATCTGTCTCTTTAGGTCTGTTAGTATTTGCTTTATATATTTTGGTGCTCCTATGCTAGATACATGCATATGTACAAATGTTATAGCCATTTGTTGGATTGACCTATCATTATATAATGACCTTATTTTTTTCTTCCACAGTCTTTGTCTTAAAGTTTATTTTGTCTCATATAAGCATAGCTACTGCAATTTTTATTTTTGTTTCCACTTGCATGGATATTCTTTTTCCATCCTTTCACTTTCAGTCTGTGTGTGTCCTTTCATCTGAAATAAGTCTCTTGTAGGCAGCATATATAGATGGGTGTTTGTTTTATAATCCATTCAGTTACTCTATGTATTATGATTGGAGAATTTAGTCAATTTACATTTAATGTAAATGTTGATTAGTATGTAGTAATTGCCATTTTTTAAATTTCAGTTTCAGAATTCCCTTTAACATCTCTTGCAGGTACTGTCTAGTGGTGATTAAGTCCTTTAGCTTTTTCTTATCTGAAATACTTTTTCTCTCTCCTTCAATTCCAGAAGTCAGATTTGCTAGAATATTCTTAGTTGGCATTATTTTCCCCTTTTAGCACTTTGAATATATCATGCCACTCCCTTCTGGCCTACAAAATTGCTGCTGGAAAATACGTTAATTGTCTAATTGGGGTTCCCTTGTATATAACAAGTTATTTTTCTCTGCTTTTACAATTCTCTCCTTAAGTTTTGACACTTTAATTACAATGTCTCTTGGTGTGGGTCTGTTTGGGTTCATCTTAGTTGGGACCCTCTGGGCTTTCTGGACCTCAATGTCTGTTTCCTTCCTTAGGTTAGGGAAGTTTTCAGCCATTATATCTTCAAATAATATTTCTGGCCCTTTCTCTTTTCTTCTGGGAACCCTATAATGCAAATGGCCCACTTGACATCATTCTATATATTTCTTAAGCAATCTTTACTATTTAAAATTATTTTCTCTTTTTGTTTCTCTGAGGTTTGAGTTCCACTGCCTTGTCTTTGAGTTCACAGACCCTTTCTTCCTCTTTATGTAGTGTATTATTGACCCCCTCTATTGTATTTTTCAGTTCAATTATTGCATTCTTCAGCTCTATGACTTCTATTTAGTACTCTTATATTTTCTATCTCTTTATTAACATTTTCATTTTGTTCTTCCAATCCTCTCCTGTGCTCAGTGAGCATGATTATGACCATTATTTTCAACTTTTTATCATGTGAATTACTTATCTCCATTTCATTAAGGTCTTTTACTGAGATTTTGTCTTGCTTTCTCATTTAGAATATATTCCTTCGTTTCCTCATTTTCCCTGACTCTGTATTGTTTTCTATACATTAGATAAAACACCTATCTCTCCCAGTCTTCACAGAGTGGTCCCCAGTAGAAGATAAACTTTTTGGTTCAACCCTGTCCTAGCTCTTGGTAGTATATCTCAAACCTTTGTTATTGTCCAAGTAAGCTATTTTATTTGTAGTGATTCCCAATAGTTGAGGGTATAACAAAGCATGTCAGTGTCCCAAAGGGCAGGTTTTAAGTCAGCTCCTAGATTCAGACTTATTGGAAGGCAGTATCTTTTAAAGTATGTGAATATACTTCTTTCAGGGGAAGACTGGGAGATGGGAATTTCTGTCTGCTCCCTCTACACTGAGCCCTGGGTAATAGTCAGTTAAAAACTGTTTCTTACTTTGCTGCTGTTGCATTGATCCTATAAATCTATGCCCTGCTGACCTCCCAAGCCAGATTTTCAAGGGCTGTGTCCCCTGGGTAGCAGATACAAAGTCCAGCATGCCAGAATTAATCACAAGCTCCTTTATCAGAGATAGCAATGACTTGGAGTGGGGTAGAGGGAGAGTGTGAAGATGGTCCCTGCTATCCTCTCCAGTGTCTAGAGAAGAGTATAGTTAGCCTGTAGATGTGTGTTTAATTAGAAGCAGACCCACGGAAAAGCCCTGAGACTAAAATCTACCTTCTATAAGTGGATGACTGGTAAAGCACAAAAGAGGCAGGCCCCTCCAATCTGACAACTAACAGAGTTTATTAAGGGAAATTTACTTATGAGACATCTTGGGCGGTAACAAGGATTATATGTATAAGACAGGATGGATAGGGGTACTGGCGCTTGTCCTAAGATGAGGAAAATGCCTTACCTGCTTGCCCAGAGCAGGATAACAGCCTACTCCAGGAACCAGCGTGCCATGTGGCATAGGGGAGGGGTCAATCAGATAGTCTCTCAGGGGATTTATGGTATGCAGTCTCTCTTCTTGCCTGGATCTAGCTTGCATGTCCAGCAGCATCAAGTCATGGAACAGTCTTTCCTCTACAGAAGACTACCCATGAGGCCACAGTTATGAAGATAAGCTTCCAAAGAAATACTGAGCACCTCTGTCTGTTGCTTCTCTGCTATACCATGGAGGTGGTGGCCAGTTAAGAATTCTTTCTCTGTTGGCCGGTGGGACCCCTCTGCTTAAACCCCTCTGGCCACCAGAACCAGGTGATGTAGACATGTCTCCTGGGAGGCAGACACTAAATTCAAGGCACCAAATGAGTGTGTAAGTTCCTTTTTAGGAGATACAAGCAACCTGAAGCAAGAGAGAGGAAGAGCATAAATATGATGTCACTGGCCTCCCTCTGTCTTTGGAGAGTATTTTAGTAGGCCCCTAGAGGTGTATTAAATTAGATAACTGTCCCTTAGGGTGATGCTTTAAGATAAGCAAGTAAGCCTCTTTCACAGAAAGTCTGGGCTTTTTTCAATTGACGGGCTCTGGGGCAGGTGAGTTTATGTACACGAGCACTTTAATAATTATTTCTCAGTTCCCTATAGCCTGTGGGTCTCCTGGACACAAGCCTCATCGGCTTTCAAAGCTAGATGATTTGTGGGCTCATCTCTCAGGGGCAGAACTTAAAAGCTGGGGTGTCTGATGGGGGATTCGATCCCTTCATTCCTCGGGGTTTTAGTCCCCTCCCAGTTGTGGATCACTGTTCTGGGATGAGACTAATAGGCAAGATTTTGTCTCAACCTCTCCTACCGGCTTTTATGTAGGTTCTTCCACATTCACCTGATTTGTAGGAGTTGCTCAGCTAGATTCTGTTTTGTTTACAGAGGAAATGGAGCTGTAGATTTGATGTCTTCATGGAAGGACGTTAGTTCAGTATCCTCCTATGTTGCCATCTTGAACCAGAATTTTCAGGACTCAAGTTCTTGAACCAGCTAACCTAATAGGCAATAAGGTTAAAATTTTGTATTTATTGATGAAAAACTATTTAAAAGTACATTTGAAAAATGTGGCAGAATTGTTAGCTTTAGCAACCTTCCCTTCTCCCCCTGCTGCCCACCAGAAACAGTAGACAGGAAAATAAGGATTGATTTAAAGGAAACAAAATATAATTTTAAGTTTTCCAGATTTTAAAAGTTGGTATCATATTTAGGTATCACTTGTTAAAAGCTACCCCTTTCTTAGGAGATTAATGATTTGTTTTCTGCACTGTGTTATATACATAAGTATATTTTTTGATAAAGTTTTTTGAGATGACTAGTTTACACCCCAATTAATAATAATTAATAGGAAAAAATCTCATTGGGGGGTAAATAGCTTTTATTATTCCAATAATAACTTGTTTCCATCAATAAATTAAGGGAAACATTGTCCAACTACATTTAAAGTCATGAAGATTTTATGTTAATTTTCATGCTGTCGTCAATTTGAATTAGGTCATGAATATTTCTATTATTTTTTGAATTCTCTAGAAATTTTTTTCTCTTTTTTAGATAAATAATAAACCTTAGCCTTTTGTTTCTGTTGTTGATTGGTGATCCCACTATTAATTGACTTCTCTACATTTGATTAGCTCACTTTGAATTAGTTTTAGGTTCCCTGTAATACTCTTAGCATTTCAGTTTTATCTGAACTATAATACAGGTCTTGCATTTGACAACATGATATCCTTTCTTTTTTTTCCAGTCGCTCTATACCATAAGGATTGTAGACCTTATTTTAACACATTGAGCCCCTCTCTACATGGAGTCACAGAATATTTAAGACAGATACTCTCCCATAAGAGATCATTTATACATTTAAGAAAGAAAAAACCTCTATCAAAGACTATCATCAAAGAAGCATAAATATTTATACATATCCAGTAGGGCACGACACTAATCCAAATAATTGAGAGACTAGCGTGATACGGTTGTTTGCATTATTATAACTATTTGCCAAAAATTCTCTCTTTAATACAAAAGAAACAAATAAAATCAGTGTTTACTAAATACCCCTTTGTTGAATAAGACATGGCTTACTGGTCCTCTATTCCATGTACTACAATTGTACAATGTTTCTGTGTGACAAAGATTGGAAAAGTAAAAGTTTTATTTCAAACACATTTGCAGCTAGGATTCTGCATATCAGGCAGGGCTTACCAGTGAGATCCATTCATACTATGTCCAGAAGATGGAAGTGGGTTGGAGGCCAGTGATCTACTTCACTCTGTTTTCTGTGAGCAATCACATGTTGGGTCTTTCTGAAAAGGTGCTTTACAGCCCAGCTGCTGCCATGGGGATGGCCAGCAGCATTTGCAAAGGCACTGGTGGCCTTCTGACTCTTATCCCTTGCTCACAGCAGAAGGAGCAGTTCTCTTGATTGGCAAGTCCCTCATTGTTGATCTGAGGGACATTTCTAGAGGACATGCCTAGAGGCTATTTCGTCTTTGTTTTGAATCATTTTTCTGCTTCAAATAGCTAGATTTTTGTTTCTTCTAACTGTATTCTAACTGATACTGCCTCAGGAAGGACAGTTTAGAAAAGAGCAGCTGAGGTGGATCAAAGGTAAATCAAAATTGTTTCAATTATAAGTTTGAAAGCATTTCTAAGAATCTCAGCTACTAAAGTTCAAACTTTGTTGTAGCCTCCAGCACTTGGTGGATAGGTGATAATGGATCAATCATGCAGATAGGAAGTGTGGCAGGATGCAAAGAGCAGAACATTTAGAAATTAGGCAGGAATGCAGTGAGTTCTTAGTTAATACTATAGATAGTTTCCAGACACACTGGCAAAATAAAGGTAGGAAAATCAAAGAAACCTGATCCTTAGATAAAGATAAAAGTCCCATAGTTATCACTGGAAGATTAGTGCCCCATGCCTGGGATGGAAACCCATGCTAAGCTAGAAGGGTGAATAGACTCATAGCATGGTTATGGTACAGCATTTGGAAGGCAACAGTCCTGAGGTCTTACCTCACCTTTGTTACTTATTGGCTGTATAACCTTCAGCACTTTCCTTAGTCTCTGAGCCTCAGTTTTCAGAGCTATAATATGTGGATATTAACACCTTGCTCATAGAGTTTTATTAGATATAAAGGATGTAAAGCACCTATCGTGCCTGACATATAACAGGTGTTAAAAAATGGTAATAAGCTATTATCCCCTCAGCGTTTAATAGTGAATTAAGCCTTGTTCACACAGAAGCAGAAAGAATAAAATATGAGAATTGAAACAGAAGAAAGCAAAAAATGATAAATAGCAAGATACAGAGCCAGAAGGGCTAATGTTGTCTCATAGGTCCCGAGACACAGAAAAAGGAAACATTCTCCTATGGTGAGAAGAAAGGAAATAAAGTAGTCTGGAGCCACAAAGAATCTAGGACGGGGCCTTCCTGCTGCCTTAGCCCTGGGTGACTATAAAAACACCAGGGCTGCTCTCAGCAGTAGAGGTATGCATAGTGGTTTCTATTATAATTCTGTTTTCACTCAAAACTTGCCAAAACTTTTCTTCTGAGGTGAAACTCTCCGGTATTTTTTTTTTTTAATGGTTTACATTGATTATTTGAAGTAGCATTGGAAGAAAGTAAAGACATGCTTCTTATTAGAATGCAAGGAGGTAGGAGAAGAGACACAAAATGATAAGATGCCCCTTTATAAAGTGAACCATGTTAGATTGTTCATACAAATCATGTAAGAAGCAGCTGCATTTTCCTACTGAAATTCAGCATGAAATTCAGAATGTGAAAGAGATTTACAATGAGGGACTTCATGTTCCTGTTTATGTTCTAAATATGGTCATTATTGACTAAAACACGTGAACTTCATGAGGTAGCAACCACATTCTCTGCTTATTTGTGCTCACATGGCTTAATGTACACTAACCGTGCCCACGGCCTATGTACCTGGATTCTAAAGCCAAGACAGCACAAAAACAACTGGTCCATTCAGTTTAATCAATCCAACTACTGGTCAGTACAGTGAAACAAAAGCTCAACAATCATTTTGCCGTGCAGATCAAACTCGTTCATGTAGAGACAGATCTACCATCTCTTAGTTAATTTAATTTCCATCATTTTAAAAACCATGCCAAAATAGCATGGAGTATGTAGGATTATTATAAACTTTTTATATGTGGATTCAACTATGTACTTTTAGGAATGACTACCCATGTTCCATAAAGTTCAATCTCCATCTGGTACCATTTTTCTTTAAGTAAGTTTACCTTAGGCAAAGGTAGGTCTGAAAAGTATAACTGTCTTGAGCTTGATTCGGAAGTGTCATGCTTCCTGGGGAAGCCATGAGCTCCAGACTCTTCAGGAGACATCAAGTGATGCATGTGATATGGGTACAACTTTGAGGTTCAGCTTAATTCAGAATGTAGTTTCATGCAGATAATTGAATAGATTAGGGATCAGGAAATAGGGCACCAATATTGAACCATGATAACATTAAGTACCTGTTTACTGGTACTCTTCAGATCAGTGACTCTGCTGAGACAACAGGGATATGCTGTGAAATCTACTCCACTCATGGAGGCCAAGCCCACGTAGAACCCTGTGCTGCTTACAGAAGCCCTCAGAGGAACTTCTGACCAATGACTTCAACGTCTTCCTAGCGGACAAAACAAACCTCTCTCCCTTTCGCTAGCTAAAGCTTCTCTCCAGCATGCTGGCAGCTCCAGTCCACGATTTCCCTTAAGCCACTGCCTGCTTCATAGACCACTGTGGCATGGAGCACTTCAATAGGAATCCCACACAATCTGGTATCCCCATTTTAAGTAAGAATCTCTACCCCGGGCTTCTTCCCAAGACTTCTACCCTGGCCTCCTCCCAGGGTATTGGTGGCCAGATCTTACGGTATGCAATTCACACTATGCCCTCAGTCTACACGATAAGATGGCTGGCCTACAGACCTTTGTGTGGTGGTGCCATCATTTATTGTCTGTAGTATAGACTCCTATGTCTGCAGCTGGGTCTATTGCGACCATTGCTCTCCCAATTCATTGGGACAGATGGCAGAAATGCTATCATGATGATGGTCCTTCCCCCACTCCATCCACTCTCTTTTCAGGGATCCTTGTCACTTTTCTCTTTTAACTTTCCGATCCATCCTAAAGTCAATTTTGCATCTTAATGCTATATTAATGCTCTAAAATCTGTTGCTTTCATCTAATTCTTCCTCACTTGACATTTTTAAACTTTAGGTCTATTAAACATTAATACTGTTGCCAAAAAATGGGTCCTTGGTTTACGCCTCAGGAAAATATTCAAGGATGCACTGAATATGCCCAGCAAGCAACGCCAAGAAGCAGTGGATTTATTGAGAAAAAAGGAAACGGTATACTTCCAAAATAGTAGGAGTGGGTAGGCCAGGAGAAGAGCAGCTGCTCTGAAGAACAAAGAGGCTTAGGATCTTATTAGAATGAAGGCGTAAAATATTCAAGATTTAGGGCTGGTGGTCTAGGCATTCCCAGGCGGGTACTCACTGACCACTCCTTCCCGTTGGGAGGTGGGATTTCCTTGTCTTTATTTGGCCCTTGTTAGAACTGTCATGGTGACACGGGGTGGAGATTTTTCCCTGCCGCAATGCTAATAATATTATGATCTATTATAATTAGCTAAAGTTCACTGTAAGTGGCAAGATGGTGTCCTGGATCTGTTCTTTGCCACCAAAATCTAGTTCTGGTTGGTTTGGTAGCTGCACCTTTTTTTTTCTTTCCTGTTAAATTCTCTATATTACTATTTTTACAATAGAAAGTTAAAAATGAAAACTTTGAGTTACTATATATGATTTCTTCTCAGATTACAAAGCTTATATTATATAACTGGGGTTCCCTAAATTGATTTCTTTTAAAACAGTCCTAAAAAGACCAGAAGAGAATACAAAAGCTCTCCCTGCTGCCTTATTCTTTCTGCCTACGGTATAAATACCATTGAAGTTGTAATTTGATTTGAGACTAAAGAAAATAATAATACTAGCAATATTATATATTTGGCACTTACTGTATTCTGGCCGCCATATTAAGTACTTCATAAACATGGTATAGAATAATGGTTAAAAGCACCAATTTAATATTAGCCAATATACATTAAATCTCAGTTTGGGCACTTTACTAGTTTTGTAATTTAAGCAAATTAATATTCAAAGGCCTTCAATTTTCCATCTATAAAATGGAAGTACTGCTAGTAACTACCCCTAGGCTATTTTGGGAACCAACTGAGATATTGCATGTAAAACTCTTAGTGAACATCTGGCACTTAGTAAATCAGATATGCAGCATGAGTTGTTACTGATACTAGTATTGTTTTTTTCATTTACGAAAATTGATCACTCTAACCATCTATACATAGATGAAGAAACTAAAGTTCAGAGAAGCTAAGTAATTTCTCCACAATCATGCAGCTGATAATGGCCTAAAAAGGTGCTTATTCCCAGATCTGACTACACAACCTGACTTGGGCTCTGACACAGAACACTGGTGGTTCTTATCTCATATTCTTTAAAACTATAGGTGTCCATGTGTGTCCACGGGGATTCACATTACTGGGTTTGCTGCGGCAGCTCACAGGTGGCTTTTTATTGCTATTTTCAGGTTTCACAGTTAATTTTCATGACAGCTAAACAAAGTGCACTGCTTCTTACCTATACAAGCAGCAAAGCCTTTCTCATGGTGTATGATCAGGATAAAATGAAAACAATTATATGAAACACACTTA
Source organism: Rhinolophus ferrumequinum (assembly GCF_004115265.2). NCBI lineage: Eukaryota > Metazoa > Chordata > Mammalia > Chiroptera > Rhinolophidae > Rhinolophus > Rhinolophus ferrumequinum. The sequence goes on along the minus strand of NC_046297.1, from coordinate 47,793,474 downwards.
TAAAATGTTAGCCTCTTTTAATATCTAATACATGTTCAAAGCTATTTCCCTAATTGATAAAAGAAAGGAAAAATACGATTCTTGAGGATAGATGCCTCAAAGGAAATTCTTGTTGGGCAAAAAATCATTGTATCTTTTAAATGGCAAGTTCATAGAAGACCTCTGAGCAGGTAAAGTGGTTTTGTATAAGTTATATTCTAACTATGAAAGAAAATTCAAGACATTTTTAGGAAAAGATGTTACAAATGATTATTGCCTGGGGCAGAACAGGAATCTGCATCTCTGGGGTGAGTTTCACTATGCTACCTGCTGGTCTTTCCATCAGGAGTCAGAGCTTTGAGCAGAGCTCAGAGCTCTGCTCTCTCCTCACATCTAGCACCATCCATCACAGTGTCTTTCAATCCAGTCCATGTTTCTCCTCTTTCCCACTGCTTCTATTCTAAATGAAGCTCTCATTAACTTCTTTCCTGGACTATTTTCAGTTTCTAAACATGCTCCTGAACCCATCATTTCTATACACATACCACAGCCCTTCTTAAAATTCTTTCTCCCAACCGTAGTCGAATCTCTTTAGTTTGTCAGTTAAGAATGTCCACGATCTGTCTCTAGCACTAACTTTCCAGTTCTCTTCCACAATCCTGTCCCATGCTTTCTCCTTGCTGTGCCTTTCCATCTGTTATTACATTCACCTGGAGGTCTCTGCCAACTTTCTTCATGTTCAAGTTTTGTCTTGCTCTCAAGGTAGACTTCCAAGGCCATTTTCTTCATATTTGTCCTGATTCCCACAAGTAAATATGATTTCTCCTACCTATGAACTCAAGCCATATGTTATTTATACATTTCAAATTTTATGGCACTGTAGGGGAGGAAAAAAATAATTTCCTCTACCCATCTAAGATTCTCCAGCTTGCGGCTTTGTAAATTAGACTGGACAAAGACAGATTAATAAAAAATAATAAAACAAGACGAACAAAAAACCAGAAATGTACTACGTTTGATCTTAGTCAAAAAGCCTAGAAGCAATAAACAGAATTTATTAATATGGACTTTTGGGCTTCAGTGTCCTGGGAACTGACTGTGCCAATGAAGTGAAGAAAGAATGGTTTTAAAGAGGCATCATCCCAAAGTACCTGACAGTGCCCTTAACAGAGAACACAGCTTAGCCCCTGGGCTCATGCATCCCGTCAGAGACACTGACATTTAAACCAGGCTTTAAAACAGAGGTGTCCAAACTTTTTTCAACGTTTTTTACCAAGGGCCATATGTGGTAAAATACACAAACAGTCGGGCCACTCACTCGAGGTGAAGTACGTATTGCCTCACCTGGTTTATTTAAGTAAACTAAATATATTTTTGGAATTTGCTGCGGGCCAATTAAAAATGGATTGCGGGCTGCAGTTGGCCCATGGGCTGCAGTTTAGACACCCCTGCTTTAAAAGACAAGTAGGTATTTGCTGGTGAAGGGTTGAGGCTCAGGAAACTAAGAAGAAGGGGTATCCCAGGTGTGTTGGTGTAAGTTCTCTAAAGGTGGGAACGCTATATTTGTTACTTCAGAGAAAAAATTCACAGTAGTAAATGGGCAGTTTATGTTCAATGAGCGAGAATGAAAGCAGTATTAAGACATTAAATACAATACAAAAGAAATTGCTAGTCATGGCTGGATAAAGAAAAAAGTTGAATGAAGTACATTTGAGCGTAGCGTGATGGTCCATCAGTTTTCACTGAAAACTTTGTGTAGGAATTAGTTAGCCTTTTTAGTCTTGTCATCAGATTATTATTTAATGCTTAACCCCGCTCTTCTACCTCTGAAAGCATGCAATTACCTATGAATTTAATTATTTTCAAAATTGCAGTCAATAGGGCACTTGGGTTTCTTTCCTTAGGGGACACATTTTGTTTCTTTTCATTCAGTTTCACTAAAGTATGGCACAGAACAGTTATACCTTTCCCCTCGATGGCTTCTACAGTAATTTTGAACTCAGAATTTTTCTGATTTTCCTTTCCTGTCCACAATATTGGGCATGCAGGAGAGCAACACAAAGGATGCAAAAGGCAAAGGCGTTCCTTCACTTAAATGCACAATTCGTAGGAAAGAAAGACTAAACGATTTATGGTTCTTGTAGATCCTATAACAAATTATGGGAAGTCTTATGGTTATTAATCATGTTTTTACCATTGTGACACTAGATTGGATTATCAAAATACTTTAGTTTTATAATTTCAGAAATTGCTGTTTTAAATGTTTTATGACATGACAAATGGTCCCATGGTCTATAGAACATACAAGTATATGAACGTTTGATTTGTGGGGGTTCACAGCTAATCACCCCGGATGTTCTTCTGTGGTATGCAGATTGTTTTGACTAAGGACAACTTTAGCTGAGGGCTCAGGAGAAACTTCTGCTCCTCCCTTGACTACCTGGAAGATCTTTAATTAGGGGCCTTGCCCATAATGGCAGATTATCAGAGATAACCTCTTTTGACCTATCTATCTATAGGGCAGGACAAACTTCTATTTACTAAACAGCTGCTGTTCTTATCCTCCTGCACTGACCATTTGAAGCCATCAAGGCACCTTACCTCATCTCTAGCTCAGGATGTTTTATATTCCCATGTTATCTTTCTATCTCTGAACCTCAAGTGCGTGTAGGGTCTCTGACTCTCTCATGCATGCATGCAGGGTTCCCACACATATGTATGTATTATATTTGGTTATTTTCTCTTGCTAATCTGTCTCATGTCTATTTGATTATTAGACCAGCCAAAAGAACCTTGACAGTAGAGAAAAGTTTGTTCCTTCCCCACATATATTAGCATAGCTAAATGCAGCTTGTAGAAGTAGTGTATAGAAATCCCGAGCTCCATGTCTCCTTCTCTTTGAAACTGTCCTATCTTCGCTGGCAGACCTGGTTACTTTCTATACTAAGCCCTTTAATACAGCAGTTATAATTAATTATAATTACTGTTCACATGCCTGCCTCCTTCACTAAACTAAGTGACTCAAAGGCAGGGAATGTTTATTATTTGTCTTTCTAACCACAGGACTATAGATATAATAGATGCTCAAAATATATTTCTGCAGGAACAAATAGGAGTGAAGTCATTAGGACATATTATTGAGGTTATCAAAGATTGAACCTTTTTCTTAATACTGTGCATAAAACTTTAAAGGGGTTGTTCATTTTAAAAATCTCTCCCTATCCCCCACCTAAGCTAACACCCAAATACCCCCTCGGCCACTTTGACACCTAGTTCTTGTAAATGTTTTCCTTCCTTCCATGTATTCACACTCATAATCCAGTGAGTCTAAGAAACACAGCCATGTTTCAACATCTGGGATTCATCAGGCTGGTTCTGTTAATCAAAGTTCTGGAGATCAGTTCCAGATGTTGCCTAACTAAAGCTACATAAGTATTGTTCACATTTTTAACTACAATCAGACCTAACTTCCCATATCTTGAGAGTAACTTAATTTGTATAGGTAGGAGTTCTCTGCACTATTTTTTAAAATTAACTCTCAATAAAGAGATAAGGCTGATATATTTGTCTTAGACGTGAATGAATATTAATAAAAGTTCAAGATATATTTTAGAAATTATACATTTAATCACATTAGTTCAAAGATCCCATAAGAAGGAAAAAAAAATTGATACTGTCCAAGTGTTTACTATGTGCTGATGTAGGAGAGGAAAATAATTTTCCCTCTCCCCTTCTAGGTTCTTGGTGGATACCCCTGTGTCATAAACTACAGATTAACAAGAGGAAAACAAATAGAAATTTAATAGCATGTATACCTCCTGTATACATTGGAGATACCCGGAAAACTGAGTAACTCCCAAAATGACCCAACAAATCACCTATCACCTTAAATAGCATCTCCAGCTAAAGACAAAAGAAGACAGGGGAGGTGGAGAGGCAGGGGCAGTTATGTGAGGTTATCAGGCAAAGTAGAGTAAACAAAGGTATGGTTGTTAATGCAGATTTAAGTTGTTGCTTTCTCCATTGATAAGAGTTTCTAGAGAGTTACTCATCCCTCTCTTCTGGTACAGCGATGGAGACACCCTTATGAATGGAGATTTCCTTTATAAATGTAAATGCCTTTTACAAAAGGAACAACTTCTACTTGGTTTTCAGAGCTTCTCCTGTCTTTTGTAACTAATCAGTTCAAGATGACCCTTATGCCAAAGAGGCACATTGGGGGTGACATAGTCTACTTTCCTTTACTAGACACCATGTTGGGTAATTCCACATGTACTATCTTATTTAATTGATTTAATTTTTATAACTGGGTGAAATAGAAATTATATCCATTTTCTAAATAAGAAAATACAGAGTCATAGAATTGAATTACATTGTTGAAAAATAAATGCTTAGTGTCTAAGCTGAGATTAGTCATTTTTCTCACCCCAAATTTAGTACTCTTTCTATGTGCTGTCTTTCTTTATAATCTTACACAGTATGGGCCAGAAAGATAAATTTGGGAAAATTTATCCCAATTAAAATATATGTACAACCATCTTGGAAACTATTTTCCTGAGGAAGACCATAACTATAAAACCTATGTCTTCTATTCAGATATAAGTTATTATTTTGTTTTGTCCATATTTTGTTAAAATAATCACTTTAATTATCTGATCGATAACATAATTGGATTTTCATAAAGCTCAAAGTCTGGCATGTAAGGAAAATAAAGTGAATCGATCCAATCCCAGTGGTGGAGCCTTAAGCACTTTGTGTTCCAGAAATGCTGCAGGGCTCTAGAAAAAGCCTATGTACTATCAAATGAAAGTCATGGACTGAGTGCTGATGAAGCAGAATTGTAGGATGCATGTTCTAAATGGTCCTCCTATGGCAATGCAAGGAGAGCCTGCAGAATTACAACATACTTGTGTTTTAAAGCAGAGTTGGGCTCAACATAAAGCCTAGGAAATCTCTCCAAAGATGAAGATAAAGAAGAGAAAAAATATGTGGAGGAGAAAGTGGAGGAAGAATAAAAACACTGAGAAAAACCCTGAATAGTGCCAGTAAACAACACAAAAGTGCAGGTTCATTCTAATAGCAGTCCTGGGCTCAGGAGACAGCTAGGCCATTCCGCCAGGTGAGGATGATGACTATAAGGTAGGATGCTCCATGGGAGCTAAAGTGATTGTAGATATATGTGCCTTTGGCTCCCGTGAGGCAAATCAAATCCTATGTGGCAGAAAGCCACCCTACCTGAGACCTTCAGAATTCTCAAAAGCTGTGTAATTAAAATCAACTCACAATTATTTTTTTAAAATCAGCTAACAATAAATGAAATAGAGCACCATGAAAGAGAGGCATCAGAAACAACAACAAAATAAACTAATTTAAACTGCCAAAACCTGGAAATATTAGAATTAACTACTGTAAAATGATCATGTTATAAAATGTCTAAAGCAATTTAAAAACACAGTAAAAATCAGCATAGAACAAGAGATTATTAAAAATGACCAAGCAGATCATAAACAGACCAAGTCGAAATTTCATAAATAAAAAATAGATTCATTAAAATTAAAAGCTCAGTAGTTATTTGAAATAATGTATTAGACACAGCTAAAGAGACAATGAACTAGGAGCAAGGACTGAAAATTTACAGTACTGAGAGATAAGGACATGACAATATAAAAGGTTAAGAACTATTGAAGATAAAATAAACACAAGAAGGTCAAACATACCTCTAATTGTAGTTCCTTAAAAATTATACAGAAAGAACACAAAAGAGACAATAATGAAAGAGTTGAGAATTAGGCCAAGAATTGCTGAGCACTTATGATAAACAGAAACTAAGTGTATAAGTTACACATATACCAAATAGAATAATTGAAGAAAAATCTACCTGTAAAACATAGTATAGTAAAACTTTAGAACACCAAAGATAAAGGAAGTATCTAAAAGGCAGACAAAGAAAAAATCAGCATACCCATCAGGAAAATTGATTTTCAGCAGCTTCAATGGAAATCAAAAGTCCTAACCGTAATATCTTTAAAATGTTGAAAGAAGGAACTATCAACCTAAAGTTGTGTTGTTATAAAAATTCTTTTTCAAGATTGTAATGAAAATAAAGACATTTACAAAAAGGAAAAACAGAGTTTATCACCAACAGACCTTTACTAATAATGTACATTCTAAAAGAAATATTAAAGAAGGAACGATTCTAGAAATAACTTATGAAATGCAAAAAAATGTTGATCAAAGGAATTGTTAACCACGTAGACAAATCTAAAATAAAATAGTGTAAATAATAATAAAATGATGACTAACTTCTGTGTTAATAAAGAAAAGATAGAAGAAAAATACTAGATCTATACTATCCAATACAGTATCTATTAGCCACACGTTGCTATTTAAACTTAAATAAAATTAAGTTAAAAATTCAGTTGCCCACACTAGCTACATTTCTGATGTTCAATAGCCACATATACTGGTGGTCCTATCTAGTTTGTAAGACAAGAGTTACTACTATAAATATGGAAAGAAACTAAAATATCACTATTAACAAATGATAGAAACCCAAAGAATCTACCAACAAAATATTAGAATTAGTGTTTGTCAAGGTGACGGAATATAATAACAATATTCAAAAATAAACGTGACATACACACACCAGTTATGAATTTAGAAAACATAATAGTATTTATAATATCAAAATATATGAATACAATGAAATAAATATTTTAAAAGATGATATGCTTAAAACTTTATTAAAAGCTATTTTAAAAATACATAAATATAAAAAGAGAAATGTACCACATTCATGAATGGGGTAACTCAATATCATTAAAATGTTAGTTCTCTTTAAATTTCTTTGCAGAGTTAATCAAAATTTAACAAGATTTTTGAGGAACTTTACATGTTAATTCTAAAACTTATTTGTAAAAGCAAAAGCCCAATAATGAGTAATGCATAACTGAAGAAGAAAGACAAGGTGGGCAAACTTGTGCTACCGCAAACCAAGTTTTATTATGAAGCTGTGTCAAGAATATAATGTGAATTAACTCAGAAAGAGACCCATTGGTCATTGGAATAGAATACTCAATAGAATAGAGAACCTAGAAACAGAACTGTGCAAAATAGAACTTGATAACGATAAAGGTGATATTACTGATCGTACTGGTTACTGGATAAAGAATTTAAGCTAATTACATGAAAGAACAAAATTTATTTTTTGTTTATATGATACATATATAAATTCCAGGTAGATTAGAATTTTAAATTCAAAGGGAAACTTCTTTAGCTTTTAGAAGAAAATATAGAAGATAATTTTTATGACTTCAGAATAGGGAAAATATTAACCTTAAATAAAAAACTTTCCAAACTTAAATATATGAATAGGAATATCTTCTGTTTATCAAAAGATACCACTAAGAAAATGGAAGTACAAGACATATTTGCAACGTATAGATTCAGCAAAGGATTAATAAACATTAAGTATAATTACTCTTACGAATTAACAAGAAAAAGACATAACAGCTCGCCCTACACACACGAGCGCGTGCGCGCGCGCACACACACACACACACACACACACACACAAATAAATGACTAATCAGGTCTTTCAAATGAAAGAAAATAATAATGGCTCACCTCTTTAGTAAACAGAAAAATGCAAATTAAGATCACAATGAGATAAAATTTTGCTATATTTAAAAATTAAAATTTTGATAATATCTATTATTGGCAAGGAAGTAGAGGGATGAAAAATATATACAGTTCTAGGGGTTTATAATTTGAAGCACCTATTCTAGGAGATTTATAATTTGAAACACCTAATTTGGAAAACAATTATATTGTAAATCAGAACATAAACTTACCTGTAACCTGGGAACTTTACTCCTAGAAACAAAACCTGGAGAAACTTGCATGAGTCCCAGAAGCTATGTATAAAAAAATTGTATAATTGAAAACAATAATTGAAATAATGGAATAATATAAACAAATCATGGAATAATAGAAACAAATCATGAAATAACAGAAACAAATCAGGTAACAAAATTCTATTGACAGGAAAATAGACAAATTAAGGCATAGTCACAGAATATATAACTGTGAAAATGAATGAACTATAGTTACTGGCAAAAAAATAAATTATAGAAACAATGTTCAGTTAAAATAGTTGAAGAAAATTAGATATTATTATGTAATTATATAATGATATGTACATATATAATTACACAACTACCTACATTACATGCTATAAATGTTACAACTTTTTATTTTATTCAGGGATTGCTATATACATGGAATTTTTGTTTTAGAAGGAAAGGGAATAATAAATCAGTTACTTCTAGAAGGGAGAAGTAAAGGAATGGAATTTTGGAGGAATACACACATAACTCAATGAACCCACAGTTTTTAATCTAAACAGTGGGTTCACCAGTGTTGGTGTTATTACGCTTCATAAAGTCACATCAATTATTTATATGTATTGAATATTACATAACATTTTAATCAGAGCTTTTGTGTAGTGTTTAATGTACCCTATGATTTACTTTGCTGAAAATGGTAAGAAGGGTACATTAAATAAGTCACATTATGCATGAGTAAACAGGAGAAAAAGAAAAGCATGAATTTGGAGCCAAATAGGTCTGGATTGGAATTTTTGTTTTGACAGTTGCTAGCTTGAGCTGTATAATCTTGAATGAGATACTTAAGATCTCTGAAGATCAGTCTCTTTCAACAATATTTATTGTAGGCCTACTATGTATTAAGTAGTATGCAGGGCACTAGAGATATAGTGGTGAAGAAAACAGGCACTGTGTTCCGGTGCTGCAGACGTATAAGTAGAAGAGGTTACACAGGAGCCTGAAATGGTTAACCATCAAGGAGCCATAATTCTTGGTGTAAGACCTATGACAGTGCTCTCTTAGATGAATTTCTATGGAAATTGTTTCATAGACATTTTCTAACTTGCCACAGGCTGTTCTTCCAACACTCCTGGGAATGCATGAGACACAGACAAGGACATATCGCATCAAACTAATATTAAGGTATTATTAACTATTCATTAAGCTAGCAATCTGCTCTTTTGCAAATCTATGAAATCTCTCATTGTGTGAGGTTGGGTCAATTAGTGTATGAGATGTAATCGAAAAATACGATGAATGTTTAAATAAAAAGAATGTATTACAGTAAAAAATCACATTGCCATTAATCCCCCTCAAAACACTCCCTGTTGCTTTGAACACACTTATCCCATCATTCTTGACACTTTCTGAAACAGTTCTGGAAGTTCTCTTTCATGAGTGTCTTTAGTTGCGCTGTCGTGGCTGCCTTGAGGTCCTGAATCGATTCAAAGATTTACCTTTCATGGTCATTTTGACTTTGGGGAAGAGCCAGAAGTCGCACGGAGCCAGATCCTATGAATAAAGTGGATGAGGACACACCATATTTTTATTTGATAGAAATTACATCAGAAGCAATGTGTGACAAGGAGCGTTGTCATGATGGAGGGTAAAGACACCCAAGAAATAGGACTTTCAGAACTGCTTCAGAAAGTGGCAAGAATGATGGGATAAGTGTGTTCAAAGTGAGGGGGAGTATTTTGTGGGGGATTCATGGCAATGTGTCTTTTACTGTAATAAGTTTTTTAAACATTCACCATATTTTGTGATCACACCTCATACAAGGGGCAGACTCTGTAGAGAAATCTTTATTGTAACTTTATCAGGTGCTGATAATCCCTGATCGGTTTAGTTGTGTGGTTTTTCCCATTTATACTCACTCCCTTAACCCCCTTCTCAACACCTGCAGTGTCATCAGAGAGAGAATTCATTTCCTCCCACCTTACTTTTACAAACATCATGATCATAGATCCCACCCCCCTCTTATCTGCCTATCTTGCTTTCTCTATGGGTCTCATTCTTTCTCTTATTGCCATGCTCCCACTGAGTTCTTGGATGGTCAAGCAGCGACTGTCATTGATGCTGGGTGGGTTTACTAATAACTATTTATCCTGAAGTAATATTTGCTCCAAAGGGGCACATGACCAGTTTGAGAGCAGAAAAGGTTTCTAACCTCATGTAAGAAGAACCTAAAAGAAAAATAAAATTGTAACAGTATGGTTACTATGAAAACAAAATTTATGTATAGGATATTTATAGGAATGTAAGAAGCCCTCATATTTAGCAAAAAGGCAGCTTGTATGTCACACGAAGAACCTTCCTGAAACCAATAGTAAATTCCTGTAGAAGGGCATTCATCTGAAATATGGACATGAAAAAAACATAAAGACAATAGTAATATGGAAGGGGGCTTGGGGCACAGGCTGAAAAAGATAAAGGGATTATGAAGTACAAATTGGTAGTTACAAAATAGTCATGGGGATGTGTAGTAAAGCATCAATAATAGTGCTGTAACTATGTATAGTGCCAGGTGGGTACTAGACTAGGCAGGGGCATCATTTCTTAAATTATACAGATGTCTAACACTATGCTGTACACCTGAAATTAATATAAATTGATATTGAATGTCAACTGTAATTAAAAAGGAGAGGGAAGGTGAAGGGGAACCAGACGGTCAAATTTCCAGGTATTAAACAAATAAGTCATGAGGATGTAATGTACAGCGTAGGGAATATACTCAGCATAGTACGGTGTCAGATGGTTGCTGGACTTATCATGGTGATCACTTCTTATATATATAAATGTTGAATGACTATTGTGTACACCTGAAATAAATATTGTGTTCACTATATCTTAATAAAAATATTTTTAAAAAAGACAGTGGTCATATTCATTCTCAGCATCTGAAGAGAACCAGGAAAAAAAGAAAGGAATAAAAAAATAAGTCAAAGACATTTACACAAGTCCTATTTAGAAAATTTCCTACAACTGAGAGTAAAGCAACAAAATGAGACAAATATGTATTCAGACAATTATTGAGGGAAAAGTGTAAGCAAAAAACAATGAGATGATATCATTTCCTAGGAAAAGTGTGTGAGAGAAACATAGTAGAGCTCTCTCAACTCACAACTCAGGTGACATTGACCTTCCTGAAAGTGCATTGCTCATTCTAAAGTACCCCAAAGGGTAAAAGAACCAGGTAATCAGACCACAGGGGAGATTTGAAATGTTTTAAAGGTTGTTTTCAATTGTTTGTTTATTTCTGTTTTTGTCTGTGGAAATATCTATATCTGAAACAAGAAGTCTTGCCCCGTTCACAAACAAAACAAAACACACCACTCTGACTCTGTTTCATTACACTAGTTTTCTAAGCAGTTAATGATTTCCAACCCATGAGATTACGGATTCTAGAACTATCGGATTACTAGGTCTACCTTCTTTGAGTTACCACTCCACATAGTAGACCAGTGGACATTCATCTACCATAACTGGTGCCTTGGATTTCTTTCTCCTATTAGAATAACTGGGATTCTGAGGACAAGAAAGAGTCAAAAATCCAGATACCAAAAACAGCTCTATCAAGAAACTGAAATGGATTTTAGCCCTTATGAAAATTATTTGTATGATCTACTTTTTCTAACACCAAATAATATCTTCATGCAAATAATGCTTTGCTCCAACATCTGTGTTCTTTATTCTTTGCCTTATACTGCATAATTAGACAAATCCCTGAACATATTAATTTAATTGGTATAGTACTTCATTCCTTTTGCTGTTTTCACAACTCTCAATAAAGCCATGCAGACATAAATTTTTAGTCCCTCCATACAAAGTATAATTTTCCATTAGGAGGAACAAAATGGCAATTTACATCTGGGTAGTATGTGGTTCAAGATTTCTATAAAACAGCACTGGAAAACAAAAGTCAGGTCACAAATCCCTTTCTCAAAGGCAAATACATATCATTTCCTACTTTTGATCTAGGCAGAAAGCCAAAACTACAATAAGAGAAGACATATGTAATGTGTTTGAGAAAAAGCTGCCTACATGAGTGGGGATTTTTCCCAAATAATGAAGTTAACTTTATAATGGCTTTCGGAGGATGATGGAAATGTAATGGTCAGACTACAAAAGTTTAAAAATGTTTTCCAAATACTTTGAGGTAGTTTTTTTAAAAAAAGAAAAAAACAACAACTGCGTGATAAAAGGGCCACAGCCTTCATCAAGACTGATTAATGCAAAGAGGGCAGCTAAGGTATTTAAAAGTTCACCAGTTTCCCTACACTTGAGTGCAGATGAAACTTGTTCCCAGATATTTTTATCCATGTCCAAAAGAAGAAAGATCTCTGATTCAATGAGTGGAAGAGAGCTCAGAAAACTGCCTACCCTCATCCCCTTCCTGATCTTCATTTGTGCTTCATAGTAAACAGTTATATGTATGAACTCCTGAATTAATATATTTTATTAAGTTATATATATTTTCAGTTATATGTCATATAAGAAAAAATCAAAATGTGTTAAAATTTTCCACTATTTGAACATATATAAACAGACACTTTAAAATATATATATATTACTGCAAAGGGCCAACGTTCTTTAGTTGAAAAAAAAATTCTGGGATGATGTGCTTCATTAATTCTGGTGTTAAAGTAATGGTGAAAGTACGTGTCTGTGTATGTTTTTCATGTATAACAATCTTCCTTAGCAAATCAGTATGTTAGAAACTCTTTGTTAGTTCTCCAATTATTCATCTGAAGTTTTACTGGTCCACGAAACCCAAAATTCTGGCATCATTGTTCTAGTCTAGTCAACAACCAACACTTCAACACCAAATAGTCAGGGTCTTTGCTTAAGCAAATCTAGTGGTGAGGAATCGACCGTTTTCTGAGGAAGACCATGTCATAGTTGGCCAGTCCTACTGGAAAGTTCTTTATGTTGGGGTGAAACATAATGTTTATAATCATCTCCTTGCAACGTCTTGACTCTTGGCTCTTGTTTTACTCTTCAGGCTACAGCAAAAGAGCCAAATCCCACTTCTACAGGACAGAATAAGCAGTGATGGTTACCACGCTTATCCTGAACGTTATCTTCTCTAAGTCAAGCATTTGCTGGTGCTGCACATGACACAACTCATAATTCTAGTCATTGTCCTCTAAACAGCTTCCAGTTTCTATAAAATTGAGCAACATAAGTTTTGACTGAAGCAAAGTCTAATACGACAACTGTCATTTTTCTGTTTTAGACATTTCACTCATACTGTTCAGCTTTATGAAAAATTAGGTTTGTTGGCAGGCCTTAGTGGTATTGATACATGAAACTGTAGTCAAGTCAAATCATAGATATTTAAACAAATTCTTCTTTTACCCCACATGCCCCCTACTGTGTATACATCCAATTATTGGGATTTCGATTTAATTCACGGTTAGAATTTTTTATCCATTTCTGCTGTATTTTATATTGTTATTGTCAGCAAATTGTTTCACCCTGCTGAGATTTTTTTTAAATATTTCAAACATGGAAAAACTAACATAATGAAAACTCATGTGCCCAAATCCAAATACAACAAATATTAACATTATACCATGTTTTCTTTATACCATGTTGTTTTTTTTAGAAAGTCAAATATTAAATATAGTTGCAGACCAACTGATGACTCTGAAATCCCAACCACTCCCCTCTCTCCTCAGTAAAATCACTATCCCGAAGGTGTTGTGTATCATTCTCATCCCAGATTTATATATCTAATGCTACATATACAGATAGCTGTAGACTATATATAAACGTTAAATATGTTATCATAGAATATGAATCATCCTAGAACTTGGTTTTTTATTTAATTCTTGCTTCTGACACTTATCCTTGTTGAAACATGAAGTGCTAATTCTTTCATTTTCACTTGTTCATTTATCCAGTCTCCTACTTTCGAACAATGCTAGTGCAAGCATCCTTATGTAATGTTCTAATGTTCATGTATAACAGTGTCTCTAGGACAGACATCCAGAAGTAAAATTTCTGCATTATAATTATGTATCATCACTTTAAAAGATATTGTCAAGTTGCTTTTTAAAATAACAGTACTCCAAAATTCATTTTAAAAGTCATGTTGAAAATTCATGTTGAAGTCTTAACCATCAATATCTCGAATATGACCTTATATGAAAATGGGGTCATTGTGGATGAAATTACTTAAGATGAGGTCATACTGGAGTGAGGTGTGCCCCTAATCCAATGACTAGTATCCTTAGGAAAAGGGAAAATTTGGATATAGAAACATACATACAGGGTGAACATCATGTGAGGATAAAGGCAGATAGAGCTTGGAGTGATATAGCAGAAGTCAAGGGACACCAAAGGTTGCCAGCAAAGCATCAGAAGGTAGGAGAGAGCTTGGAACAGATAGATTCCAGATTCCCCTTCACATCTCCCAGAAGGAACCAAAAACTTAATCTCACATTTCTAGGCTGCAGAATTGTGAAACAATAAATTTCTGTTGTTCGAACCACCCAGTTTGTGGCACTTGTTACACCAACTCTAGCAAATTAACACAGTTGGTATTACCTGACTTTTTAAATGTTTGCCAATCTGATTAATATAAAACAGAATCTTTTATTTTAATTTTTATTTTCTTTCACTAGTAATACTAAGCATACATATTACTAATTTGGGTTCCCTTTTCAGAGAATTATCTTTTTAATCTTCTTTGCCCACTTTTTAGCTGACTTACCTCCAATTTTGATGATTTTTTTACATAAATATTTCTAATTATTTAGCAATATTTTTCTTTATGGAATAGGCTCTTGGTGTCATGATTAAAAATGTTTCCTAAGGAAAAGAATAAGTGAATGAACTAATCAGAAACAGTTTGGGAGACATAGAGGAAAAACTGAGGTTTGCTAAATGGGAGGGGTGGGGATAAGGGGGAAGGTGAGGGGATTAGAAAATAGTCAGTAACCACAAGATGGCCACGGGGATTTTGAAAATTAATTTGGGGAATGTAATCAATAATGTTGTAAAGATTTTGTAGGGTATCTGATGGACACTTGTCTCATTAGGGAGACCACCTCAGGGAAGATGTAGATGCCTGATCACTGCACTGTACACCTGAAGCTGAAGCTGAACAATAATGAATGTCAACTACAAGCCTATATATATATACACATGTATATATACATATACATATATACATATATGTGTGTGTGTTTATATGTATATGTATATACTTACAAGAAGCGGAGTACAGCATTAGGAATAGAGACAGTGGAAATGTAATGGCTGTGTGCGATGTCAGAGGGGTAGTGGATGGGGGAGGGGGGTTCACACAGTGTGAGGGATAGAAATGATAAACGTCTAAGTATTACTTTGTCTTGTGCACCTGAAACTAATAAATATATATATATATATATAAAATACACCTTTAGTAAAATAAATACATAAGCACTGAAAGGGAGGTACTATTCATAATACATATATCTGATGAAGTTTTGTCCAAATTATATAGACAACTCTTAAAAATTGATATTAAGGAGATAAATTACACAATTAAAATGGGGACGATAATAATATTCATTTCACATAGGGAAATACACAAATGGCTAAGTTTCATGAACACTCATTATCATCACTCATCAAGGAAATTACAACTAAAATCACAATGAGATACCATTATCCAACTATTAGAGTGATTAAAATAAGAAAGACTAACTATACCAAATATTGACAATTACACAGAGCAATCTGAATATTGAAGTATAAAGTGATAAAATAACATCAGAAATTGGTTTGACAATTTCTAATAGGAGTTCAGAATACACCTATCCTGTGAACCAGCAATTTTACTTTTTGATATTCCACAAGAGATATGAAAATTTTTATCTATGAAAAACATACTTGAGTATTCACAGCTGCTTTATTCATAATAACCAAATACTGGAAACAACAAAACTATCAACAGGAGCGTGGATTAAAATATTGTGATTTATTCATACATTGGAATATTACTTAGTAATAAATAGGAGCATTCTATAAATACAAACAACATGAGTGAACCTCAAAATCATTGCTTTAAGCAAGAAAAACTAGACAGAAAATAGCACATTCTTTTTTATCTCATTTCAATCAAGCTTTGGAATAGGTAAAACTAATCTATGGGAAAGAAATAATAAAAGTAGGGAAAGAAAAAAAAATGTTTCCTATCCTGAGGTCTTAAAATCTTCTACAAACTCTTCTTACAATTTAAAGTTTTGATCTTGACAATTTGTTCTTTAATATACATAGATTTGAATTTTTTATATGAAATGAGGAAAATTTTAATGTATTGTTTTTTACATTTGGATAATCAGTTTTCCAAGAACCATTTATAATTTTCAGTTCTTTGTTCTTTAATTTATACTAACACTTCTGGCATCGTCTGTGTTCCCATATATGTATGGCCTTGTTTCTGGACTCTCTATTCTATTTGTCTAATTTTGTTGTAATACTACATTATCTTAACTACTATGGCTGTGTAGTACATTTTCATTGACTTAAAAAAATCCTTTTACTATAATTTTGTTCAATTTCTAATTTCATTGCTTTGTTGTTAGAGAACATAATTAGTATCATATTGAGTCTATGATAGAATATTAAAATGGATCTCTTTGTATCTATTTTGGCGGAATCCCTGAGGCAAAAGCAAAATGGTATACCTATACCAAAATGATGGACTAAATATCTCTCAAGCAGTTACTAAGTAGCCGGTGACACTCAGATCGCTAACCACATCAAGGACAAATACGTGCAGGTTAAAGAGGTGTGAGGAGAGAAAACTTCCGTGGTAAAACATTTTAGAGGATTGTAGCATTTTCTTTCCCCTTCCCCATAGGTAAAAGAAAAAGATTTGGCCTTATGTCTAATGAGGCACTTTAAGAAATGACTGGAGAGCTAGTCTTCTGGAATTCAAATAGCAACGCTACTAGTAGAAAGTAGTGCACGTTTATCACTAGAGACAGAAGCCTGGTGTGGGGGAAAAAGACAACAAGCAGTCAGCCAGAGTCACTGCCTGCATCAGGGAGTGATAGTCAAGTGTTTCTAGCTGGGGAATCTAGCTGGGATATTCAACTTTGAATATCCACTAAGCATCACTATAGGTGTGGATAAAAGCAGGCAAATAAAAGCTTTTTCTGTCTTCCTCACCTGCTTTTACCCCACCATCAAATCCAAGATGAGAGGATACAGAGGAAGACTGACTACAAATGGATAAAGGAGCCCAAAAGCAAACAGTGAAATGAATCATAGCTCCTTCCCCTATGTTAAGCTTTCCAGTGGGAAAGGGGAAGGAATATAATGTAAATGAAATTGAGATAATTTATTATTCACTGTAATATATATTTTTAAGTACACATGAAACATTTACAAAAATAAAGTACAAGAAAAACGCTTCAATACATTTCAAAGAATCCATATAACTATTGTATCCTCTGATCATTATGTAATAAATTGGAAATTTGTACTAAAATAATTACTTTATAATCCTGTATTTTGGGAAACCATGACATATTTTAAACACTTGTGTTAAAAGAAAATTGTTATGTCTTCTAGAAGAACATAATATTGGTAACATTTCTCCCCAAAATACATAACCTGAATCTTATCATAAAGAAACATCAAACAAAATGAAATTGACACATAGTCTACAAAATAATTGACCTGAATTTCAAAGTCATGAGTGACAAAGACATTGCTAATGAACTATTCCAGATTAAAAGAGGCTAAAGAAACATAAAAACTAAGTGTAATGCGTGATTGTGAATTAGATCCTGGGCGAAAAGGGAAAAGTACTATAGAGGTACTGACTGATGCAAAGGCAAAAGCAAGAGAGTATTATAAACAACTTCATATTAATATGTATTAAAACTTAAATGATATGTGTGAACTCCTATTTTTATAGGAGTTCAAATATATCATGTCAAAATTCAATAAAAATGAATAGAAATATTGACTAGAATAAGAAGCATTAAAGAAACTTACAGTAGAGTCAACAACTCCCTAACATCCCTGCCAATAGACCTAGGCTTTACAGATGAGTTCTGCCAACCTTCAAGAAAATAGCAAATGCTGTCCAGCCTAATTTTTATGGAGAGGTAACATTCAGCCAATTCTCACCTATACAATTTTATCAGTTGGGTACATTTTGATTGGCCAATTCCCCATTATGATTAATCAGTGAACATTTATTGTCATCTTAGTTTAAATATGATACCTTAGTTTAAATATCACTCAGGACAAGTGTAATTAGGATTCCAAATTCAGATGTCAAAAAAACAAAAGAAAGGCATAATACAATTTTACCTATGTATCTGGATGCAAAATCCCAAATAAAATTTAACTTTAAAAACTCCAACAGTATATTTTTTAATTATGCATTATAGTGTTATCCAAGGATAATTCTTCATGAAAAATTATTCAATGAATGAGTGATGTCAATGGTACTTGTGAACTAAAGAGTACCTAAAATCCTGTCCTCCTTGAGGGCATCAAGAACACTGGCAAAAAATTTTCAAATGAACTTTTTCAGAACCCTGGAAATTAAAGGTTTAAAACAATGTTGGGTGCACTTTTTCAAGAGAAATGTCTAAATCTCAGTAAGAACAATGATCTTTGCAGCATTTGAACTTGGCCTATTTCCACACCCCTTTCTCCAACTGTATGGTAGTGTTGAAAACCAAAATTTCCATAATCACAGAAAGACCAGCAGCCTAACAGCCACTGAAGGAGGCAGAATATGGTTAGAATTTCTCCAAAGACCCAGATAACTGTCATTATTTGGCAGTTCCCTTGAAAGCCTCACTCACATGGTTTGTCTTTATTTACCCTGACTCAAGTTTGCCCAATGCAAATAGTCTTTTCCTGGAGGGGTTTGTCAAAGACATTCAGCAGCAACTGTGTAATATCTCAGGTGCTCGAAATAGCAATTATGGTTAGGGCACACAGGGACCTGACCAAAAATCTTAAAAAGAAGAATTGGAGAATTAGATGACCATATGAGGTTTTTAAAAGTTCTAGCAATTCCTGGAAATCTAGAAGGCCACATGGATGTAGAGGGTTGTGCATATGCTCAGGAAAAACCAGAGAAAGTGCCCTCAGCTGTCACCTCTGATTGACCTTGACTTGACGGAAGTGAAGGCTAAGGCAGAGTTGTAAACTTCCTGGCTGAAAGTGGAAAGTTTGCACCAACATACACACCCAGTTTGTTGGCAAAGACTGGGAGACTTATTGGTTCCAGCCATTTAAGGAAATCACTGTCAAATGATTAAAATCACTAAACTAAATGAATGGAGACTTCAGGGGCTTCACACAACAAAAACATAGACTTTACAGAATTAGTTCAGGAACATCATTAAACAAACAGTAATGTTAACAACAACATATAGTAACAACAACAAACTCTGGGGAAGAGGGAGATTGGAGTTTCAAAGTTGCCATATTATATTATTCAAAATCTCCAGTTTTCAAAAACAAAAAAAATTACAAAACATGCAAACAAACAAGGAAGGCTGATTCATACACAGAAAACCAGGCAGTCAATAGAAAACATTCCTGAAGAAACACAGATGTACTTACTAGACGAGATTGAATCAGCTGTTTTAAATATGTTCAAAAAATAAAGGACATAATGTCTGAAGAACTAAAGAAAAGTATGAGAACAATATCTCACCAAGTAGAGATTATCATTAGAGACATATTATTTAAAAAAATAAGAACTAAAAGGAAATTCTACAGTTCAAAAGTACATGTGTACCCCTATGTTTATTGCAGCACTATACACAATAGCCAAGACATGGAAACAACCGAAATGACCATCAGTAGACGACTGGATTAAGAAACTGTGGTATATTTATACATGGAGTATTACTCAGCCATAAAGAAGAATGAAATCTCACAATTTGCAACAATATAGATGGACCTATAGAATATTATGCTAAGTGAAATAAGTCAGAGAAAGACAAATACCATATGATCTCACTTACATGTGAAATCTAAAGAAAAGAACAAATGAATGAACTAATCAGAAACAGCCTCAGAGATATACAGGAAAAACTGAGGGTTGTGAAATGAGGGGTGGGGGTGGGGATGAGGGAGAAGGTGAGGGGATTGGAAAGCACAACCGGTAACCACAAGATTGCCATGGGGATACGAAAGTCAATTTGGGGAATGTAATCAATAATGTTATAAAGATTTTGTAGGGTATCTGATGGACACTTGTCTTATTAGGGAGACCATCTCAGGGATGGTGTAGATGCCTGATCACTGTACTGTACACCTGAAGCTGAAGCTGAACAATAATGAATGTCAACTATAATTATATATATAGTTTCTCTATTCCTAATGCTGTACTCCACTTCTTGTAAATATATATATGTATATATTTACAAGATATTTAAATATATATATGTATATATACAAGATATCCACTTCTTATAAATATATATATATATATATATATATATATATATATATATATGAAGTGGAGTACAGCATTAGGAATAGAGAAAGTGGAAATGTGATGGCTGTATGCAATGTCAGAGGGGTAGTAGATTGGGGAAGTGGGTTATCACTTTGTGAGGGATATAAATTATAAATGTCTAACTATTATATTGTTTTGTACACCTGAAACTAATAAAATAAAATAAAAAAATTTTTTTAAAGTACATGTGTAATGGAAATTTCACCAGAGGGACCCAAAAGGAATTAGAGCTGGAAGAAGAAAGAATTAGTGAACTTGAAGATATTTTAAGGAACAGAACTGAGGAACACAGAGAAAAAGAAGTAAAGAAAAATTGAACACAGCCTCAGAGACCTGTGGGATGCCAACAAATGTTCCAACACATAACAGAAGGCGAGAGAGAAAGGGGCAGAAAGGATATTGAAGAAATAACAGCTGAACACCTCCTGATTTGTTGAGAAACATTAATTAATACATTCAAGATGCTCAAAATTCAAGTAGTAAAGACTAAAAAACATTCACACGTAGATATATCATGATTAAACTGTTGAAAACCAAAGGTGAAAAAGGATTCTTGATATGGAGCAATTGTTGGTAAAACTGACAATTATGCTTTGAATTGACGCTGAAAGTCTGAAACATTGAAAGTTCAAATATTCTACAAAAGGCATTAAATTTAAGTGTCAAATTACAATAGATGTGTTAAACTGGAAAATTCTGTGTCTCACCAAGTCTGGCTTTGAAGACCCTACAAATACTGATTAACTTTTTCCCATTTGACCTTGAAAATAAGTATAATCAGCTGGAATAGAACAATGTTGATTGCAAAATCTTTTTATTCTTTGTAATAAATGATTTCTCCCCAGATCAGTTTTGGTCATAGTGCCAAGATTCAGGTGTAGATGTCTTCACAGCATGCCTGTCCTAGAGAGCAAATAAATCTCAGTATTCTAAACAATACTTCCCCCTTATTGATTGTGATACATGAACTTGAAAGTGCACATGACAAAAGGGATACTGAGAAAGGAACCAGATAGAGTGAGAAAAAAATTACAACTTATTTTTATAGTTTGTTCCAATCACCAGAAACTGTCAATACAAAAATAATAAATTATAAAGATGAGGAAATCAGCCTATCTATAAGCAAAACAAAAA
This sequence comes from Rhinolophus ferrumequinum, assembly GCF_004115265.2. Classification (NCBI taxonomy): domain Eukaryota; kingdom Metazoa; phylum Chordata; class Mammalia; order Chiroptera; family Rhinolophidae; genus Rhinolophus; species Rhinolophus ferrumequinum. The sequence goes on along the minus strand of NC_046297.1, from coordinate 47,771,976 downwards.
CAAAAATCCCTTATGACATATTTAAAATTGAACAAAAATGATTCTTAGAGTATTACTTGAATAAACATCATGATCCCTTTACAAATCTATAATATCATACTGCTTTTTGTTTTTCTGGACAAATATCCTCTTTTTTTCAAATGTATATTTGACCTTCTTTCAAATGTATTTTATTAAAATCCTCTTTTCAAATAGCCTCTCTGAATTTTGCTAACTTTTTATAAGATTCACCTTCTCTAGCCCTGATGAGGATCAAGACAGTTTATTTTCTAAATATGAGTGCTAAGAAACTTTCCACCCTTGCTCACAAGGTATATCTTGAAAGGAATTTGGGGTGTACTCAGATATAAACAAGTCTTTAATTTTGATATGTTAAAAAGTGGGGTTTGGTAGTTATTATCTCTCATGATTCTGTGTGTTGGCTTAGATCAGCTGGGTGGTTGTTCTGTTCCAGTTGATATTTTCTGGGACCAGTTATTTGGGGCTAATTTCCAAGTTGACCTTATTCACACATTTGATACCTCATGGGATCTGGACCTCTCTCTTTCTTTCTAGCTGGAAGGTTAGACTTAGCTGGTATCTTAGGCTCCAAGATCATTGAGTGCAGAAGCTGCCAAGAGTCATAAAGGTTAGGCCTGCATTGTTATAACATTTCTTCTGTATTCTATTGGTCAAAGCAAATCATAGGCCAGCTCAGATTCAGGTAGAGGGGAAATGACTATCCCTCTTGATGGAAAGAGTGGCCTGCATGTACAGGTGGTTATCCTTATAGAAAATCTACTACAGTAAGAAAAGTGTGACATGAACATACATAACTAATCATCAGGGAAATGCAAATTAAAACCACAATGAGATATCACCTCATACATGTTAGGATTGCTATTATCAAAAAATCTAAAGACTACCTAAATAAACTAATTTAAAAAATATATATGATGGGAGTACTTGTAGAAAAAGTGCATTCCTGAGCTTCCTCTTATAGCTATAGAGTCAGAATCTTGGAGGAGGGGTGGGTAGGAATCAACATTTTGAACAAATGCCTCAGATTATTTTATGCACAGCACAATGAGAACAACAGTCTCGGATTTTGCTACCACCTAGTGATAGAATCTATCAGGTGCTTGAAGAAAGCGCTCATCAATCAGGTAAAACATAGAATAAATGTCAAGAACGCATCAAAGAAACAATAGTCATTATGCCCTGACAGAGAGAAGCTATTTGACAGAATAATAAAAATAAATATATAAAATCAATAAGAAATATCTCACAGAACAAAACACATAGAGAAAAATTAAAACTATCCACCATCATTCTTTTTCCTAAATGAGTTAGTTTAACAAAAGTCCTTTGGAATACTATTCTGCCATAAGGAAAGACTAAATAGTACCATTTGTGACAACATGGATGGATCTTGATTTTATAATGCTAAGCAAAATAAGTCAGGCAGAAAAAGTAGAAAACCATATGATTTCACTGATATGTAGTATATAAAACTGAAAACAGCAAAAGAAGAAGACAAACAAATGAAGAAACAAAAACTCATAGACACAGACAATAGTGGTTACCAGAGGGTAAGGGGAGGAAGGGAGTGATAGATGAGATTAAAGGGGATCAAATATATGGTGATGGAAAGAGAACTGACTCTGGGTGTTGAACACACAATGTGATATATAGATGATGTATTACAGAATTGTACACCTGAAATCTATATAACAATTATCACCCCCAATAAACTTTAATTAAATTAAAAAAACAAAAGTCCTTGACATGTAAGTTGTGTCAAGATTCAGTAAATATTTATTTATTGAAGAACTCAGGCACTGGCAGCTCTTCCTGTCTTAGACAGGTTTTCAGCATCTATTTTTCTACTAATCTTTCTAAAGTGTTTCCAAACTTTTTCTATTGAAATATAACTTACATACAGTAAATGGTTTAGCTCAGTGAGTTTTTATATACTGGGGGTGCCAAAAAATGTGTACACATGACTTGTATTCATCTTTTGTTATTAGTATATATTTAGTATTACAATTTTAATACATTATTTTTAATTTCTTAAAATGTGTATAATATGTTTTGGCACCTTCTTTATATAAATGCCCATATTACCACCATTAGATTAAGATGTATTGTATTGTCAGTACCCCTCATGCCTACTCCCATTCAAGGTCCCCCAAAAAAGGTAAACCCAATTTTCACCTCTGTCACTATAGATTAGTTTTGCCTGCTTTTGATCTTCAAATAAAAGATATCATGCAAAAAAAAAAAAAATCAAAAGATAATACGTGTTGGAGAGGATATGGAGAAATTGGAAAAATTCTACACTGTGGGAGGGTGGGGGATGCAAAATGGTACAGCCACTATAGAAATCAGTATGGAAGTACTACAAACAATTAAAATAGAATGGCCCTATTATCCAGTAGTTCCATTTCTGGGTATTTTACCAATAGAATTTAAATCATAATCTTGAAGAGACAATAATTCCAAGTTCATTGTAGCACTATTAACAATGGCCAAGATGTAGAAACAACCTTAGTGTCCATTGACTGATGAATAGGTTAAAAAAAAAAAGTGGTTATATAAATATCACGTAATATTATTTAGCCTTAAAAAAGAAAGAAAATCCGGCAGTATGCAACAACAAAGGTAAACCAATAGCACATTATGCTAAGTGAAATAAGTCAATTACAGAAGGACTAATATGATTCCACTTATATCAAGTATCTAAAATAGTCAAACTCATGGAAATAAAGAGTAAAATTGTGTTTGCCAGGTTCTAGGGAGAGAAAGAAATGGGAGTTGCTAATTAACAGGTATAAAATTTCTGTTATGCAAGATTAATAAGTTCTAGAGATCTGCTATACAACATTATGCCTGTAGATAACAACACTGTATTGTATGCATAAAAATATGTTATGAGGGTTGATCTCATTGTCAGTGTTCTTACCACTATATAATCAAAGAATCTTGAAAACAGCAAGAGGGGAAGGAATCCATCATGTACAAGGGAGACTCAATAAAATTAATAGCATATTTGTCTCTGAAACTATGAAGGCTAGAATGGAGTGGAATAACATATTCAAAGTGCTAAAAAAAAAAAAAAAAACACTTTCAATGAAGAATTCTATACTGAGCAAAACTATCCTTCAAAAATGAAGAAAAATTAAGATATTTCCAAATAAACAAAAACAGAAAATATGTCTCAAGTAAAGCTTTCCTAGAAGAGATACTAAAAAGGGATTTCTTCAAACAGAAATAAAAGAACACTAGACAGTAACAAATCCACATTAAGAAATAAAGAACACAGGCAAAAGTAAATTCATAGGTAAATTTTAAGGACAGGGACAGCATAAGTGTATTTTTTGTAACTTTTTTTCTTCCTTCTTATTTACAAGAAAGACATAGAACTAGAGAACAAAAAGACAATAGAAAAAATTAATGCAACAAAAAGCTGGTTCTTTAAAAGCAAATTAATAAAATTGATAAACCCCTGGCTAGACTTACTAAGAGGAAAAAAAGGCACAAATCAGAATGAAAGAAGTCACAATAGATACCACACAAGTAGAGAGAATCATATAAGAATACTATGAAAGACTATATGCCACTAAATTCAATAACCTAGAAGAAATGAACAAGTTCTTAGAAATATATAACCTTCCTATACTGAATCACAAAGAACTGGAAAATCTCAATAGGCTGATCTACAGTAAGGAAATTGAAACAATCATCAAAAAAACCTCCCAAAAAGCAGAAGCCCAGGACCTGACATCTGCACTAGTGAATTCTACCAGACATTCAAAGATGATTTAATAATACCTACCTTCTCAAACTCTTCCAAAAAATTGAAGAAGCAATACTTCCTAACTCATTTTATGAGGCTAGCTTTACCTTGATACTAAAACCTGGGAAGGATAATACAAAAAAAAAAGAACACTACAGACCAATATCTATGATGAATACAGACACAAAAATCCTAAACAAAATACTAGCAAATCAAATACAACAATATATTTAAAAGATAATACATCAAGTGGGGTTTATTTCAGGGATGCTACGATAGTTCAATATATGCAAATTGATCAACCACATAAACAAAATAAAGGATAAGAATTATGATTTTATCTATAGATGCAGAAAAAGCATTTGACAAGATACAACATCCATTTATGATTAAAACACTTAATAAGATGGGTAGAGAAAGAAAGTACCTCAACATAATAAAAGCCATATATGAAAAATCCTCAGCTAATATACTCAGTGATCAAAAACTGAAAGTTTTCCCTCTATAATCAGGAACAGGACAGGGATGCCTCCTCTCACCACTGTTCTTCAACACAGTATTGGAAGTCCTCGCCAGAGCAATCAGGCAAGAGAAAGAAATAAAAAGCATCCAAATTGGGAATGAAGTAGTCAAGTTGTTACTTTTTGCAGATGACATGATTCTTTATATAGAAAACCCCAAAGACTTCACACACATACCCAAACACACAAAAAAACCAACAACAACAAAAAACCTATTAGGAGTGGTAAATAAATACAGTAAAGTTGCAGAATACAAAATCAATGTACAAAAATCTATTGCATTCCTATATACTAACAATGAAATTTCAGAAAAAATAAATGAAAAAAAATTCCTTTTGCAATTGCAACAAAAAGAATTTTAAAACCGAGGAATACAATTCACAAAGGATGTGAAGACCAATACACTGAAAACTACAAAGCATTATTTAAAGAACTAGAAGAAGACACAAAGAAATGGAAAGATATTCCCTGTTCATGGATTAGAAGAATCAACGTAATTAAAATGGCCATATTACCCAAAGCAACATACAAATTTAATACAATCCCCATCGAAATCCCAATGACATTTTTTAGAAGCAATAGACGAAAAAATCAGCAGATTTGTATGGAATCACAAAGACCCCGAAAAGCCAGAGCAATCCCGAGGAAAAAATACAAGGCCAGAAGTATCATACTCCCTGAAGTCAAATTATACTACAAAGTGACAATAATCAAAAGAGCATGGTATTGGCAGAAAAACAGACACACAGACTAATAGAACAGAACTGAAAACACAGAAATAAACCCACATATATATAGGCAAATAATTTTCAACAGAATAGCCAAATGCATACAATGGAGAAAAAATAAGCCTCTTCGATAAATGGTGCCAGAAAAATTGGAAAGTCACTTTCAAAAGATAAAAACTAGATTGCTATCTGTCACCATACACCAAAATTAACTCAAAATGAGTTGAAGACCTGAATATAAGACCTAAAACAATAAATTACATAGAAGAAAACAGGTACTAAACTTATGGACTTTGGTCGTAGAGAGGATTTTAAGAATTTGACCTCAAAGGCAAGGAAAGTAAAAGCAAAAATAAACAAATGGGACTATGTAAAACTACAAAGCTCTACATAGCAAAAGAAACTGTTAACAAAACAGAGGCAAGTAACCGAATGGGAAAAACACCTCTGGTAAGGGGCTAATATCCAACAACAACAAACACCTCTCTCAAGAAGATATACAAATGGCCCACAGATATATGAAAAGATGATCAACTTCACTAGCTATTAGGTAAATGCAAATCAAAACCACAATGAGATACTGCCTCACACCTGTTAGCATGGCTATTATTAACAAGACAAGTAATAATAAGTGTTGGAGAGGTTGTGGAGAAAAAAGAACCCGCATATACTTTTGGTGGGAATATAGATTGGTGCAGCTTCTATGGAAGGCAGTGTGAAGGTTCCTCAAAAAATTAAGAATAGAATTACCACATGACCCAGCAATCACTCTTCTGTGTATCTACCCAAAATATCTGAAAACATTTCTATGTAAAGATTTATGTACCCTTATGTTCATTGCAGCATTATGCGCAGCGGCCAAGACATGGAAAATACCAAAGTGTTCTTTGATAGATCACTTTATAAAGAAGATGTGGTACATATATACATTGGAATATTACTCGGCCATAAGAAAAGATGAAATACTGCCATTTGTAACAAAATGGATGGAGCTTGAGATTATCATGCTAAGCAAAATAACTCAGACCAAAACAGACAAGAACCATAAGATTGCTTTCTTTTGTGGAATATAAAACTGAAAGCAACAAACAAACAAGACAAATAAAAACTCATAAAAGACAACAGTTTAGTGGTTACTAGAGGGTAAGAGGGGATGGTGACAGAAGGAGATTTGACTTTGGGTGATGAACACAATGCAATATATAGATGATGTATTACAGAAACATACACTTGAAATCTTTGTAATTTATTACAATGTCACCCCACTATATTTAATTATTGCAATTTTAAAAATATAAGTCTGTGTTTATGGGTATATAGAAGTATGTAATTTTTATGACAGTGACACCACAAAGAATGAGGCAGAGAATGGAGATATATGGGAATAAAGGTTTGCATATTGTTGATGAAGATATAACAATGATAAGTGTATATTCATGCAACAGCAGAGCTTCAAATACTGACAGAATTGAAGAGAGACATAGGTCAACAATAATTATTTAAGATTTCAATACAGATATTCAATAATGGGTAGAACAGCTACCCAGGTCAACAAGAAAATGGAAGACTTGAATAACAACATAAACCACCCAGACTTACAGACATTTACAGAACATTACACTGAACAACACCCAAATGTACATTTTCATGAGTGCACACAGAACATATCTCTAGGATAGGCTATAAAATAAGTATCAATAAATTTAAAAGGATTCAAATCATACAGAATATTCCACAATGGCATAAAAGTAGAAATCAATAACAGAAGGAATTTTGGAAAATTCACCAATCTGTGGAAATTAAACATTACTAAATAAGTAATAGGTCAAAGGAGCTATCACAGAGAAATTAAAAAATACCTCAAGATGAATGAAAAGAAAAAATATACCAGAATTTATGAGAAGCAGCTAAAGCAGTGCTTGTGGGGAAATTTTTCTATATTAAAAAATACCTTAAAACCTCAAAAACCAATAATTGAACTTTCTATCTTAAGAGAGTAAACAAAGAAGAGAAAACCAAACTTCAAACTAAGCAGAAGAAAGAAAATAATAATGATTAAAGTGGAGAAAAAAAAGAAATAGAGAATAGAAAAACAATATAGAAAATCAACAAAATCAAAATTGGTTCTTAGAAAAGCTCAACAAAATTGACAAATCTTTATCGAGATTGACCAAGGAGAGAGAGAGAAGAGTCAAATTACTAAAGTCAGAAATGAAAGAGGAGAACTAATGACTGTATAAAATTAAAAGGGATTATAAGGCAATACCATTAGCAATTTTTTGCCAACAAATTATGTAACATAGATGAAATGGCTAAATTCCTAGAAAGATACAAACTCAAAACTGACTCAAAGAGAAATAGAAAGTTGCAATAGACTTATATCAAATAAAGAAATTAAATAATCAAAAAATTCCCACAAAGAAAAATCCAGAACCAATGGCTTGAATCATGAATTTGACCAAATATTAAAAGAAAAGTTAACACCAAACCTTCTCAAACTCTTCCAAAAAACAGAAGAGAAAGGAATCCTTCCTAACTGATTCTGTGAGACCAATATTAGCCTGATTGCAAAATGAGACAGACATTACAAGAAAATAACACTACAGATCGATATCCTGTATGAATATCGACAGCAAAAATCCTCAATAAATACTAGAGAACCATACCCAGAAACATATGAAACACATTATACATCATGATCAAGTGGGATTCATTCCAGGAATATAAGGTTGGTTCAATATATGAAAAATCAATGTAACATACCATATTAGAATAAAGAATAAAAAACACGTGATCATCTCAATAGATGCAGAAAAGGCATTTGACAAAATCCAACTCTTTATTATAAAAACACTCAACAAATAAGGAATAGAGGGACTTCCTCAACCAGATAAACGGCATCTATGAAAAAATCTACAGCTAATATCAGACTTAACGGTGAAAGACTGAAAGCTTTCCTCCTAAGATTTTCTTCTAAAATTAGGAACAAAACAAAGATGTCTGCTCTTGCCACTTCTGTTCAACACTATGTTGGAGGCTATAACCAGAGCAAATAGGAAAGAAGAAAAAATAAAGGAATCAGATTGGCAAGGAATCTTACAATTCAACAACAGACAGATAATCAGATTGCAAAAATTGACTAGACATTTCTCCAAAGGAAATGTACAAATGGCTAATAATTATTAGAAAAAAAGCAAGTCAAAATCACAATGAGATACCAATTCCCACCTATTTGGATGGCTGTAATAAAAAAAGACAAAAACATGTGTAGGCGAAGATATGTAAAACCATGTATTGCTGATGGAAATAAAAAAGATACAGCTGCCTTTGAAAACAGTTTGACAATTATTCAAAAAGTTTAACATAGAGTTATCTTATAACTCTGCAATTGTACTTCTAGGTATATATCTAAGAGAATTGAAAGCATATATCCTTACAAAAACTTGTATCCAAATTCTGATAGTGGCATTATTCATTATAGCCAAAAAATAGAAACAACCTGAATAAATAAACAAAATGTAAGATACCCATACAATGGAATATAGTTATAAAAAGAATGAAGTCCTGATACATGAATGTATGACATGAAGTATGACATGAATGAATCTTTGACGTTATGCTAAGTAAAAGAAGCCATACATAAAAGACAACATATTGTTGTCTAATTCCACTTATATGAAATGTCCAGAAGAGGCAAATCC